>NW_026692201.1:8095000-8415000 GCF_021218885.2 Marmota monax | reverse complement strand
TATTTCTTCATGTGTGAGATATATTCTTGTTTGGCCTTTCGTTTAGACTAGGAAGCCTCTCCTTGTCCAAGAGTCCATTAGTAATAGAGATTTCTCCACCTTCTGTCCCCAAAACTTACTCCTGGGCTGGGGTATAGCTCAGGTGATAGAGTGCTCACCTAGCACGTGCAAGGCCCTGGGTTCTGTCTCTAACACCACAGAGACACATGCATGAAAACTTCCTCCTGAAAGCTCCTTGCTCCAGGATGTGAGAGGGAAGAGTGACCATGTGGCCTCAGTTGCTGAAAGCCCCCGCTGGCTCTTTATACCCTACATGCTTCTGTGCACATCCCCAGGCAGCCTGACAACCCAAACATCTTCCTCACTTCCCATCTCTCTTGCATTTTGTGGCACTGGGGTTAAAATTAAGAATGTTGTCAATGTGCTAAATTCAAATTCATAGAGGAGCAGAATGCAGATTCATCCAGATTGAACCTTCCTGAATTTCCAGCTCTACCTATTGGACTGGGAGTATAGCTTTGTGGTAGAGCACTTTCCCAGCATGTAAGTGAGTTCAATCCCCAAAAACACTAAAAAAAAATTAATTTTATTATTAGTTATTATGTATGACTTGTATATAAATATGATTGTATTGATCAGAGTTTTCCACAGAAACCAAACCAATAATAAATAAATAAATAAATAAATAAATAAGAAGAGGTGTATTCTGAAGAATTGGTTCATTCAGTTGTGAGTACTGGCAAGCCTGAAATCTAAAAGGTAGATCAGCAGACTGATAGTTGGCCAGGAGTTGATGGTGCAAACTGGAAACAGAATTTCTTCCCCAGAAAACCTAAGATTTTGCTCCTAAGACCTTCAACGTATTGGATGAAGCCCACCCATATTTTAGAGGGTCCTAAATTTGAGGTCAACTGACTGTAGGTATTAACCACATCTGCAAAATATTTTCAAGCAACAGCTACATTCGTGTTCTATTAAATCACTGGTATTATGGGCTAGCCACATTAACAGAGAAAACTAAAAATAGTTTTAATTCAAGTAACTGAAAATGTAATTATATATATGCCTCCTTGGAGTCACTCTGTTTTCATATCTGAAAACTTCTTGGAAAATGGCAACATGCTCTTAGACGTGAAAGTCACATTGCAGTTCTATCAAGATGCTTTTCTTAAAGATACATCTATCAGGATACTGTGGTTCAGTCTAAACAGAATGACAACCATACTCTGGAGGTTTGGGGTTTATGATTGGATCTTAATTGTCACTTTTTTCCATAGTTCAGTTCTTTTTTCAGGCTTAGCTCCAAAATGAAAAATGAACTCAAATTTTAAGATCCTCACTCCTAAGCCCCTGAAATTCCAGCTCAAACAGGACATCTTGCTCTTGATTTTTATCAGTGCTTTCAGGTATTTACATCTTCTAAAAATCATCCCTCTGAAAACATCCCAATGACTGGCCTTCAGCTCTGCAAACTTTGAACAATAATGTACATTGAATGCACTTTATATCAAATTCTGTTTCTTTTCATGGCCAGTAGCTTGTGATTGATTCTGGGAAATGTTGATTGTAAGATAAGCTCTTTTCAGACTTTTCAAAAGGTGACCCCCAAGTAGGTAACATCAAGTAGAAGGATCTTTTCACAGAAGTGAGGGGGTGAAACAACCCCTCTGGGCTGGCCATTGTCACTGCCCAGCATCGTGAACCTGCCCATTCAGCGCATGAAAAGTGTCCCCAGCTGCCACCAGAAGGATTGGAGAGCCAGCTGCCCCCGCATGCAGATGCGTGGGGTGGGGTGGGAGAACTTCAGAGTTTTGTATTTTAACTTTTCAACGCAAATGCTAAAGCAGGGAAGAGGGCAGGAAAACAGTCAGGCTGCAACATGAGCCAGCCCTCAGATCCGTCCTTGAGTCATTCTAAGTGGAACAGGGTAATTGTTTCGCTGGAGACCTGCAGAACAGTTCGTGGGAAAGAACGATTTGTACCTGGCATATATTCATTAGCTGTGTGTCAAAAGGCCACGCGCAGAGAGAAACCATTATGTATTCTTAGCACCCTCACAGCCTTGAGACTTGAAGTGTGGAAGTCCACGTGCTGAGTAGCCACCTGGTCTCCCCAGTCTCCCTCTCCCGCTGTGTTGGGCAAGCAGGACAGCAAGTGGAGGTGGCAGGAGGGGGCAAGCACAACTCCTAGGGATTTGGGTCCAAAGAAAGCAGAGAAGCTTAAGCAAACAGACTCCATTAAAGGCCTATTTTAGGTTTCTTGGGACCCTCCTACTGGTCTAACTTAAATTGAGAGGGGATTCGGTTTGCCTCGCTGGCTCTTTCTTCCCACTCACTTCACAATTACAGCTTTTCTTATTGTCATCAAAATACACTTAATATGTGCTTTTTTTTTTTTTTTTTTGGCCTGGCTTTCTGATAACATCTGCACAAAGACAATGTCTCCAGCTGTGAAACAGTGAACAGAGCTCTAACTACAAGAGAGAGAGAGAGAGAGAGAGAGAGAGAGAGAGAGAGAGAGAAGGGGCCTGGGTTTCAATCTTTCAATCCTTGGAGTTTTGTTAAAACCTTTAGTTGCAAAGAACAAACACCTTGAATGCTGGGCAGGACAGGGTGTAGACTATAAAAAAACAAACTGGAACCTGAATGTGAAGGCCTTTGGGACCACAGGGTTCCACTGGGAATCAGTTGTGGTCTCCCAATTTAGTCTACATACCCCTTATAACTCCAGCCTACCACCCTGCAAAAGTTTTTTTATCTGGGATCTCACTACTAATGCCCCATTTTTTCAGTTTCTTGGTTCAAATTCTTAATGTGATTGTCCCAGCTCATCTTCTTAAGTCAGGCCCTGTAATAGCCCAACAGCTGCTTGTGGAATGAGGCTTCTCCCCAATGAACTGCCTGGTCCAGAGAAGCATCCTGCTTCTCTCTCTGAATGCCATGTGGCAGGGCAGGCACTCCAAGCCTTGGCTTCCTTAGCTTGTGATTAAGGACAAGTTTTAACCTTTCCCAGACCCCATTTCTTCAATGGTACGTGATGGTAACACCTGCCCTAGCCCAGAGAGTTATCATTCATGCACTCAAATATCAATGCTATGGACTGAATGTTTATGTTCCTCCCACTCCCAAATTTATGTGTTGAAGCCCTGACCCTTAATGTGATGGTGTTTGGTCTTACAGAAGTAATCAGTTTTAGATGAAGTCATGAAGGTGGGGCCCTGTGATAGGATCGGCATCCTTAGAAGAGGCGGTGATGAATGGAGCTTGCTCTCTCTCCACTTTATGAGGACACAGGAAGTAGGTGGCCACCTATCTACAAACAAGGAAAGGGCCCTCTCCACAACTTGCCCATGCTGGCACCCTGATCTCAAATTTCTAGACTCCAGAACTGTGTGAAACAAATTTCTGTTGTTTAAGCCACTCAATCTATGATACTTCACTCTGGCAACCCAATTTAAGAAGCAGGTATTTGTTGAGTTTCTACTTCCTGGCACTATGTTCAGCAATAGGGATACAAGGGTGAATAAAATTGATCCATATCTACAAAATGGAATCAATAGTCCAGAATTAAATGAGCTCATATATGTAAAAACAGAGCCCACCCTTGTACCCACAGACCCAATGTTAAGATCTCTTCAATCATTATTTCATTCATTAAGGATCTATTCAACATTCACTGCAAATCATAAACACACCAGACATCCAAAGATAAATAAGACATGGTTTCTGAACTCGAGGACTCAAAAGTTTATTTAAAGATACCAACATTTAAGCAAATGGCGTTGGTGAGAAAGTTAACAGGAAGAGTATGAGATTTGGAAATGGGACACTCAGTTTGGCTGAGGCAGTTTGAGAAAGGCTTTCCAGAGTAGACAACACCTAAGCTGATCTTTGAAGCATGAGGAAGAGTTTTTTGATGCTTAAGTAGTGGAAGGGCAGAGGGTGAAGAACTATGCATAGAACAAGCAAAGAAAACGACAGGCAAACCTTGGAAATTGGAGAGATTATGGTAAACTCCAAGAAATGTAAACCTGCTAGAATTGATGGAACATAAAGTTTAAGAAGGAATATGTGAAAAATGAAGCTAGAAAAGTAGTAGAGGCCAAATTATCCTGTAGAATCTTGGACTCCTTGCTAAGCAGTTTCAATTTTATCCTATGTTCCATGGGAAGTCACGAAAGAATTTCAGAGAGGTGAATTAATCTCAGTAGTCAATCTGAATAATCTCAGATTTTCTTTTTAGAAAAAGAACCATGGGGGACAGAGCAAGGCTAGACAGAAGAAGGGCAAGACCAGAGGTAGTGGCAGTCAATAGAGAACTATAACAACGTCAAGGAGAGATGATGGGGACCTGAAATGATGGTGCCACAGTGGGGAGGGGGAGGAGGGGAGCAGCCCCAGCCAGGTTTTAAAACTTTTTAATTGTGGAAGTGAGGAAAAGAAAGAATAAGAAGCTGACTCCCAGGTTTCTTGCTTGAGAGACTGGGGAGAAGAGGGTTGCTGAACCCCAGAGAAGGAGATTAGGAAAGAAGGAGGCAGGGAGGTGAGAACTCCCATTTGGACAGGTGGTATCTGAGGTGTGTCCAGAATTGGCAGAGACGCTGTGGTTCTGCAGCTGGATGGCAGGCCCATGCTCAGTGGAGGATGCTGAGCTGAATCCAGGTGTGGAGTTGTCAGAATGCAGAGGCATCTGAGACTGGGGCAAGAGAAAGTGGGTATGAGAGTGAAAGGATCCATGGCGGGTATATGGGGGGCACCCCTAGGTGCAGGGGTAAGGAGGTGGGGATAGTTAAGGGAGCCTCACTCACTGTAATAGAAAGGCAAAACCGACATCCCTAAACTAACTACTCACTCCCATCCTGCCACTTAGGTGTGTGCTTTGACAGGGACTGAATAAAATCATTATTTTCTGACAAAGATTCATGGTGTTTGACAAGAATTTGTCTGACCGAGGTTTAAGATAAAATACAGTTTCAAAGTTCCGGAGGCGTGAGTGTGTGCACGTGTGTGTAATAGTTGTAGGGTTAAAGGTTCTTGGAAAAGTTCAGTAATGAATGGTCTTTCTTATGTTCCATGGGGTTCTGGCCCAGTCTGGAACTCTCATTGCTCTGCCCCATAATGTACTTGGCTATCTCCATTGTGGACACAGACAATGCATTAAGGAACATCGTTCTAGAAAGGATTTAAGGCATGGAAAGACAGATTAGCTGAAATGGAAGACTTTAACCAAGCAGAGCCTGAAGTCGCACAGAGAAGAAGTGAAGGACACTGAGGACCCCAGAGCCCCACTGCCTTGGAGAGGAAGCAAGAAGGAAGCAGTTGGGAGGGGGCCCAGCTCAGTGCGTAGGTGAAGGGGGATGAAGGCATTTGTGGAAGAAGAGGAAGGTCATGTGTGAAGTCCCCATGAATATAGAGAGATGGAGAAAGGCTCCCTGAGGAAGGGGGAATACACATGTTTAAAGAATGTTTACACATTTAAAGGGCTGGCAGTAATATGAGGCAGAGCTGGCCAAACACCATAGATAGATACAGGACAGGCCAACAGGGTTTAACAGAGAAGAGCATCTTGTACATCTGTCAAGGTATGTACATTTGGGAATGAAAGTGAAGGACAAAATGTGAACTGGGGAGTTGCTCAATGACAGAGCCTTGCCTATGTGGGAGGTCCTGGGTTCAGTCTTCAGCACTGAAAAAAAAAATTGTGAAGGACAAAAATCTCTGTATTTCAGTCTTTCAGTGGAAGGACCCAGGGAAAGTCATTGTTTCTTCTGTGATAAATCCAGAATAATTCACAGGCAATACTATGACAATACATATGATTGTGGTTTTGGCAGGAGAGTACAGTTTTTTTAAAGTTTCAGTTTCCACAATATATTTAAAAAGTAATTAAAAATGAAGAAAGAAAAGGAGCACAAGTGGGCATAAGATATGACCCGAACAGTTATCACAGAAAAAGACCCTTAAACATATGATAAGCTGCTCAACATCACTAGAAATAAGAGAAACACCAATTAAAACTGCACTGTAAGACTGAAAAGCTTAGCTGAGCATAGTAGCACATGCCTGTAACCCCAGCGGCTTGGGAGGCTGAGGCAGGAGGATCACGAGTTCAAAGCCAGCTCAGCAACAGTGAGGCACTAAGTGCCTCAGTGAGACCCTCTCTCCAAATAAAATGCAAAAAAAAAAAAAAAAAATGGCTGGGATTGTGGCTCAGTGGTTGAGTGCCCCTGAGTTCAATCCCTGGTATCCACCCCCCAAATATGTTTAGTAACAGAAACAGAAGAATTGATACTATAAATTTCCATTGTATAAAGCTCATGAATAGACTAAATTAATACATGATATTAGAAGCCAGGAAAGAGGTTGCATTTACGGGATAGTGACAAGGTAAGGGAACAGGGCTATTCAATTAATGAAAATTCAGAGTCAAACTTCAGATTTGTGTATGTTTGTTTTAAAAACGTTTTTATTGTGATATAACATTGGGAGTGATCTATAGAAAGTGTAATAACCTTAAAATACACAATTATATGCACTTATATATGCACCCTGTAACCACCACTCAGATGAAGACATAAAACAGCACTCCAGAAGTTTCTATGATACCCCTTCCCAGTCAACACGAACCTCCCCCCCCGCCACTACACATACATATAATCATTATTCTGACTTCTATCACACTGGATTAATTTCTTGTGGTCTATTAGTCCATTGTAGGAATAGAGCATATTATGTTTATCTGTTCTCTGTGGGTGGCTAGTTGGGCTCTTTCCAGTTTTGAATTAGGGACACTCCCTGCACATGTGCTTCATTCAGTAGACACTCTTTTCTCTTTGGTGATAAACCTCAGAGGAGGACAAGGTCAGGTAAGTTGCTGAGTCATTGGGAAGCAGATGGTAACTTCAGTAGTTAATGTCAAACAGTTTTCTAAAATGGTTGCACCAACCACAAAAAAAAAAAAAAATGAGAGTTTTAATATTTCTATAACCTCAAAATTCTTGGATTTGTCATCTTTTAAATTCTAGCCCTTTCGATGGGTGCATATGTCATTGTGTTTTAAATTTGTATTTCTCTTATAATTAATGATGCAGAGCATCTTCTCATAAGTTTATTAGCCAATTGGATATCTTTTTTGTGAGGTGCCTGTTAATTTTTTACTCATATTTTTTTTTAAACTTGGGTTGTCTTTTTTTAAATGGATTTGTGAGGAATTCTGTATATTTACTGGATATCTGTGAACTTTGTCAAATATAGGCACTGAAATTATTGTCTCAATCTAGGACTTTCTTTTTACTCTCTTAATTGTATCTCTGATCTTCTGATGAACAAATATTTCATATTTTAGTGAAATATAATTTGTATTTTTTTTTCTTTCATAATTACTTGCTGGGAGCCATTAGCCAAGTAGGTATGACAATTTCCTTGCCAGCGTACCCCATGTTGCAGTGACATTGAATGTACGTGACCTTGCTCAAGGACCAAGGCAGATTAGGGTGTTCCCGGTTTTAAGATAATCATGTTTAGGGCGTTCCCAGTTTAGGTTCCAGGTTTAAGGTTTAAGATTATTCCTGCTGGGAATAGGGCGTATCCTGCTGCCTGAGTTCCCCTTGAGTTCTCACGGGATTTAGACAGTATATTTTGGGAGATAGAAGCCCAGTGGAGGTGGATTTGGGCAGAGAAGGTGGATTTGGGCAGAGAAGGTGGATTTGGGAAGAGAACGTGGATTTCCCCAGAACGTGATTGTAGACGGCTGGTGTGAGTTCGGGAATAAAGAGTTGCTGTTTGAATCTACAAGCTGTGTGGTGGCTCGTGATTGTGTGCCCAGCCAGACTGCGGCATTTGTGCCCAGCCAGACTGCGGCAATTACTATGTTTTTTGTTTCCTGTTTATAAACATTTGCTTCTGAGCTAAAGGTGTGGCCCAATGGTAGAGCACTTGCCTAGAATGATAAGGTCCTGAGTTCAATTCTCAGCACCACACACACACACACACACACACACACACAAATGCTTCCCTAAATCAGGAAGACTTGTTCCAACACTTTCTCTTAGAAATTTTATTGTTTTACCTCATATATGTAGGTCTGTGATCTACCTAAAATTAATTTTTGTATATAGTGTGACATAGGGATCAAGATTTTTTATTTTTTAACTTTTTTAGTTGTAGATAGGCCCAATACCTTTATTTTATTTATTTATTAATATGTGGTGCTGATAATCAAACCCAGTACCTCATATGTGCTAAGCAAGCAAGCACTCTACCACTGAGCCGCAATCCCAGCTGCTCAAGTATTTTTTTTAAAATAGAAATATCTCCCTGCACCAGGACTATTGAAAAAGCTGTGTTTCTGCCTTTGGATTGAAGTTGTGTTTTTTCACATGTTAAGTAACTGTATATGTTTGGACCTGTACATAGACTCTGGTTACACTAATCACTTTGTCCTTGAAACAACACTGCCTTGATGATTCTAACTTTATAGTAAATCTTGAAATCTTATGGTATGTGTTCTCAAAATTTGTTCTTCTTCACATTGCCTTGCCTATTCTAGGTTTGCAGTGCCACATAAATTTGAATTATTTTGTCAGTTCCCACAAAAATACCTTTTGGGATTTTAATTGAATCTAGACATTTGTGGGGTGGGGGATGTACTGGGGATAGAACCCAAGGGGAGCTCAACTACTGAGCTACAGATATAGCCTTTTTTATTTTTTATTCTGAGACAAAATCTCACTAAATTGCCCAGGATGGCCTTAAACTTGCTATCTTCCTGCTTCACCCTACTGAGTAGCGGGGATTACAGGAGTGCACCACCAGATCCAGTTTAGACATTATTTTTTGATAATTAATAGCTCTATTTATTTGACTTTTTAATTTCTCTCATCAATATTTTATGGTTTTCAGTGTACAAGAGAGGTTTTATACATCTTTAGTTAGGTTTATTTGTGGGAATTTAGAACTTTTTTGATAGTATTATCATTGCTTTTTTAAATTTCATTTTTGCTCAATTGTTGGTAACATAGAAATAATTTTTGCATAATGAATTTGTATAAAGAGACCTTGATAGATTCATTAATACTAATAATTTATGGATTCTTTTGGGTTCTCTTTGTAAACAATCATGTTATTTGTAAATTGAGACAGTTTACTTTCTTCTTTTCCAAAGTTTAGGCCTATTTTCTTTTTCTTGCTTTTTCTTACAATATCTAATATATATGACATATTGTTCTGTATATATGAATGACATACTGAAAAAAAATTTAACTTCGTGACAACTGAGCTAGAATAAAATGATATAACCAAATGTAATACATGAAGCCTGATTGGACCTTAGTTCTAAAAAATTTACAGAAGTCTTGTTTTTTACAATTGGAGAAATGTGAATATCATCTGAATATTAAATGATTGAAATTATTAAATGATTGAAATTATTAAATGATTGAAATGATTGAGCATAGTGATACATACTACTCTTAGAAGATGAATGTTATTTTGAGGGAAATGATAATAACAATAAATATTTTTTCCATAAGATCAATTCTTATTATTTATTTTTTCTCTTTTATTGTTGCATTATAATCACACATAACAATGTGATTTCTTGTTACATATTCATACACACGATCAACATAAGGGTATAATTTGGCCAATTTCGTTCCCCAGTAGCTGCCCATTCTCTTCCATGGTACTCGTCCTCTACTCTACTGGTCTCCCTTCTATTTTCATAATATCCTGCCCCACTTGTTTTTCTCTTCTCTCTATAGCTTCCACATATTAGAATAAACTTACAATCCTTTGACTTTCTGAGTTTGTCTTATTTTACTTAGCATGATATTCTTTAATTCCTTCCATTTACCAACAAATGTCATAATTTCATTCTTATTTGGCTGAATAAAACTCCATTGTGTATATATACCACTTTTAGTTTTTCCATTCATCCATTGATGGACATCTAGACTGGTTCCATAATTTGGCTGTTGTAAACTGAGATGCTATTAACATGGAATTGCAAGTATTGCCATATAACACTGACTTTAATTCTTTAGTAAATACCAAAGAGTGGTATAGTTGGGTCATATGGTGATTCCATTCCTAATCTTTTGAGGAAACTCATACTGATTTCCAAAGTGGTTGTAGTAATTTATAACCACACAACAGTGTAAAAATGTTCCCTTCCCTCCACATTCTCACCAGTATTTATTATTATTTGTATACTTGATACCTGCCATTCTAACTAGAGTGAGAAGAAATCTTAGTGTAGTTTTGATTTGCATTTTCCTAACTGTTCAAGATGTTGAACATTTTTTAAAATATATTTACATATTTGCTGATATAATTTAAATATATTTAATAAATATATTTAAAATATATTTAAAATTGCTGGTCATTTGTACTTCTTCTTTTGAGAACTGTCTGTTCAGTTTGTCCATTTATTGGTTGGATCATTTGTTTTGGGAGTGTTAAGTTTTCTGAGTTCTTTATATGTTCCGGATATTAATCCTCTGTCAGAACAGTAGCTAGTGAAGATTTTTTTTCCCATTTGGTATGTCCTCTCCTCATGCTCTCATTTCCTTTGCTGTACAGAAGCTTTTTAATTTAATACCATCCCATTTATTAATTCTTGGTATTATTTCCTGAGCTTTAGGAGTTCTATTGAGGAAATCGTAGCTTGCATGTATATGTTGGAGTATTGACCCTACATTTTGTTTTAGGAGTTGCAAAATTTCTCTTCTAATGTCCAGGTCTTTGATTCATTTTGAAATGACTTGTATGCAGGTGAGAGGAAGGGATCTATTCTCATTCTTCTACATACAGATAGCCAGTTTTCACAGAACTATTTGTTTAAAAACCTGTCTTTTCTCTGAAGTATGTTTTCGGTAACTTTGTCGACAAGCATTTTTAGATAGTTCAGCAAAAGGGTGTGTGTGTGTGTGTGTGTGTGTGTGTATACACATGTGTACGTGTGTGTGTATGTGTGTGGGTGTGTGTATAAAGAGAAAGAGACATGAGGAGAGAAAGAAGATATGCAAAATGCTAACAATTCTTGACTCTAAATGCAGAATTGTCACATGGTACCCCCTAACATGTAAATATTTTGTAAACATTTTAAAAAGAAAAATGAAAATAAATAAACGGAGAATTATGATTCACAGGCTTGGAGAGGTTCCCATGATCATATTCTCTGGTGTTTGTGCTGCTATGTGACCCTCTTCCCTTGTGTGTACATGGGATCTGTGACTTGCTTCTGAACAGTAATATAAGGAAGACAGGATGTACATGATTATGTGTACATGATTATGTTACTCAGTACATAAGACTGTACCCTCTGTCCTTGTGGAGACTTGTCGATTTTGAGGAAGAAAGAGGCCACGTAGGGGAATTCTACAAAGCAAGGAACCACTGTAGCCTATAGCTGCTGAGGGCAGATTGCAGTTGACAGCCAGTAAGAAATTGAAGCCCTTATTTACAGACACAGAGAAGTGAATTCTGCCAACTACCTAAGTGAGTTTAGAAGTGAATCGTTTCCCAGTATAGCCTCAGAAGAGATCAAAAACCTGCCTGACACTGTGTGCAGTCTTATGAGACTCTATAAACAGCACCCAGCTATGCTATGCCCAGGATCCTGACCCACAGAAACCATGCAATAATAAATATGTGTTGTTTTAAGCTGCTAAGTTTATGATAATATTGTTTTGAACCAATTTAAAGTTAATATGAAATGTGATGACTAATTTTACATGTTGATTTGACTGAGCCACAAGGGTGCTGAACTTCTTGTTAAGCATTCTTGTTTTATTTTATTTTTTTTTTAATGTGGTGCTGAGGATCGAACCCAGTGCCTCACACAAATGAGGCAAGTGCTCTACCACTGAGCCACAATCCCAGCCCTTGTTAAATATTCTTCTAGGTGTTTCTGCAAGAGTGTTTTAGATGAGAAGACCAAGATGTCAACCAAAAAAGCAAGTTTCTCCTGAGACTAGGTGAAGAAAATCATCCTCCCTGATGTGAATTGGTTCATCGATTGAAGGCCTGAATAGATCAAAACAGTGACTCTACCCTGAGTAAGAAGGAAATCTTCCTGCCTTAGTGCCTTTAAACTGGGACATTGGCTTTTATCCTCCTTTTGGATCTGAACAGAAATGTGTGCCTTGAGTCTTGAGCCTGCTGGCCTTTGGACAGGAACTAATACCATCAGTTCTCCTGAGTCTCAGATCTTTGGACTCAGGCTAGAACTAAGTCATAGGTTCTCCTGGCTCTCCATCTTGCCAACTCGCCCTATAGATCTTGGAACTTGCCGGACTCCATGACTGTATGAGCCAATTAAAGTCAATCAATCAATCCATCCTATTGGTTTTGTTCCTTTGGAGAACCCTAGATCATACACGAGGTCATCAAATGTCATTACAACATTCTGAAAGCTTTTCTTTATGTTTGAAAATTTTTTTAAAAAAATTGGGGAAAACGTTCTGAATTCAGCAAGTGATGAGAAAGCTCCTAAGAATATTCAATGGGCTTCTTTCTGCCTTAATTTTCAGCCTCCCTCCCTTCCCTTCCTTCATCCCTGAATCTACTTTATTTAATATTGGATTTTAAATATACAATAGACACTGTGGTTAAACATAAATAATAAATCTACCCTCTTTTAGTGCAGATTTATGCTCTATAAACATCACATTATAAAGATCGGCCTTAACCTTTGTTCAGTAAATGTTTCAGAATTTTTTCTACTGCCATATTATAAGATAAATGTCAGTCTAAATGTAGGCTTTTTGTAAAACTCGGGAGCTCTACAGATGGCATCTAATCCATAGTTATAAAAGACAGGAATGCATTTTTTTGATTGAAAATAATTTCAAGAAGCTCTTCTTAAGTTCCCACCAGAACATAATGCTGCTCTTGACTCTGCAGAAAGTCATTTAAATAAACTCAGACACTGTCCACCCCGAGATGTCAACCAAACAGTAAATTATATAAAAGCAATTTTTAGCTAAGTACCAATATAACCATTTTTTTCAAAAACCCTGATATTATCCATGACCAAATAGCTTTTTTTTAATCCCCAGATTGCTTTGCATGATATGAGTTGATGAATAATTCTATAAGAAAACATACATGGTTAGATAGAGGCAAATGATAGAGACAAGCCTCATACTTATTTTCTGAAATATCTACCTTTAGGAAGCCTAATACCATTGACTTTAGATTCTCTGCTACACAGCAGAGTGATGACTCCTCACTTTGGCTGTACATTAGACTCCCAATTCTAGAAGGCTTAAGAAATACTAGTGTCTGAGCTCGCATCTGCCCATCCCAGACAGTCCAGTTTTGGTCAGGGGTGTGGTATGTGCATCAGGATTTGTGTTTCTCTAGTGATTTTAATGTGCAATGACAGTTTAAGAATTGCTGTGATAAAGGTTCAATACGTATTATTGGAGAAACTAAATGAACTCTTCACATAGTCTCAGATCATACTTAGAACTAATTTTGAGCAAAGTGCTGTGAATCAACTGTGAAAGTGGAAATGAGGGTGCCAGGTGATTGGGGCTGCTCATGCTGTACCAAACTGCATAAACCTTGAGGTAAAAACAGAGCACGAAAGGAAAGGACTCAACATTTTGCAAGATTGGAACAGCTATAGCAAAAGAGGGTGTTAAGTCTGAAAAGAAAGAACCTGAAAGCATGAGATCTGCCTTCATATCTCTGAAGGGTGCACCAAAGGCCCTCTAGGTCATGGATGATAGCTACAGGAAACCAGACTTTGGCATAATATGAAGACTTGTCTAAGAAGCAATGCTATCAGGAGACAGACTGAGATGCCATGACATTCTGAGTAACTGGTCTCTATAGGAATTCAGACATTGGCTTTTGATGTCTAGGTCAGGTAGGTTGCTGCAGAAGAAACCCCTGCACCTGGTGCCTAAAGATCAAGTTCTTTTTTGTCTGTCCAGCTTTCTTTGGCTCTTTCCTTAGTAATGCCTTCTAGTTTTTTTTGAAGGGGTACTCTTCCCTCAGTCTCAGTTCTGGTAGAGCAAACATCCTGTCTAATTTAGAGAGGAATGCTGATTCACTCCCAACCATTCGGAAAACTGTGGTCTCCCTATATAGTACCTGATTCAAGAATGAGTTAATAATAAATAACTGAGTTAAGCCAATCAGCCAATGAAATTAAACTCTTAGATTTTTGCTCAAAATTTGAAGACTCTTTCTTCTACTAGATACAAAGTTTTGAAAATGTGATGCAGATAATATGAACTCAGATATTATAAAAAGAAGAGATGAAAAATTCAATATGATTTTTCTAATAGTCTAAAGGATATTTAAAAAGATTTATCTGTGAAAGAAGAATATGGCGCTTTAGAAAAAGAACGTTCAGGTACCAAGAAAGAGTTCTTAGAAACATGCTTTTAGTAATTAAAAAAATCACCTATGAAGTTGAAAAACAAATTGGAGGAGGTCTTACCAAAAGTAGAACTAAAAAACAAAAACAGATGAATAGTAGAAGAGCTCTCTCTCTCTCTCTCTCTCTCACACACACACACACACACACACACTCACATGCACGCACACACAGACACACAGACACATGATCAGTCTAAGAGGATTAATGTGCTAAAAATAGAGACCGAAAAAATTTAAAAAAATGAAAACAAACTATCAAAAAAATAACACAAGAAAAAAAATCCTAAAATTGAAAAACAGGAATGTTTATAATGAAAGGTCCTACCACTAAAAGCACAGAAAAAATATATTTAAAAGACACTTCATGCTGGGATTATGGCTCAGCGGTAGAGCGCTCGACTCGCATGGGCGGGACCCGGGTTCGATCCTCAGCACCACATAAAAATAAAAGGCATTGTGTTATGTCCATCTACACCTAAAAAATAAATTAAAAAAAAGACTTCAGGATTGTCTCTGAAGATAAATGCATATTGTCATAGGGCTTGGGAGAAAGTAAAAATAAAAATGTTGACTAAACAAGGTTCTTATCAAGATTCTGAAACACAAGTACCAACCAACTATGCCCCTTTGTAATAAATGCTACACTTCAACAATTAAAAATGTTAAAAAATCATTAAAATGTTAAAAGCACTTGATATTTTAAGGAATTCTATTATGATTTATTTCATCAATATGGCAACTAAGATTGCCTATGTGTTAGTCAGCTTTGTGTCACTGTGACTAAAATATCTGACAAAAACAACTTAGAGATGGAAAAGTCTATTTGGATTCATGGTTTCAGAGGTTCAGTCCATGGTCAGCCAACTCCACCGCTCGGGGCCTAAGTTGAGGTAGAAACATCACAGCAGAAGGGCAGGGAAAAGGAAAACTTCTCACCCCCTAACAGCCAGAAGGCAGAAAGGGAAGGAAGAGTCTTCAAAGAAGATAAAACCTTCCAGAGCATGGCCCCAGAAACCTACCTCCTACAGCCACATACCAGTAACTGCCTGCAGTTACTACTCAGTATAGAAGTACTTTCAAATTATTTATCCATCAAATGGATTAATCCATTGATTGGGTTACAGCTTCCATGATTTAATTGTTTTACTTCCGAACGTTCCTGCATCAACACAAGAGCTCTGGGGGGGGGGGGGGGGGGGGAGGAATCCACCTTGTCTCCAAACTATAGCACCTAGTTTGTGCAGGTCTAGAAGACAAGCTAGGGGACTAAGAAAGGGAACTGGGAAAATAGCCTCCATTATACTTTTCCTAAGGATGTTAAAGCCCATTTGTCTTAGTCCATTTTGTGCTTGAGATTAAAATTTATAAGTAACAGAAATTTATTTCTACAGTTCTAGGACTGAGAAGTCTAAGTCAAGGCACCTGGTTTGATCTGATGAGGGCCTTCTTGCCATGTCCTTTCATGGCAGAAGGCAGAAGGTCAAGATCATCTGTCACTGGGTGAAGCCTCCATTACATAAGCCTCATTAATAAGGAAAAAGCTGTCTTGGCTTAACCATCTCTTAAGGGCCCTGCCTCTTGATACCATCACATGGGCAACACTGAATTTTGGAGTGGACACTTTCAAGTCACAGCACCAACAGACTGCATATAATTTTGAAATACTACACAGGACTAGCGAACCTCTCAAGATGTTTTTCTGAGGTTAAAAAATTCTCTTGGTAAAGAAATGAACACAAAATTTTGCCAATACTACAATTGCATAAAAATGCATTTATAAAACGACCAATCATAATAATCATAAAATTAAAATGTTTTGACAGTATGTTTCTATTAATAATACTTTTATTCACTCAAATTTTTCTTAATATTATTATGTTACTTTTGCAATTGAAAATTAAACTTTTCCTTTAGATAATTGACCCCAAGTTAAAAAATGATGGTTTTAGTTCATTTTGTTTACTCTCATGACATGTTCCTAGACGATTTTATGAAGACCTAAGTGTTCCATTTAGTATTAGGAAGAAGTAAAATGTTAAGGGGTATTTAAGCTCTGTAAAGTTGAATAGAATAACATTTGAATGACAGGATATAATTACATATCACTAAGGATATGGTACAAAATGTACCCAATCCCACCTCTTCATACTTAGCTGAGAACAGAGTGCCTCAGTGAGATATGAGATTAATAGAATACTGAAAGAAATAATGATTTGAGAAGAACCAAATTTTCCTGGTTGAAGCTATCAGAACTGGAAGAATTATTACTAAAATTAAATAATATCCACATCAACCATAATGGACTAAAGTCTGTACTTCTCACATGTTATTTAATTGAAATCTACCTTTTATTTTCATTTTATTATTTTCCAATAATATTTGTTCAAGTACTCTAAATGCTGAAGTTCCTTATGGGAAAATATTGTACTATATACAAAATATCTCTCTGTTTTGGAAGAACTTCCCTAAAAGCAGACTCCTGGTCTGGGAACAGGTTGTTTCTTAGGGATGCAACCTAGGAAGCAGAATTAGGGAGTGGAAAGAGGGAAGAGGTGGAAAAGGTCTTCTCAAGGTCACTTAGGTAATAGAAGCCTGGTTAAAATCAGAGATGGTCCAGGTGATGTGGCCTGAGGCACCCAAAGCATCTTGCTAAACTCACATACCTAGAATTTTGGCCCATGGTCAAAAGATTCTCAGTTAAAGCTTTCTGAGTAATGCAGTCCACCCAGTGACCCCCAAGCTCCCATCAGTGATATCATCGAAGACCATCTGAGGAAGAGTTGCATGTTTCCTTTTATAATTATATTCCAAGATCTCAGTTTATTTTGTCATGTGTTTTGTAGCCAACAACAACAGAAGCCTTCCCATGCTAGTGTGATCTAAGCATGGCAATATTTTGTATGAGGATATGAAAGTATCTCAGGAATCCCCAAAGGAGCTTCAGACTGAGTCTGCATTCAGAAATCTCAAGATGGCCCCCTTCTCTGCATGCTGCTTTTTTCTTCTCTCTGCAGGATTTAAAATGAGCCATCATGTCATGGGAAACGAGGATGAGAAATGGAGTAGGGAAGTTGCTGATTATAGATTGAGTTGCTGGCTATAGATTCCACAGAGGGCTAGTTGCATTCTGTCCTTCCAAAAATTTTGTAGACTATTAACCTCTTTTTTTTTTCTGCCAGAGCTACTTTGAGTTGAGCTGCTGTCACTAGAAACCTAAGTCATCATTTCTAATACTGAATTCAGAAGTTGTGGTGTTCACACTGGGTTTTGAAGGACAGTAGCTTTTGCTAACCAGAGGAGAAGAGGTGGAGGAGAGAAAGTCCAGAAGAGCAGTTTATTCAGAGCATGAAAGTGGAGAGCCACTTGGGAAAGGAGCAAGTAGAATGGCCTTGTGCTCCATCCCCAGAAAAACACACATGCAAGTTAAGTATCTAGTCAATTAAGGAAGTCCACAAAGACATTAAGGCTGGCCAAACACCTTCTTTGCCTTCACTCGCCAGCAGTGATTGAGTGCATGTTGTGATTCTATGACATGTTATACATCATTACTACAAATGCTACATCACAGATCAGCTGGCTTCTCCTTGAATTATTTTAGGATGCTGCCATGTTCCTGATCCTATCCACATCTACCTTCCTCTCCTGTCCTAATCTTCATAACCCTCTCCCCAACTCTAGCTTTTGTGGGGACTGTCAATCAGTCACCCAATGCTCATTGCCCATGCTGAAGATGGGTACTCCCTCAGAGAGCTGAGAATTTCACTACAATAAGGCAGATAAAGAAGATAAAGAAGTCTAAAGACATCCAAGGACTACATAAGTACTACAGGAGCTTGCATAAAGCATATGCCCTCATTCTTGGAATGGTCAGTGAATGCTGCACAGAGGAGTTAAGCTGGTCTTCTAAGGAGGTTTCAGAGTTAGAAAAATAGGGAAGAAAGGCCAGGAAAGAGAACAGGGTCAGCACAAACCAAGAGGAAAGAATGTGTCCAGTCCAATTCCAGGACTGGAAATGACTTGACCTGTGGCTCCAGTCACACTGGTTAACTCCCTAGTGAATGTTGGTCAGAATGGTAAACAGAATGGTAAACCATTAGGATGTAGTGAACATCTTCCTGTTCGTTGAGAACTAAGTTCAGCTGCTGACTTAATCTTGCATAAGATATTAAAAACTGCACAGAATATCTTTGGTGACTATAAACAATCTTCACTAGGATCAAAAGAACATTTAGATGTCAGTCAACAGAAAGGGGTTCTAATGGGAAAAAAAGGTGTTTTTCTACCCAAAGTCTTGACACATACATATTTTCCACAAAATCTACAGACACAGATTATATTATATTAGTATGAAGACCTCATAATCCATTTTAATATTTCAAGCTTAAAATGATTTTCTTTGAGTTGGAGGTAAAACTAAAATTTATGTTATTAATTTTCTATTTCTTAACTTTCCCAATCTACAAGAAATAACATCCCCAACTTAAACCCACAAATCGTCAAATTCTCCTACAGTGAACAGTTATCATCACCTAAACGTTACTTCCATGCAGATTAAAACAATTTCACCCTTTCACAGTGACTGAATGCATGTTGTGATTCTATGATGTGTTATACATCATTTACTACAAATGCTGCACCACTATGATGCAAAAACACCAAAGACTTTCAAAGTTTCAAAATTATTTTTTTAATATTGTATCTCAATCAGGTACTCACTTCTTCATTTTTTTCTCCTACCATGTTTAAGCAGGAGCGACAACCTCAATCTTATAGAAGCAGTTCCTGTTTGAACCCTTCTTTTTTTCAAAAGTGAGATCTGAACTTTCTCCATGAAGTCCTGTCTCAGTTTGGGCAGGATTTCATCTCATCTTCTCTGTCCTGTGAAACCTCCATTGCCTATATAGTCATCACCCTGTTTTGTAAACAATTTACTTTTCCCTGAAGATCCATACTCATCCAACAACATAAGTTGAAAAAAATAGAAAAAGAAGATCTCTATTGGGCATGCTATGATTTGGATAAGTGTTTCCCCCAAGACCCATTTGTTTATAAAGTCTTTTTCCTCAGAATGATGCTAGTGAGAGGTGGTATAACCTTTAAGAGATGGGACCTGGTGGGAGGTCTTCAAGTCAGTAGGGCATTCCCTTAAAGAGGATTGTGAAACCCTGGCCCCCTTCTTGCTCTCTACTATGTCCTGTCCATAAAGTGAGTGATTTTGCTCTGCCAACCACCTCCACCATGATGCACCACCTCCCCACAGGCCCAAAGTGACAGGGCCCTAGACTGTGGACCGAAACCTCTGAAACTGTGAGCCAAAATAATGTATTTATCTTTATAAGTTGATAATTTATAAGTGATCTGAGATATTTGTTGCTGTAATGGTGAGCTGACTAACAAAGGCATAAATCAAATGAAAACCCAAAATCAACTCTAAATGGCAATAGCATGCAGAAGGGATGAGTGATCCCAAGGCATATCAGTGCTTTCAATATGTCCCATCTGTCAATAATGTAACATTAACTCATGGTGATGCCCAAGAAAGCAATTTTATTTTAAAATCTCTATTTTAAAGCCTAAATGAATCAAATTTCCTCCTTCCAAATAATTTATTAGTTCTCTTGAGGAGTCCATGTAGCTACCATCTGTACAACACATAAAGTAAAAACCTCAAACTGAAGGACTGATTCTACCTGATGACCAGAGAGTGGAACTTACTGGTGGCATGTCCGTTGGCAACCTGATCCTACTTGGCATGTCAACACCCAGACCAAAAATAGAGTGAGCCTAAGTTCCAGAAGTTACAGCTGGATTCATGAGAGTTTTTGAAAGGTGAGAAGTTTCAACAAACTTCAGGGGGGATAAAAAAAACAAACCAGGAAGTAAAGAAGGATATTCAAATTCTTGGGCTCCTTACCCATACATCCCTGGGGACGAGAAGAGAAGATCAAGTTTGGCTCTGGCTTGGAGACTCTCCTGTTCTTGTCCAACTCCATTGTCCAGTAGCTTCTCAACACCTGCTCACACTTCATGTGTGGCCATTCTCTGACCTAATTCTGTGACACCCCGGTCTCTTAACTGCATACTGCATAATCTCAGCTCTTAAAACTAAGCACCTGTCTTTGCCTCTCTCCTCCCTACCCTGCCTATCTTTCCTGCCAAATGACATGGTTCCCCACCATCAAGTCCAATGGACATCCCTACTCTCAGTAATTACAAATAGCTACACAATTTAGAGTAAATCATATTTTAGCCAGTCTGAACCTCAGTTCTCCTATTTGTAAAATGAGGTGTTTGGATGAAACAGTTTGTACCGTCTCTTTGAATTCCAAAATATTACTGCCTTGTCAGACTCTTGGAGAAGGTGACCTGCCCCTGATTAGTCTTTCGTCCACAGAAAAGGTGAGTAACAATTGAATGCACTGAACAGACATGTTAAAGAACAATATTCTTTGTAAAACATATGCTTTCATGTCAGCTGGGCCCTTAAAGTAATTGTAGTTTTAAGATGAATCATTTCTGGCCTCTAATTGAACCAGGTCTAGAATAAAGTTTTCTTCTTGTATAATACCCTGTGTCTTATCCTCACAAAGAACATGAAACAGCCAAAGTTTCTGCAGATAATGAAACCAACACTGGTGAGCTGATGCAGAAAAAGAAGTTACTAAAACAATACAAGGGTGTCTCAAAACATTTCAGAAAGCCTGAAGAATTAGCCTTGGAAATAGGAAATCAGGTGTGCACAGCACAGCCAGGCTCTTACCAGAGGCTCAGTCAGCAGAGAGTGTTGGCCCCAACATCATTAGCCCTGGACACTTGTTACCATCCATGAAGTCTCAATTACATCCAGCCATCTCTGGCTTTCTTATCATTCCTGAAGATCCAGAGTCCTGGGAAAGAGTATCTGATTGACAGAGCTCCTCAGATGTCCACACACAAGATTCAGGGATCTGTAGAAGGATTATCTGCTCCTCTCCAGCTTCCAGAGCCAAAAAGTGAAGGCAGAAAGGTGTGAACCCTTCCTCACCCATCTTCAGGGTAATGGCCAATGCTACTGTATTGGCTAACAAGAGGATGAACAAGACTAAGACTAACAAGAGAAAAGCATGGCAGATTTACTTAATCAAAGTTTTGCATGACATGGGAGCCTGCAGAAATAAACACCCATGGTAAAAGGTCTGTTTTTGTGCCTAATTTTGATGAAGAATGGACCAGCCACATAAAAAATGTAATTAGATAAGAGAAAAGATCTACTAGGGATTCACTGAAGAAAAACTAAGAGGGGCTGTATGTTTAGATTCTTCCTGGCCTTTCTTTGTAGCTTTTCTGCCTCCCAGGTATGAGGAAAGACTATTCTGAAATGAGGGTCTTCAAGGGAGAAAGGAGAGAGAAGACTTTCTGGATTTTATGGCTTGATTTTTTTGGAAGAGGGTTCTAGTCTCTTTGATATTCTTTAGAGAAGAGGAATCCTGTTTTCTATGACTTTGAGGGAGAGAGAGGGCTGGAGAAGGTCAGAGAGACATTCACCACTGAGGCCTTCCAATATCCTTTAGTTCAAAGTACTCAGCACGCCAAATTGCTGTACTTTGAGGTACATTCTTCTGAGCTCCTACAGAAGAAAGATTCTGGATCGGTGAAAAACAATCTTGGATTTGCCAGAATAGAAAGGGTATTTGGATGCTGGACACACAAAAAAGCAACAACAACAAATATTCACCTCACAGTTTTCTCACTTACGATTACAAATTGCACACATCACGAAGGCATGTGTACAGGGTTTGATTATGCTATGAGCAACTTTAAATCTTATTAATTATTGCAGTATTACCTCATCTCTTCATTGATTTATATGAATCAGTAGTTGCCTCTGTTAATGAAAACATATTCATCAAAGTAGTGACTAATTTATTGGGCTGGCTTTTCATATTTGCATGGCACCTCTGCCTGGCAAAAATGAGTATCTAGAGTGAATAATGAATCACCAGAAGAAGAAGAAGAAAAAAACACATCTTGTTCTGAGTACAGACTGTCACTGATTTTTAAAGTGAATATAATACCTGGTATTTAGTCCTGGTTCAGAGTTCTTCCCAAAGCTGATATGATGTTTTTCCAAGATGTTCTGTTGCAGTTTTATAGGTCAGAGAGGTGTGTCTGAGTTACCTGGAATTCTTCTTATAAATGGTCTAAGGCTGAAAGGCTGCATCCGGTAATGGCAGAGTCTGGAGGGCAGGGCATCATGTGGCAAGAGACAGGGAGGCTGACTTACCTGGAAGTTAGAAGACATGTCTGAAGAGACACAAGAGCCAAGACTTCTCAGTCTCTCCCCAGAATCTACCTGCTACTTCTCACAAGCTGTTCTCCCACCCAGAAACAAAAGCGGCAACTTATGGCACTCAAGGCCCAGGTATTAGTAGAGTTTTGTCGAGGAGCTCAGGAGTCAAGACAGACCTTCTGAGAGAATGTTCAGCTCAGAAGGGGGATTGGCTGATGAACTGCAGGGGCATAGAAGACCCCCCCCCCCTTTTTAAGACAGCCAGGGACCAACCAAAGAAAACCTTCCCAAAGAGAAATAATCATCCTGCAACCCAGAGTCATCTGTCCTAGACCCCACATTCCTCCTCACCTCAGTGTACCCAGTGGCTTTGACTCCCAGCTCCATAGGCAGAACAAAAACAACAATAGACAATGTATAAACTAATGATGTGGCCATGTTTCAATAAAATTTTATTAATGGACACTGAGATTTGAATTTTGTATAATTTTCATGTGTTATCTTCTGATTTTTCAAATCATTTAAAAACGTAAATGCATTCTGAGTGCATGGGCCATGCAAAAGCAGACCAGAGCTGAACTTGGCCCATGGACTATGTTTGTCCATCTCTGCCAAAGAGCACAATTCTGGCAGAGAAGAATTGAATTTGGTGCATTTTTTTAAAAAAAATTTCCTGTACATAGTCAGTGTATTTTGCATTCATAAGCACCTACTGTGTGCCCAGTGCTGGGCCAGATGGCAAAGACAAATATGACCTGGTTTTGGGGATGTGGATCCACATGACTATAATACTGGACTGGCAGTGATAAGTACCCTAGGAAAGCTACAAACTGCAATTGCAGCTCCTGGTTGAGGGGATGGGGAATGCTTCATGACAAGGTGGCATCTGGAAAGTGAGAAATGGGTCAATTGCCTTATGCACCTAGAAATTATGAGCATCCAATCTGGCTGTGGTCCAGGATGAATTCCCCAGGGAGTCATGGACAGGCTGGGATGTCCTGGTCAGGCTGTGCAAGGGCCTTCCGGAGCTAGCATGGCTGGGTGACCAAGAACTAATAAGGATAATTCAAATGGATACTATCAAAAATATATCAGTTTTTTAAGATTCTAAATTTCAAGCCAGTAAAAAGCAATTTTTGAAGTTATTTGAATCTTTTTATGTTTCTAATTTACCAAAGAATCCACCTGGCTAACTGTTCTGGAAATGAATTGAGTTCAAGGAATCCTAGGAGGGGAAAGTGCCACCGTGTACTCCAGCAAACAGTGTGTCCCCAGGGGCCCTAGTTTACAAACGGAGCCATTGTATGAAAGCAAGCATAAAACAATCATTTCAAACATGCACTAGAACTCTGAGCTTCTATCAATCACACTATGCCCTTCCTGAATCCTTATTAAACAAGAAACCCCCATTTTGTGCTTCAGGAGAAAATTACTAAACATTACACTGCCCTTTCCCTTTGGCTTTGAAATGGAAGTCTTTTTGGAAATCATGAATAGGAAAATAATAAATTACTCATCCCAACATAAAATAGGCAGAAAAAAAAATGAACTCGTATTGCAAGGATGAGAACTGAATTCTCCTTCAGTTGGTTAGAAAAATGCCACGTTGCTCACCCAACAAAAAATACAGAATGAATCTCTCTGAGTGCCTCATATGAAAAAGATACCATCCTGGGACCTAGGATGCTCAGAAATGGAAGTGACATTAATCTGCATGCAGTGATCACCTCCCTCAAGTTGATGCACACGCTGTCTGATGGGAGATGAGCAGTCCAGTTGCTGGCACCCAGATGAGCTGCACTGGGAGGAGGCTCAGGCAGAGCGCTGCAGTCCTGCCTTCCTACTCAGGCATTCACCGGCTGCTCCTCTCTCTGCCAGCTTCATCCATCACCTTTCTCCTTTGCCTGGTCATTGGATTAGTAGATAAGAAACCCAAATGCAGGCTGAGTGCTAATCAGTAATGAACGTGTACAAACTACAGTGCACAAAATCAACTAAATTTATCATTATTTTTTTCTTTCTTTCTTTTTTATCTATCTATTTATTTGTGTGTGTGTGTGTGTGTGTGTGTGTGTGTGGTGCTGGGGATTGAACCAGCACCACACAAACACACACAAATAGGCAAGCACTCTACCAACTGAGCTGTATTCCCAGCCCTTATCATTAGTTTTTGAAAAGTATTACATTTATATGGTTCAAATTTCAACTATTCTAAGTAGATATCAATTAAAAACAAAATAAGACTCCCTCCTGTCCCCCAGCCTCTCAGTTCCCCTCTTTCAACATAGCCAATGTTACTAAAATTTCCAGATCTTTTTTCAGAAATATTCCATGCATATTATAGATTTCTAAAGATACTATTTTAAATTATGAAAATAGTTACATTAGTGGAAGTAAAGAGCTAGAAAGAAGAGATCCAAAATGCAAAAAGCTCAAATAAAAATAGAAGTTTCTTCTAGCATGCATAAGGTCTTGTGTTTATCCCTAACACCATAAACAAAAGAAAATAAATAGGAATTTCTTTCTCATTTAACAATCCAGAGTAGGTGTTCCAGGTCATTGGGTGGCTCTGTACTACAAAGTCAGTCAGGAATCTAATATTCCTGACAGCTGTGCCATCGTCATCTACCAGGTAGTTCCCATCACTGCCACTCCTGCGGGGGAAGAGCAAGTAGTCAGGGACCTTCTCTTGTGCACTTCACTTCCACTCTCTGTTGACAAAAGCTTAGTCACCTGGCCACAGCAGTTTCAAGGGAAGCTGGGAAATACAGCCATATCCCAGCTACAACTCTGCTACCACTCTTGTGGGTGTGCCTTGTCACTCTAAGGAGCTGGGTTGCTTAGTCCCTGGCCCCTTTTCTACAGGTCACCCACAATACTTTTCCACGCTGCTGTCATGTGTCTCTGCCAAATGAAGGCATCTGACCTTCCCTAAATCCTCTAAGTACAGCTAATATCAGATTGCAATGCTTTACTGTAATGTTTACCTCAAAGGAGGATTACCATGCAGAATAACCATGCGTAATGGTAGGCCATACTAAATGCCTATCCAGTGAATATTCTGCCCTTTATTGATTTATCTAAAAATACTTTCATAGTGCTATGTTCTGTGTGTTTTATAAACATGAGCTCATTACATTCATGATAACCCTCTGATGTAGGCACTATTATGGTCCAATGTTCATATTGCAAATGAGGAAAACAGAGCCAAGAGAGGTTAAATTGTCCAGGGCCACTGGTAGAAACATGCAGTCCTGACTTTTTGTACTCACAGAATCCTGATTTCACTGAGCTCAGTAAATGACTCTTGCTTCCTTTAAAGGCAGAGATAGTCACATGACCCAGTTCAGGCCAATGACTGTGAATAGAAGTCAGAGGTCAGGAAGGAACCAAAGAAATCTATTTTTTTTTCCTGATCAAATAAGAGAAATATGGGGCTGAGGTTGTGGCTCAGTGGTAGAGTACTCGCCTAGAATGCATGAGGCACTGGGTTCGATCCTCAGCACCATGTAAATATAAAATAAAGATATTATGTCCACCTAAAACTAAAAAATAAATATTTTTTTAAAAATAAGAGAAATACAGTTGTTACACATTGTTTGCCTTTTGACCCTTACCCTTCATGCCTATAATATGGATATGATGTCTAGAAGATAGACAGCTATTTTGTGATCATGAGAACAAAACTATGAACTAACAATGACTGAAAGGGAGAGAAAGAGAAAGAGTTAGCCTTAGATTCTTTCTTATGTAGTGTGTGTGTGTGTGTGTGTGTGTGTGTGTAGTCCCATTTGGTTAAAACACTGAAATATGTCCAAAGCTACCTTAACTGATATTTAAATATGGACTCTGGTCCTTATCATCCTGAAGTCCATAGGTCAATTGTCCTTTTTTAGGAGTACCCATACTGGCCTCTCCTTCATTAGGCCTGCCTTGTCCTCTTGTCCAAGACTTATTCTTTCTGCATCAGGCCCAATGCCAACTTTTCCTAATGCACAGCAGACTAGCTTTTCATGACCTTGAACATCTGCATTCCAGAAAAGGAGTTTGGATATAGCCATGTAAATCTGAGAATGCAATCCCGAAACTGGATAACCCCATCTCACAAATGCTTCTGAAGTTACATTCACTAAGCCCTTTATAAAGACCAAGAAAAGAATCAGAGACATTTTCTAAACTTTGAGAAATTACAGCCTTATTATAAAGTCAAATAGGACAATTTGTTGAGAGACCAAAGAATGAGCCTCTCATCTCTGAAGGACAGTTTTCAATTAAAAAAAGAGCCAAATTAGGGCTGGGGTTGTGGCTCAGTGAGAGAGTGCCCACCTAGCATGCATGAGGCACTGGGTTCGATCTTCAGCACCACATAAAAATAAAATAAAGATACTGTGTCCACCTAAAACTGAAAAATAAAAAAGAGCCAAATTAATACACACCTGCTGTGCAATATTGACAGACAAAATCCCAGTTCCTATCGCAGAGAAGATGGTCTAGCATAGTGATTATGGACTAAGAACCAAGAATCGAACAAAAAATTTATATTCCATTGCTATTTGGGAGACTCCCAAAGACTATTCTGAAGCCAATCTTTTCTGTCACTTTTCCTTTGTTCTCATAGTGAGGGTGCCCTGGGCAGCATAGGAGAGAGGTGCATACAGCTGGGATTCCCTGTGACTGAGCACAGCCAAGTTTAAGGGTTGTGGATTTTAAGCATAGAACTCTTGAAAGGAAGCATTAGCCCTCACTACTGATCTTTCTAACATATTAGAAGCATTTATTTTCTTCTTAGAGCAGGGAAGCAATTATCTCCCAAAGATGAATCAGAAAAAAGAAAACTATAAAAAAAAAATCCATCCCCACTTTAAGCTGTTAGGATTCAGAGAACATCAGGGAAAGGTTGAACTAGAACGTTGAACAGTGAGGGGAAAGGGGGACCTCAAGAGAAGCATGAAAAGAAACCAGAGGAAGAAAATTATTAATATAAGAAGCAAAACATGCTCTGCATTGCTCAGTGTGACTAAAGTTCAGTGTTCAACACTTACCTACAGCGTTTCTTGTCCTAAGGAGAACCCCCTCCAAAAATAGATCATAGTCACTGTACCGAAATCTTTTCTTAAGTGAAAAAGGCCTTCAAAAGTGTATTTGCATCTCCAGAGCCAAAGCAAAATATTTTCCTGTATTTTAAAGCTAATAGGACCAGGGGCCAGGGCCTGATGATCAGGGGCCAGGCTCCACTGGGATGGAGCTCCACATTGCCTGCCACAGATCCAGGTGGAGCCACCTCCACAATACCCTATGGTCCCAAAGCAGGAGAAGCCAGAGCTTTGGAGGCCAAGCCAAATTTGAGGCCCACCACAAGCAAAGTCCTGTAGCCTGAGTGATCCATTCAATTCTCTAGGACAGATCTGGAAATGCTGAGGAAAAGCTGAGAACCTGTCATTAGAGATGGGAAGAATAAGGGTTGCTTTTCTGAATTTGGGTCACTAGGCTTTTTTTTTTTAATCATTTTATTGATTTCCTGAAAGAAAGAAAAAGCTTTCTAAATAAAAATAAGTTTCTCAGGAGACCAAAGCAGGAGGACCAAAAGTTCAAAGCCAGCCTCAACAACATAGCAAGGCTGTAAGCAACTTAGTGAGACCTGTCTCAATATAAAAAATAAAATAAAAAGATCTGGGAATGTGGCTTAGTGATTAAGCACCCCTGGATTCAATCTCTGGTACAACAAACAAACAAGCAAACAAACAAAAAAATGTTTCTTAATTATTTAGAGTGGGGTTGGAGGTAGGTGACAGGGAAATGTATTGGGGTGGAACCCCCACCACCCGCCACACACACACACACACACACACACACACACACACACGAACCAGTTAGAATGTGTGTTTCTAAATTCCAGATGTTTGTTACTGAAAAATGAAGGAAGGAAGTTTGGTTTCTTTACCTGTAAGGTGAGGATAATAAGAGCTGTGAGGACTGAAAGGAATATTGCTTGTCAAATGCTTACCTGTACTAAATACATAGTGAGCACTGAATATCATTAGTTTTTCTTACTTTTTATTTTGAAATAATTTGAGGCTTAAGAAAGGTTCTAAGAATAGTAAGAATTCTTACATGCTTGGTCCAGATTCTCCCATCATTCCCATCTTACCTCTCTCTCTCTAGCTATCGCTAATTTTAAAATTAGCAGTTAAGCTGTTATTGACCAAATACCTGTGCATGTATTGTGAAGTCAAACAATTGCTGTATGTCAGGATTTGGACAGAAAACCATTAGCCTTTGACTGACATCCCCACCACGGTGTCACTCCCAAATGAAGCCACTTAAACACTTAAACTCCATGATTATGCCTACACTCGATTCTTCCTGTGAAGACTCCATATTCTTGATAGTGTGCTTATACTAGTTATTGTTTTAGGTGTTACCCGTTTAGGGCTTTTTTTTTTTTTTTTTTTTTTACTTTTTGCAATGACGATGAGAAAATTAGCTCACTTTGCAACAAGCCAAACACCTCCTAAGTTAGGGACAGAGGAAGAGAGCATATTCTTCCAGACGTTCCCTTTTCCACAGTTATTTTTATGGAAATATTTAGGCACTTAAGCAAGCCCTTCACATCTGAAAACATGTTGTTCATCTCGGGGAAATTTTCTTGGATCCTTTTTTTCCCTATTTTTTCTGATTTGGGGGATTGAACTCAGGGGGTACTCTACTGCTAAGTCCCAGTCCTTTCTATTTTTTATTTTGAAACAGGTTCTTACTAAATTCTGGCCTTGAATTTGCAATTCTCCAGAGGAAGAAAATTATTAATATAAGAAGCAAAACATGCTCTGCATTGCTCAGTGTGACTAAAGCTCAGTGTTCAACACTTACCTACAGCGCTTCTTGTCCTAAGGAGAACCCCCTTAGGGGTGAGATTACAGGCCTGTGCCACTGCACCCAACTTTGGATTGGTTTCTTGATAATTTTTTTCCTATGTTTTCCCCTGTCCTTTCTTTTTTTTTTTTTTTTTTATTTAGGCTGGAATATTCCACATTTGGTAAACACTTTTTTTTTTTATTTTTTATTTTTTTATTGTTGGTTGTTCAAAACATTACATAGTTCTTGATATATCATCTTTCACACTTTGCTTCAAGTGGGTTATGAACTCCCATTTTTACCCCATATACAGATTGCAGAATCACATCAGTTACACATCCATTGATTTACATATTGCCATACTAGTGACTGTTCTGTTCTGCTGCCTTTCCTATCCTCTACTATCCCCCCTCCCCTCCCCTCCCCTCCCCTCCCCTCTTCTCTCTCTACCCCCTCTACTGACCTTCATTTCTCCCCCTTGTATTATTTTTCCCTTTCCCCTCATTTCCTCTTGTATGTTCTTTTGTATAACCCTGAGGGTCTCCTTCCATTTCCATGCAATTTCCCCTTCTCTCTCCCTTTCCCTCCCACCTCTCATCCCTGTTTAATGTTGATCTTCTTCTCCTGCTCTTCGTCGCTACTCTGTTCTTAGTTACTCTCCTTATATCAAAGAAGACATTTGGCATTTGTTTTTTAGGGATTGGCTAGCTTCACTTAGCATAATCTGCTCTAGTGCCATCCATTTCCCTGCAAATTCTATGATTTTGTCATTTTTTAATGCAGAGTAATACTCCATTGTGTATAAATGCCACATTTTTTTAATCCATTCGTCTATTGAAGGGCATCTGGGTTGGTTCCACAGTCTTGCAATTGTGAATTGAGCTGCTATGAACATCGATGTAGCAGTGTCCCTGTAGCATGCTCTTTTTAGGTCTTTAGGGAATAGACCAAGAAGGGGAATAGCTGGGTCAAATGGTGGTTCCATTCCCAGCTTTCCAAGAAATCTCCATACTGCTTTCCAGATTGGCTGCACCAATTTGCAGTCCCACCAGCAATGTACAAGTGTACCCTTTTCCCCACATCCTCGCCAGCACTTGTTGTTGTTTGACTTCATAATGGCTGCCAATCTTACTGGAGTGAGATGGTATCTTAGGGTGGTTTTGATTTGCATTTCTCTGACTGCTAGAGATGGTGAGCATTTTTTCATGTACTTGTTGATTGATTGTATATCCTCCTCTGAGAAGTGTCTGTTCAGGTCCTTGGCCCATTTGTTGATTGGGTTGTTTGTTATCTTATTGTCTAATTTTTGGAGTTCTTTGTATACTCTGGATATTAGGGCTCTATCTGAAGTGTGAGGAGTGAAGATTTGTTCCCAGGATGTAGGCTCTCTATTTACCTCTCTTATTGTTTCTTTTGATGAGAAAAAACTTTTTAGTTTGAGTAAGTCCCATTTGTTGATTCTAGTTATTAACTTTTGTGCTATGGGTGTCCTATTGAGGAATTTGGAGCCCGACCCCACCGACTGTAGATCGTAGCCAACTTTTTCTTCTATCAGACGGCGCGTCTCTGATTTGATATCAAGCTCCTTGATCCATTTTGAATTCACTTTTGTGCATGGTGAGAGAAAGGGATTCAGTTTCATTTTGTTGCATATGGATTTCCAGTTTTCCCAGCACCATTTGTTGAAGATGCTATCCTTCCTCCATTGCATGCTTTTAGCCCCTTTATCAAATATAAGATAGTTGTAGTTTTGTGGATTGGTTTCTGTGTCCTCTATTCTGTACCATCGGTCCACCCGCCTGTTTTGGTACCAGTACCATGCTGTTTTTGTTACTATTGCTCTGTAGTGTAGTTTGAAGTCTGGTATCGCTATACCGCCTGATTCACACTTCCTGCTTAGCATTGTTTTTGCTATTCTGGGTCTTTTATTTTTCCATATGAATTTCATGATTGCTTTCTCTATTTCTACAAGAAATGCCGTTGGGATTTTGATTGGCATTGCATTAAACCTATAGAGAACTTTTGGTAATATCGCCATTTTGATGATGTTAGTTCTGCCTATCCCCTGTCCTTTCTTTCTGAAACTCCTACTGGTCAGATGTTGGACATTTTACATTCATCCTCCATGCCTTTTTTGTTTGTTTGTTTCCTCTCTCCCTTTCTCTGACTGTCCTCTCCCTCCCCATTTTTTTTCTTTAGAGATGACTATATTTTCTCAGAGATGACTTTATTTTTATTATGTAACCTTTCTCTTGAGATTATCAACTTCATATTTTCATATCTGCTCTTTAAAATTTCAAAAGCCTTTTCTTGTTTCTGATTGTTTCTTTTCATAATACCTTTTCTTGTTTTATATTGCATCTATTATATTAGTGAAGGGTTTTATGTTTTCTTCTTCCTACATTGTCTATTTCCCCCAAATTTTGATATTTCTGTTTATTTATTTGGTTTAATTTTTCACATTTGAAACTTTCTCAAGTCAGAAAATCCTAGATGGTCAGCTCATGTTTAAGAGAATTAGAAACTATAAAGATATTTGGGAACTCTGAATATATATGAGAGATTTCTGGACCATGAACTTTATTGGTGGTTAATCTGAGGGCCATTTGGAGGGAGCATCTGGCAGAGAGGTCTGTCTTCAAACTCTCTGGGAATGCAGCAAGAGGGTAGATAAATAATTCTCCTAACATTTATATTACTCCTGTTTCCGTCAGGATGATACATCCACCCCAGCTTAGAAGGACAGGCTTTGGCATCCCATCCACCCTACCTTACCTCTCCTGCTATAGGAAGTCAGTCCTCACAATCCCATCATCAATCCTGAAATAGATTCATCCCCAGAAATGGAGGATGGAAAGGGACATGATGGTATGTGGGGCACATTCCACACCACAAAGCCTTGCCCACAATGAAGCATATGTTGTGTTGAACCCTGCCTTCCTGCTGTTAACAACTAACAAGTCTTAGTCTATTAGTGTTGCTACAGCAAAATACCATAGACTGGGTAATTTACAAGTAGTAGGACTTTATTTCTCATAGATCTGGAGGCTGGGAAGACTAAGAGGTTCAATGTATATCGAGAGCTACTCTCTGTTTCAAGATGATGATGCCTTGTTGCAATATCCTGGCAGGGGCCCGGGGGATAGTGAACACTGTTTCCTCATGTGGCAAAAGGACAGACAAGCATGAACTGACTACTTCAAGCCCTTTTAAAGGGCCCTAATCTCATTCTTTTTTTTAATATTTATTTTTTAGTTTTAGTTGGACACAATACCTTTATTTCACTTATTTATTTTTATGTGGTGCTGAGGATTGAACCCAGGGTCTGGAACATGTGAGGATGCTCTACTGCTAATCTTATTTTTAAGGGCTCCATCCTCATGAATTAACTCTTAAACACACTGTCTCGTAATATTATTACATTAGCAATTAAGTTTCAGTATATGAATTTGGCAGATGTATTCAGACCATACCACTCCACAAAGCAGAGTCTGCTTTCCCTAATGTTTCCCTCAGCATTGGTCCCCAGCCCAAGCAACCCAACTCTCATTCTCTACATGAAAGCCCTTGTCTCAGACATGGTAGTGGTGGCAGGTTGGTGGTGGCCAGACATGGTGTTCCAACATCAGCTCCCTCTCCTACCAGCCTTAACACAGACCAGGTCACCAGGGAAAATCCTCTGATGGATTTTTTATCTCAGGGCTTTGTTTTTGTAGACATGATTAAATTAAGACTCTTGGGGCTGGGGTTATAATTCAGTGGTGGAATACTTTCCTAGCATGTGTGAGACACTGGGTTTGATTCTCAGCACTGCATATAAATAAATAAAACAAAGGTCCATTGACAACTAAAAATTTTTGAAAAAAATAATCTTGAGATGGCAGATTATTCAAGTGAACCTAGTATAATCACAAAGTTCCCTATAAGTAAGGCAGGGGAATCAGATGCTTCCATGTGACAATGGAAACAGAGATGGGAGGAGAAAAAGGAGAGAGATTTGAGCTTGGAGGAAGGAGCCACCGGCCAAGGAATGCAGGGAAGCTTCTAAAAGCTGGAAAAGTCAAGGAAGCAGATTGTCCCCTAGAGCACACAAAAGTAAGGTACCCTGCAGGCAACTTGATTTTAGCCACATAAAACCCAGTTTGGACTGTAAAAAAAAAAAAAATTGTATTGTTTTAGGCCACTACATTTGCAGTGATTTGTTTGTGGTAATAAATAACAAAAGGAAGGCTGGGACTATGGCAGAGCACTTGACTAGCACATGTGAGGCACTGGATTCAATCCTTAGCACCACAGAAAAAAATATAAACAAAATAAAAGCATGCCATTCATTTACAACTGCAATTTTTTTTAAATAAATAGCAATAGGAAACTAATAACATAGGAATGAAAATTGGATTACTTTAAAAAGTTGTTTGGCAATATCTACAGAGCTGAACATATGCCTACTTCGTGACTCACAATTCCACTCCTAGGTATGTACCCAACAGAAATAGGTACATATGTTCACCCAAGGACATCTAGTATCATGTTTATAGCGATATTGTAATGTCTCAAACATGAATATTACCCAAATGTCTATCAGGAGTAAAATAAGTTGAGCTGTATACACATCATGGAATACTATATAGCAAAAAGAATGAACAAACCACAACCACACACAGTAGTCATCTCTAAAATTTAATATTGTGGTAAAAAAGTCAAACAACAGGGTGACAGGGTGACAAGGTGATTCAAGTGCCAAACAAGCAAAACTAATGTATGCTGTTTGAAACCACTACTCCCCACAAGGGGGAGATATAAAGAGATCTTCTGGGGAGCTGGTGGGTGTTCTGTTTCTTAATCTGGATTATTCAATTTGTGCAAAATCACTGAATTTGGGAAATGTGCACCTTTAAATATGTACACTACATATACATAGATAAAAAGCTTTAAAAATAGACAATGGGAAGAGACCTAAGACTTCCAGAAAATTTGCCCAGTCCTTTCTGGGAACCTCCAAACAAACCAGGGCAAAGGGCAACCCAGATCCAGGACTTCCAACTCCTTAGGGCCCACCTCTAGGGTAAAATGTCCCATGAACTTGCTTCTAAAGACTCTGAATGTCAGAAAACAGTGAATCTTTTCTCTGTCAGACTCTCCAAGATAAGCACAGAGTTAAAACCATTTCCTTGGTATGGTATAGCTCAATGAGAGGTAGATCACTTGGCTCATGTGCAAAAGGCCCTGTGTTTGATCCCCAGCACAACAACAACAAAAACTGTTGTTTTAATTTCATCTTTCTTGATCTTTCAGCGGAGTTTAATATATGAACTGTATTTTTGTTGAATGTCATATTAAGCCTTAATAGCAGTGTAATACAGTTATGAATTCATAAAAATAAAAACAAGAATGATTGTTCCCACTAACACTCCAACCAGAAGTGAGGCTGGGGGCATTGCCTAAGTGACCAGGATAGAGCAGAGTCCCGCGAGGGCAGATTCACTGACCAGCCGCGTGGATACGAGCTGGGCAGAAAAAGGGGTGCAGAAGCCGACCAAAGATCCTAGGGGCGTTGGGGACCCTACCACCCTAGCTCTAGGACGAGTCAAGTCTTTGGGGCCAAAGCGCAGTGGCCAGAGGAGGGGCGGGGGCCGGGCTTATGAGAACAGAAGGCGGAGCTTCGGAGAACAACCTCTGGCCCCCGGGACTGGACTGGCACGCCGCCCCCACCTGCAGCGCATCCCCGAGTCGGCGCGTCACTCCCAGCGGAAGCGCCGCACAGCCCCGGCGTCTGGAGAAGTGCGCGCCTCCCGGCTCCCACTCCACGCTTCTCAGCCCGCCGCCCGCCTCTCTCTGCCAACCAGGGGCGGGGACGGGGAGGCACCAACTAGCATCTGAGATTGGCGCCGCCAAAGACCAAAGATCATTACCCAGTTCCGACGGCAGACAGGGTTGGGCAGCTCGGTCCGGCTTTGCGCCCTGGGGCCACCAGTTCGGAGGGTCAGAGCTGCCCGAGGGAAGCGACGGGCGCCGCTGCCAACTCGACAGAGAGTCTCAGGTCAGTGTGCGGCGCCGTCTCCGCCGACTGCACTTGGGGAAACTTTGGGTTGCCGTGCCAGCTGCTGGGAGGAGGGCACCGAGGGCGCAGCCCGAGACCCCGAGGCCGCGTGGCCTTCGTGCGCCCCGCCCTCGAGCTCAGGCTCTGGATCCCGCACCTCACGCGCATCCTGACACTGCAGTGCCCCGAGCCGAGAAAGAGACCCGGCCGACCAAGAGGCAACGGGCTTCACGGGCCTCCGCAGCGCCACTGCCCCGCCACCCCGGGGCGCGCTCAGCCCGAGCTTACCCTCTCGCCTCCTGCAATCCACGCCGGTTCTCGGCTCCGGCTTTGCGGCGGCTGGGGCTTGGACCCCGCGGGATGCGGGTTCCGCCTCCTTCTTCGCCTCACGGCGCTGGGGGAATGAACCCGAGCCGCGGAGCTGCTGGGTGTCGGCGCCGCAGTGGGAGCGGCGCGCGCTCGGCCGCAGGAGCGCGCGGGTCGGAGGGTCCAGCTCGAGCGCGTCTCCGCAGGTGCCTGGGGCCGCTGGGCAGCAGGAGGTGCAGGCTGGGCGCAGAGGGTGGGTTGTGGCTTGAGGAGCCCTTTGCAGCCTCTGGTTCGAGCAACCGGAGTCAGACAGGGGTGGGCAGCTGGGACCCGTGGCTCTCCAGCGCGCACATCCTTGGCACCAAGGATGTGCGCGCTGGAGACCCCCTTCGCCCAGAGCCAGGATGCAGAGGTGCGCCTTCCCTGGGATAAGGGCAATGGCTGTCCCCTCGGGCGCGCCATTTCCCAAGGGTGGGCTGCATCCTCCCAGAGGGCTGGAGGTGCGGAAACCACTCTTCAGGGGCCCTGGGCAGAATCCCCTTTCGTGGATGGCAATAGCTTCAGCCCGCCAGCCGCTGCCCTGGCTCACAGAGGAGGTGAAGAAACGTGCGCCCCGCCCCCATCCGTGCCCCAACGCTGTCGCCCCAGTCACCTTCCTTTGCCCTTCTCTGACAGCACTTTGGGCTTGCTCCCTCCCGTTCTTGGAAAAGACTGAAGAGACGCCATCGGGGATCCAGAGACAGCATCCTCAATAGCTCGGAAATCTAGTCATCTTGGTTCCCTGAGATTGGAGGTGCAGGTTTGTCCTCCACCCACCCCTCTGTTACCTCTGTGTGTGTGTGTGTGTGTGTGTGTGTGTGTGTGTGTGTGGAGGGGGAATCTATTCAGAGATGTAGGGGTGTATATATCCCAAGGATTTTTCGTAAAGGCCCTGGGGACAGCCCCAAGGTAATAGAAGATAACCTAGCCCTTTGTGGGTATGTGTAGGGAACAGTACTAGCTACTCCTTCCCTTAGGCATTTTGTCAATAATTCTTAGAAACTGGTGCCGTGGAAGAGCACTCTTTTTGGCCAGTCCCTTACATTTCCTGGGACAATCTCAGATGCATCTTGCTGGGTAGGAGAGGCATGCTTTTCTTGTGGCTGGCAGGCTTTCTGTACTCCAAGTTGGCCTGGGCATCCTGGCCTTAGGCTCCCCACAGGACCAGGTTTTTTTCAGACTTGTCTGGGAAGAGCAAGGCAGCAAACCTCCAACCCCCCGGGGGCCTGTTCTAACTCAAGGCTGTACTCTGAAACCCAAAGGCTCCCTTAACTCCTTTCTGGGCTAACCATCTCTACCCTTCACTCCCGCAGAGGAGTTGAGCATCAAACCACTTGAAGATCTGTAAGAGTTAGAGGTAGGGGTTGATAGCATATAGGAATGAAGAGACTGCCCCACATTTTCTCGAAGTGGGCAGCAAGCACCTGGTATTGAATATCTGGGAATAGAGCCTGGAATCTTATTTTTAACAGATTCTCCCTGTGATGTTTATGCCCACAAAAGGTGAGAACCCATTGGTAGAGGAAATTTGGCCTCATTGTCCGACCCTACCAGCACAGAGGATTCACATGTAGAGGACCTGTATTTGCTGATGTATGTTTAGAAACTGTCATTTATTGAATTCTTCAGCAACAAGTATATTTGAGTCTTTTAAAATTCTTAGAACTGTCTACTGTGACATAGGTATTATCCTCATTTTAGGGGTGAGAAATGACTTCCCAAAGGTTGGTAGCTTGAAGAGAGACAGCCCAGGTTCTTGACACACACACCTTGCTGCCTCTTCTGCATAAAGGCAGGACTCAGGTTGGTGGGAAGGACTGAATTTGAGCTTCAAACCTATTTGTGAAGTTTCACTCCCTCTCTCCCCCACCATAGCCAGACAACTAACTTTATGGTGGGAGAATGGATCCAATTAGAAGCTATAGTAAAAGGCACCAAGGAAAACAACTTTTTTGACCTAATGAAAGGAAAACTGAGGGAAATATTGGGAGAGAAAGCCATAGGAAAGGCCTCGCTCGTCATCTCCAAGACAGCTTTTAAGGCACCTCAGCCAAAACGGCACTGTCACGTTAGACACTGCATGAGTCAGGTTCTCCAGACAGAACCCTGCTCTGCAGCAAACTGGTCATCCAAGAGACAAAGAGATGCTAAGAAAGGACACAGAAACTTGTACTTAACCTCTGACAGGCAGGTGGATAAGACGAAGGACCTTGGGAGAATTCGCTTTTCTTTTCTTCCTCAACCTTCTGCCTGGCTGAACCAGGTAAGGGCCTGCTGACAGTTCTTGCAGGGCAGGCTCCATCCTACAAACAGACACCCACCAGTTTGCTATGCATAAAATCCACTCCAGGCGCTTTTACAAACTCGTAATTGGTGAAATATGATAAACTGAACAAACACTGTAGAGACTTCTTAACAAGGAATTAAAAAACTAGACTCCAAATGAGAAAGATGCTTGCAGCAAATCATTGGTGTTTATGTGCCTCTGAATAGCTTTGATTTCCTTTGGTAGGAACTGACAGCTGGCTGCCAGGAGACTCATCCAGGGATAGAAGAGAAAAAGTGAAGTAAGAAATTTGGAATAATGTTTTCAGGTAACTTTCTATTTCCATTTGGAGTGGGTGTGTAGAATGGTGAGTATAGTTATGGTTTGAACTGCTTCATTTATCCACAGATATTTTTAATAGGACTCATAATTTTAAAATGCAATCATTTTCTTTCTTCCTGGCTTCCAGTCTCCTGGTAGCAGGGCAGGCAGAGAACTGGAGATCTCAACATTCAGCCTACAGATTCTCAATTTATCCACATTTTCAGCTTGCTGCCTTCAAGTTCAGAGCCTTTCTGATCAGTTTGCTCAGGTTATCAATCTTTGTTTTCTTGCAGTTAGTTGTCTGCTACTTGGGACAGGGTGAAATAGCTGGAGGTCCAGGTACTCTGTCTGCAGATTTTCAACTGTCCTCTCATCTTCAGTCCTGTGCCTCCCTGCCACTTTCTGCAATGCTTGGAATTTCTGAGTGCTCAACTTCATGGGCCCTGTTTATGGGTGGGCTCCCTTCTCTTTGGGCCTCCTCCCCTGGCTCTTTATTTTGCAGCTATCTACCATTCCACCAGCTCAGCTCTCTTCCAGAGCTTATTTGAAATTACTTATCTGATGATTCGTCCCCTCTAATTTTCTTTGTTCTTGAGAATATATATGTATATATATATATATATATATATATATATATATATCTTTTTAAAAAATTAACCAAGTAGTTCTAATTTTGATGGGATCTTGGGTGTAGAGAGAGATACTGAAAGATTGTGATAAAATGCCATGATGAATTGTAATTGATGTTAAAGACATTCTAACTTTAAAATAAAAATGTTTGTGCAACTGTTTAATCATTAAGGTCTTATAATAATATAGGATTTAGAAATTATAAAGAAAATGTACTTAAAGGATATGTTCCTTCCATTTCTCACTGATTATATTCCACTTATGTTTACAAAATATTATTTACAGATTCTGAAAAAGCATTTTCAGTATTTTATCTGTTACGTAAATAGGCTGCAGGTTAGAGATGTGATAAAAATAAAAGGAGTCAGAATTATGAGACAATGTTTGTGTATGTGCTGCTGAAGATTGAACCCAGGACCTCGCCTGTGCTAGAAAAGTTTTCTATCACTGAGCTACATCTCCAGATCCCTGAAATAAAAAATTTTAAGAAGGATGTAGTGAGTTGGAAGGCACAAGAAAGTCTTCTAGCATTGTTTAATTTCATGTTTCATCCACATGGAATATTATGATTGTCATTCCATAGGGGAATGTCATGAGCAGCGCTAGTAATAATTATTCAGAGGTGGATTATCTTTAAATATAAGCATATATTCGGTCACACCAATCACCAAAAATAAACAATTAATGCAAAACTCATTGGGTGTGCTGGAGTACCCCACCTAGCATTCAAAGCACATTAATTAAACACTATAAGCAAATCACACAATTCTAGGGCAACCATGAGCCCCCAAATACCTCCAATGCCACGCGACTTCTCTTAGTCAAAGAGCAGACGTTGTCCTTGTCTGGTGGTTCTCTCCAGCCGATGGCTAGACGTCAGGAAAAGTGGAGTCAGTCCAGGGATGGACAGCAAGGTGGCCAGTCTCACTGATTTCTTGGAGCAAAACTCTTCAATGTGGCAGGACCAGCAATTTAAATATAGTTTCATGTTGGTGGTGTACCTTGATGATTGGTTATGCCCAGTGAAAGTCAACGTCCATTGGTTATGTCCAGTGAGGTAATATAATTGCAACTGGGCATGTTCTTTGCACATTCTTATGGAGCTGTACTCCCTATCATATGTAACCAGTCATTGCTAAGAATGCCTATGGCTAGTGCCCCTTATAGCTCTTTATCAATTGCAAGCAGACATTTCTAAGCAGTTTAATGGCTGCTCTTCCTAATGGCCAACAACTTAGTTAGTCCCAGCATGTCCCAGCATGTCTATGGCAGATTCACCTTACAAGGAAGAACCCAACACTCTGATAGACTGAGCCTTTACCAGGACATATAGCTCAGAAGTAGGTGTGTCAGGATTGAAACCTGGGCCTGCGAGTCTGAACTTCTTCCAGTTGTAGTGTTTTCTGTGTGGAAAGTAAAACTGAACTGGGGGATTGTTTAAACACTACATATAATGAAGAAGTTGACTGAATTTTAATGTCTCAGCTCTGGGTGCTCAGTCAGACAGGAGAAAAGAACATTCTAGGCAAGAGAAATGGTCTTAACCAAAAGTAAATTTAGCTCTATGAAAAATAAGTCAGACTTAAATATCAGAAATATCAGCACTTTGGATGTACAAATAGATAAGGAAAGGTTAAAAAAAAAACACTTGAAAGAGGATGAAGGCCTAAAAATAGGAGATTATTCCAGTAAGATACTGATTACAAAATGTGACCCTAGGGACTCAAATATGTACTATACATTTAAAGAATAAAATATCTATGGCTTTTTTTCTCTGAAAAATTTAATGTTCAGAATTGTCCTACTAAATGTTAAAAAGTAAGCAAACCAAGTGACTTTAAAAGTCATTATAGCCAGCTGCAGTGATATGGATCTATAGTCCAAATTACTTGGGAGATTGAGGCAGAAGGATCGCTTGAGCCCAGGAGTTCAGGGCCAGCCTGGACAATATAGCGAGGCCTGTCTCTTAGAAAGAAAAACAAAAGTCGTCATAACGAAGAAAGAGTAAACCTCATGGAGTTGTTTTTGCTAGCCAGTCCTCCAGCCCTTGAGGGAGAGGATCTACCATTGTATTTATGACAGATAACTTAGGCAGCCAGTTGATACCATTGATTTGCTTCTTTAAGATCTGCAGCCCACAGCATCCCGCTTTCCACAGGACTGAGGTGGACACTGCCCCACTCAGGGATTCAGGTTGCCAGTATTGCCAGCTCCCTTTCTCCTGGAACCTCTTGACACCAACCTTAGTGAAAGAAAAGTTCTGACGGGAAGTGTTCAGATTTAGTGTTGTGGACAAAGACCTTTAGTTGAGGATGGGTGAAAAGTCCAAAGACTTCCCAAATAGGTTCTTATGAGAGTTTAAAACAACAAAAATCCAAAGCAAGATTTCCCAAATAGAAAGTATATTGCCCTATATGAAAGTATAATATTAAAATATGGTACCTGGCAACTTGTTCATATTTCAGTGTTTCTTAAATGCTACTTTTTTCCCCAAGATTTTTAAAAATGACCATTTACTGCATCTATTATTACTAGGTGATTTATTACTAGGTGATTTATTACTAGTTACTAGTTACTAGGTGATTTCTATTTTTGATGTTATGTACCAAATCTCTTCTCTAAATTTCTTTGCTGTATTAAATGCATTTATAAATGAAAAATACTAAAGGAAGTATCTTTTATGACGGCTCTCTCACCGTGGCTCTTTTCAAATGTTTTGCTTTAGAATAGATCTTTTGAGTTGGAACCCAAGCTACTAGTGGATTCTAAATTCCTTTGTTCCTGAGTCGCAGGTATGTTCATCTCTGGAATAGTTCTTGCAGAATGTGACAATGAGGACGTAAAATCAAAATGTTTACTTTTGTTGTGTTTACATATATATTTATTGAGTAGTTGTTCTTTGTTTGCATAACGAATGATACCAAAGTGGAGAGGAACAAGTTTATTCTTCAGAATGCTTCCTTTCAGGAGCTTAGTCATGGCAACTGCAATGGAAAGTTTGTGCAAAACTACTATTGTTAACACCATGAATTATGTTGCAAAAAGAAGACCTCGTATGACTCTGTAAATTTTGCATGTATGCTGTGCTTTTTTCTGTATGCATGTTTTATTTTACAATAAATAGATAAGAGTGGCATTATATGGAAGAGTATATGAAATAGGTACCGTTTAAATAATAATAATAAAATGACACCCCTATACATAGCACCAAGATTCAGAAATAGAACATGATCATTTTCTCTTAACTTTTATGTTTATCATTCCTTTTTGCTTTCATTTTTATTTCCTACTTATAAATGATCTGTAAGTAAAATAATTGTATCTTAAAAAAAAAAACTGGGCAACAAGCACACAATTATACATATCAGGAAAGAGCAATATTTGCCGATATATGATGGCAGCTCTCAGAAGATAAATTGGTCAGTCTCTGCATCTCGGTCTGGCTCAGCGTCCATGTGTGCTTACAAGAGCTCCTGTAGGCAAGGTCAAGAGTGAGTGGGTCCTGGGAAGCGTGGGGCTCACCATTACAGGGCCGCTGGCAGTGCACAGTGGTATCTAAAGGGAATGAATGGGCTGTTCAGTCATTCTCCTCTGAAGCCCACCAGAGATGAAATGAGCACCATGATTGCCACAGAAGACAAGTATAGAAGAGAGAGGAGAGACGTGGTTGGGGCACAGCAAGCAAAGACAAGAACTGAGAGCAGGCTCCCCCTGGGATGTGGTCCTCTGCTAACAGATGGAGAAATGGCCAAGTGATCTTCGAGAGGGTATCTTTGGTACTCATTATCCCAACATTTCCCTTCAGCATTTTCCTGGGGGGGGGGTGCCTTTCCTCCCTGGAGATGTCTAGCCCTTGGTGTCTCATGCTCTCCTTTTTCCTTGTTTCACTATTTCATCTTTGTCAATTACATCCTCCAGTAAATTTTTGAGAGTTTGTCCTAGTTCTTGTCCAGTGGCTTAGCTAAATATAGAATTTGAAACAGGTTCATTTTCCTTCAGAATTTCAAAGCTATTCCTCCATTGTTTTTCATCGTTATTATTGGTAGATCTGAAACTATAGTAATTCTGGATCCTTAAGTATGAAACTTATCACCACATTCCCTGAACCCTACCTCTAAACCTGTGGAATCTTCTCTGTTTTAGAAATTTACAACCAGGTGTTATAAGTACGGTTGGCTTTCATTTATTGTGGGATGCTCTAATTGGGCCCTTTCAATTTGGTTATTCATGTTCCTTGGACCTAGAAATTTTTCTTGATCTCGTTGATTTCTCCCCTGTGCTCCTACCTCTGCCCTCCAGTATTTTTTCCTTTATGCAACTTCCATTATTTGAATGTTGAAGTTTCTGGTCTGGTCCTCTAATTGTCTTCCCCACTCTATTCATTTTGTTTGACTACTTTAAAGATTTTTTTTCTTTGACTTGTTTTTCATCTTAGATTTACACAGAGCTTTCATGCAATCAGCTATCAATAATTTTAAAAAATTTCCGATTAAAAAAATTTCTAATGAACATTTAAAAATTTTTTCTAATCAGTTATATATGACAGCAGAATGCATTTCATTTCATTGTGCACAAATGGAGCACAACTTTTCATTTCTCTGGTTGTATATGATGTAGAGTTGCACCATTTGTGCAGTCATACATGTACCTAGGGTAATGATGTCCTTATCATTCTACCATTTTTCCTACCCCCATGCCCCCTCCCTCCATTATGGATCAGAATCCACTTATCAGAGAGAAAATTTAGCCTTTGATTTTTTGGTGATTGGCTTATTTAGCATGATGTTCTCCAACTCCATCCATTTACCTGAAAATGCCATAATTTTATTCTCTTTTAATGCCAAGTAATATTCCATTGTGTATATATACCACAGTTCCTTTATCCATTCATCTATTGAAGGGCATCTAGGTTGCTTCCACAGTTTAGCCATTGTGACTTGTGCTGCTAAAAACACTGAAGTGGCCGTGTTACTAAAGTACACTGTTTTTAAGTCTAGGGTGTAGACTGAGGAGAGGGATAGCTGGGTCAAATGGTGGCTCCATTCCAAGTTTTCTAAGGAATCTCCATACAGCTTTCCAGATTGATTGCTACCAGCAATGAATGAATGTGCCTTTTCCCCCATGTCCTCGTCAACACTTATTGTTGCTTGTATTCTTGAAAACTGCCATTCTGACTGCCATGAAATGAAATAATCTTAGAGTAGTTTTGATTTGCATTTCTCTAATTGCTAGAAATGTTGAACATTTTTTCATATATTTGTTGATTGATTGTATTTCTTCTTCGGAGAAGTGTCTGTTCAGCTCCTTAGTGCATTTATTGATTGGGTTGTCTGTATTTTTTGGTATTTTTTTGAGCTCTTTATAAATCCTGGAGATCAGTGCTCTCTATCTGATGTGTGTGTGGTAAAAATTTGCTCTCTCATTCTGTAGGCTCTCTCTTCACCTCATTGATTGTTTCTTTTGCTGAGAAGAAGCTTTTTAGTTTGAATCCATCCCATTTATTGATTCTTGATTTTATTTCTTGCACTTTAGGAATCTGATTAAGGAAGTCAGGACCTAATCTGACATGATGAAGATTTGAGCCTACTTTTTCCTCTGTTAGGTGCAGGATCTCTGGTCTAATTCCTAGGTCCTTGATCCACTTTGAGTTTTGTGCGTGGTGAGAGATAGGGGTTTAATTTCATTTTGCTGCGTTTAGACTTCCAGTTTTCCCAGCACCATTTATTGAATAAGCTATCTTTTCTCCAATGTATATTTTCAGTGCCTTTGTCTAGTAAGAGATACTTTAGAGATCTTATCAGCCTTCTCATCCAGCTTTTCTGTTGAATTTCCCAGATCTGTATCATGTTTTTGCCTTTTGAGAACTTTTTTTATGGAATCTCAATATTCTTTTTTTTTCATATGATTTTATTCTTGTAATGTAGTTACAATATCTTGTTCATGTGAGGATAATGAGTTTTGAAATTTTCATTTTCCTAACATCTGTTTCCTCCAAGTTGCTTATTTCTTTTACTGTGATGCCTGTCTTCTGTTTTTTTTCGAGCACACAGGTGAGGCTTGTCATGTGTAAGCTTCACTGTGGGATTATCTGGTGGCATGTAGGGGAACCTGCCTAGATGTTTTCTCTTAGCAGATCCAGCTCTTGAGAGGAGAGTATAGCAGGGGTAAGGGATGGCTTCCAGCCTTCTTGGAACTGAGCTGGGGAGTCCCCCAGGCAGTGGTCAATAAGTAAAATCCTTATTCCCGGTTTTCTGTTGTTGTTCTCAAATATGCCTAGTGTCTCCAACCCAGAAATCTGTTTCACCATTTCAGCACACTTCTGTGTAAAGAAAGAACCAAATGAAGGGAAGAGAAGGGAGAGGTGTCCCAATAGTAACAGGTTTATTAGGAACAAACCTACGGAGGGGATCCAGTGGAGACTGAGACCTGTCTTCCGACTTCTGCTTTCAGCCTGGGATCATTATAAGGACATGAGAGAGTGGGAGAAATTTTGCATTTAGGCTGTTGCTAGGGGGTTGTCAGGAAAGGATTGCTTGTGGTCTCACCTCCATTATTGAAGTGGTCATTGTTTCAGGTGGAACCAAGATGACAGAGTATTGTCTGGGGGTTTAGTCGGAGTAACTGGGAGGTGACTCTTGTTCGAAGATGAAGGATATGTTTCAAAATGGTAATACCTGTGTCAAGTTCTCCCTAACATTCTGGACATCCAGAATGGGAGAGCAGCACTGGTCTACTGCAAGTGACATAGAGTTGTGGGAACCACCTAAGGCAGTGCTTCCTGTGCACACAAATCACGTGGGATCTAGTGAAGAGGTAAGGGCTGATGCGGTAGCTCCGGGCTTGAGTCTGAGGTCTGCTATCTAGTAAGGTTTTTGCTGCTGGTCTGAGGTGAGATCAAACTTCCAGCAGCAAGGACCCAAGACTTCTCTAACAGCTTTTCACCTGGCCCTCCTTACTTTCCATGAATTCTTCATCACTATCATCACCCCAGTTCTAAAGCTTCTGGCTGCTGCCTTCAGGATTCTGTGGTGTGTGTGGAGTTGGTTCTCAGTTTTATCTTTATCGTTGCTGACACAAGGCCCAGCTTTCTCAGGTTGATAGAGTCAGTTGCTACTGGCTTACCAGCTTACTAGCTTCCAAAATGTCACTGTCCCCTTCTTTCATTTTCCCTCTATCTTTTGGGGGTGGGGGGCGTAATTCTTTCATTTTGTGGTGCGGTGGGGGTTGGTCAGAAAGAAGCAAAATTGTGTGTGTTCTGCCATATTAACCCTAACTCTAACCATCTGCTAAAGTATTTCCCTCAATTTGGTTATATCTGTGTAAATAGAGTTTGTTTTGTAATTCATAACTACTGTAGTATGCCTCTGGGTCTTTGCATACAGTGTTCTCTAATTCTCTTTCTCTTTTGTCTGCCTGCCGAATTCTTTATTATTATTATTATTATTTTTATTTTCTTTGCAGTGTTGGGGATTGCTAGGCAAGCACTCTACCACCCAGCTGCACCCACAGCCCTATCTGACACAGTCTTCAAGACCCAGATCCAGGGCTGGCTTCTGTGAAGCCCCCTTTGTTTCAGAGTTGTTATAGCTGTTGTGTTGTCATGATTCTTCCCGTAGCCAGCTGTTTATACAGTAATCCAGCTATGCAGTATTTTCCAAAGATTGTGAACTCCTCAGGGTAGGCTTGTGTCTTTGCATCTCAGTACCCAGTACAATTAAGAGCTTATGGATACCTAACAATTGAATTAATTTCTGTGCATGTCTATATTTTTCTTTTTTAAAATTTTCTGCTCTCTCTGTCTTTTCTTTATATTAAGAGGCTATTATATCACATGTTCAAGGCCAACCTGGGCAACTGAGCAAGACTTCATCTCAAAACAAAATAAAAAGTTTGGGAAATAGGGCACTTGCCTAACATGTGCAAGGCTCTTGGTTCAATCCTTCAATTCCCAGTCCTGGGTGGGGAAGAAAAGTCAATGATTAGTATAAATATAAGTTCTCAGTTTCTAAAAACTACCCTATTAATTTAGATTTAAATATTATATAGACGTCCATTTTACATCTAAATATCAATAAAAGACAAAATTTCCCTTAGCCTTAATGAAGGCAAAATAATTACCCCTGACTAAAGTGATCTATTGAAGGAGTTTGAATTTAAAATATTTAAATAAATTAAATGTAAATCTTTTTTAGTTTCAATTTTTTTTTTTTAAGTCTACCAAGCTTCCAGGGCTCCTTTCAAATTTCTTGCCTATAAGACCTTTTTAGAGCAAATGAACTACCGTTAAAATTTAACCCAAACTTTGGATTGTGCAGAGGGGAGTGAGGGGAGGGGCAGGGGAATGGGGATGGGAAAGATGGTGGAATGAGGTGGACATTATTACCCTATATACATGTAATGATTACACTTCTGGTCTGATTCTGCATCATGTTCAGCCACAGGAAGGAGAAGTTGTGCTCCATTTGTGTACAATGTGTCAAAATGCATTCTATTGTCATGAATAACTAATTAGAACAAAAAAAAAATTTAACCCAGAAATTGTTAATAACACCATAGTCTAGTCAGCATATAATTTAAATAATGGAATCAATAAAAATGTACAATCACGCTCACCATTGCTAGCTTAGTGTGAATTTCAGACATCATGTCAGCTCTCAAAGTTTTGTAGACCAAATAATTTTTCATCACCTAACAAAACATAAAAATGCCTTTCAAATTGAAAATCTAGTATCACTTGCATTATTTAAGAGCATGTTTAAGTAATTTAATATTAGAGCTTTTACATTAAGCTACTATAAACATGCTATATTTTAGTTGATTCAATTGCAATTATACAGAACGTTGGCATTTTTACTTAAATTTACTTTTTACTATTATTCATTTAAAAATATTTTTCACTGCCAGGCACTGTGGCGCATGCTTGTAATTCTAGTGCCTCATGAGGCAAAGGCAGAAGGATTGCAAGTTCAAAGCCAGCCTTAGGAACAGTGAGGCGCTAAGCAACTCGGTGAGATCCTGTCTGTAAATAAAACACAAAATAAAGACTGGGGTTGTGGCTCATTGGTAGAGTGCTTGCCTAGCATGCACGAGGCACTGGGTTCGATTCTCGCACCACATAAATGTAAAATAAAGATATTGTGTCCACTTAAAACTTAAGAATAAATATTTTAATAAATAAAAAATAAAATACAAAATAGGGCTGGGATGTATGTGGCTCAGTGGTTGAGTGCCCCTGAGATTAATCCTCAGTACCAAAAAATTATATATATATATATGTTGTTTTTTTTTCCACAGGCCTGGGCTGTAGCTTAGTGGTAGAGTGCTTGCCTAGTATGTGTGAGACTCTGGATTCGATCCTCAGCACCACAGAAATAAAGCTATTGTGTCCATTTACAACTAAAAATAATTTTAAAAATATTTTTCACAGGTAAAAAAAATAAGTGGATTATTATTTAAAGTGAGCTTCAGGGAATAACATGTTGGCATTCCATCATAAATATTCAAGGATGATTTCAAAAATACATTTTAGTTTGTAATTCCGTAAAGGTCATTTCTTTTCTAAAATTTACTTTGCAATTCATGATTTTTCTCTGCATCTGTTAATAGCATAATCCAATGTATATCCCCTTTATACCTATTTCAGAAATTGTGAGTGACAAAATGAATGTAAATTGGGACGTTGATTCCCGCTAATCTTTTGGTCTTCATCTTCTTTGATAACCAGCTATTGATTTCTGACTTTTGAAGATGGATGAAGGTATAGAAATTTCAAGTGATGGAAATTCCTTGATCAAAGCAGTCCATCAGAGCCGACTTCGCCTCACAAGACTTTTGCTAGAAGGTGGTGCCTACATCAATGAGAGCAATGACCGCGGGGAAACACCTTTAATGATTGCTTGTAAGACCAAACATGTCGATCACCAGAGTGTCAGTAAAGCCAAAATGGTGAAGTACCTGTTAGAAAACAGTGCTGATCCCAATATACAGGACAAATCTGGGAAAACTGCCTTGATGCACGCTTGCTTAGAAAAAGCTGGTCCAGAAGTTGTTTCTTTGCTCCTAAAGAGTGGGGCTGACCTCAGCTTGCAAGACCATTCTGGTTACTCAGCTCTTGTTTATGCAATAAATGCAGAAGACAGGGAGACCCTGAAAGTTCTCCTTAGTGCTTGCAAGGCAAAGGGGAAAGAGGTCATCATTATAACCACTGCAAAATCACCCTCTGGGAGGTACACTACCAAACAGTACCTAAACGTGCCTCCTGCAGACATCGATGGGTGTCATTCCCCAGCCACCTGCACCACTCCTTCTGAGATAGACATCAAAACAGCCTCATCGCAACTTTCACATTTTTCTGAAACTGAACTGACGCTTTTTGGCTTTAAAGACCGGGAGGCCTGCGGAAGCAGTGATGATATCTGGGAACCAAGCTCCCCTGTGAGGAAGCCTGCAGTGTCCCCTAATGGGCCCAAGCTATCCCAGGGTCCAGCCTGGATCAAAAGTACCCCGTTATTAAAGCACCAGAACAGAGTGGCCTCCTTGCAAGAGGAGCTCCTGGATATGACACCAGAGGAAGAATTCTCCTCCAAAACCAATGGGCTGGCACTTTCTAAGCGATTCATCACAAGGCACCAAAGCATTGATGTAAAAGATACTGCACATTTGCTCAGAACCTTTGATCAGGCTGGTTCGAGGAAGATGTCATATGATGAAATAAATTATCAATCTCTGTTTCCAGATGGAAATCAGCCATGCGTTGAAATTCCTGTTGACCAGGACCCAGACCCTAACCAGACGATATTTACCTCCACCTTGAGAAGCATAGTTCAAAAAAGAAACTCAGGGGCAAATCACTACAGCTCTGATTCCCAGCTCTCCGAAGGCCTTATTCCACCAACTTTAGAAGATGGCAAAGCATTTACAGGAAAAAAGAAGATCCTCTCGCCATCTCCTTCACTGTTGTCAGGCTCCAAAGAATTGTCAGAGACCATCCCCTCAGGGCCCCTGAGCAGGAGAAATCATGCAGTTTTAGAAAGGCGGGGTTCTGGAGCTTTCCCTTTAGATCACAATATTATGCAGACCAGGCCTGGGTTTCTGCCACCCTTAAATGTAAATCCTCACCCTCCCAACTCAGATGTCAATGTCAACAATAGGATTTGCAGCCTTCTTTCTTGTGGTCAAAAAGTGCTTATGCCAACAGTTCCTATTTTCCCTAAAGAATTAAAAAGTAAAAAAATGTTGTTAAGGAGACAGTCTTTGCAAACAGAACAAATTAAGCAACTGGTAAATTTTTAAGAGAAGGCTACAAAACACATTGTCTTCAGATGTCTGTGTCAGAGAAATACACACCTAGAAAAGAAAATGTCCATCCTTTTAAGTCTTGTAATTGGTTAGCCCATTGTGGTTAGGTAGACTAAAATATTATATGTTTTGAATTAAGCACTGTGAACACATGCATATTGTATAGCTTCTGCTAAGGGAATTCTCTCAAACAAAATGAAAGCTATTTTTCTCAAAGCTTCCAATATTTATCAGCCTTCATGTGGTCCAGGTTTTCCATTTAAACAAAAATGAGCAAAGAAAGGTCACAATATTTTGAAGATTTTAAAAAAATTTTTCAGAGATGTTTTTATTAGGAAACAATGTTTTCAAGTCATAATTATTTACCATTTCATGTCAACAAATAAGGTGGTGATTTTCCACAATGCAAAAAGCATAAAAGAAAACGACAGCTCTAAAATGTTCTAACTTCAATCAACCCAAGCTACAAAGAAAGAAAGATCAAATTCTGAAAAAAAAAATGTTGACTGCAGGTAGGTTAAGAGTTAATTTAAAAATTTAAAAGGTCAAAACACTATAGTTAAAATAGGCCACCCGTATTCGTCGTGTCAGCTAAATCAGTATCAAACTGGCAGGGTCAGGGATTTTACAAGCTACTAATAACCTATGCCAAGTTTTTTGTGTGCTTTTTATTTTGCTTTGGTTGTTTTTAAACAACCTTATATACACTGCTGTCTTATGGTATTATTCTTGTACCACATCTTTTAATTCCTGTTATTTTTGGAAGTAGCGTCTACAGGTTTCCAATAACAAGATAATACAGAATTCAAAAAGCATTCTTCCTAAATTACATCAAAATATACTTGTCTTCCAAAAAGAAAAAAAAACAACCAACAAGAAAAAAAAAAAGGTTGACATTTATCACAAACAGAAAATAATGCTTGCTTCATTTTAAAAAAGAAAGGCCAATTATTAGATTAGTTTAGGTAAACTTAAAATTAAGAAAGCCAGTAGAAACTTAATGACAAAATGTGTTAAATATTTGGTCAATATTAAGCAATATCTTTTAATTTCAATATGCAGTTATTAGACATTCATATAATAAAGATACATAAGGATAACCTCAGTGTGACATTCTAATCACGTAGTATTTTAGGACCTGTGCATAACTTCTAAAAAGATAAATGCTACTATTATAAAATATTTAAAAATGATTACATTATCTACATAACTTTAAAGTATGGTGTTTATACAAAGATTACTTACTTCTTTCTAGCAATTCTAAAACAGAATAAACCAAACTATACAAAACCTGAGTGTACTAACCAGAATATTGTCATATACAATATTATTTTTTTGCATTCTGTAATGGGGGAGATCTTAACAATTGGCATGATGCTCTTCTTGGTAATTTGACAAAAGCAAGTTGTAATGTACATAGTGATTATTTATGTCTCGTGGCTTTTATTTTAAAAAGTAATGGGAGGTTTTTCATTTGATGTTTTGAAAAAAATAATATTCATCACATTAGAAATATTTTTTTATTCAGAATTTAAAATTGCACCAGAGGTTCTTAAGTAGGTAAATGTTTTTTGTGAGTTAATGTCAAGAAAAATGCTTGTGTTCAAGTTGTAAGGATACAGTTTAAATGAATATGTAAATAGATTAGTTCATAAACAAAATGGTATCAATAAAAATTTAAAATATCATCTTGATTATTGCTGATTTTTATTTATTTCTTAAATACTAATAATAAATATTTCTACAAATTTCAATGGAAACAGCCACATATGTTACTTTGAAGAAATACAAAATCAAGAAAAACCTGATATTCTCATTCCAACATGACAAAATTTTTATGGGATTAAAAATTTGGGGCCATATTTGGAAGAATTTTTCACCTTATAGCCATCTTCAGAACATTGTAGGTGCTGAGATTTTTGGAGTACAATTGTAAAGTGATCCCATGGGACTTTTCACTCCATAAAGTGGAATATATACTGTGGGTACCAATGTGCAGATATTTGCAGTGTGTGCGTGTGTACGTGTGTGTAAGATCTATTTCAAATTATATTTTTAACTTTATGTAAGTATGATTTCATGTGAAATTCTGATGGTACTTCATTAACAAGTTTTACAGGTACCATTTTCAGTCTCTTGGGACTGGTACTTCCAAGAATGTAGCTGACACTAATAGTAAGAATTGTTCAGTAGAGGACATCGGGCAGTCCCAGTTACTGAGACAAGTGTTGACAATGTGCATCCAATTTGATTCCCATATGGCTTACTTGAGAGAGAGAGAATGAACTGGTGAGGGTGATGAGAAGTATATTCCTCAGGTTTTTAAATTTTTTTATTTCCTGATGCTTTGACATCCTAGGGTCTTGTTGATACTCTTACCTGAATAATAATAAAACTTTTTTTTTTAACGGGTCTTGCTGTGTGTTACCCAGGCTGACTTCAAATTCCTGGGCTGAAGCAATACTCCTACTTCAGCCTCCCAAGTAGCTGGGACTATAGGCACATCACTGTGCCCAACTCAAAACCTACATTATAAAACAAGAAGGGTCTAGCCCAATGAGAAGTCATAATTCTTAATAGATTAACATTTGAGTTTATATAGCCTTCTTTGGTGCCAGAACTCCTTATATTGTGTACCTTCTTTGAATGTCTATAATTTCTTCCTTCCTTCCTTCCTTCCTTCCTTCCTTCCTTCCTTCCTTCCTTTCTTTCTTTTGTTGTAGATGGATACAATACCTTTATTTATTTATTTCTATGTGGTGCTAAGGATTGAACCCAGTGCCTCACATGTGCTGAATAAGCGCTCACTGGAGCTACAACCCCAGCCCATTTCTACAGTTTGTTTGTTTGGTTGTTTTTTGCTGTACTAGAAATAGAACCCAAAGGTGTTCTACCACTCAGCTGTATTCTCAATCTTTTTTTTTTTTTTTTAAGTTTTGAGACAGGGTCTCACTAAATTGCTGAGGCTAGCTTATGATCTCCTGCCTCAGCCTCCCGAGTTGCTAGGATTACAAACATGTGCCTCGGATACAGAATGTCTTCAATTCTTAAAAGGTAGGAAAAGAAAAAACAAACAAACAAACTGAAAAGAATAGTTAATGTTGCAATTAACAACATTAACCAAAATAAAAATTTTAAAGAACCTTAATTGGCTAGAACACTGGAACAAAACCAATAGGCTAAAAGCTTAACAGTCATGGATCTCATATGTTTAGGTTTTGAAAATCAGTTGCATAAGATTAAGATGATCGACAATTAATAAGGGAAAAATATGACACTTATTTAATTCCTAGCTTAATATAATTCAAGTATGATGGGATTGCCAACAGGGATAAGACTATGTTATTAAAAGATTAATCAGTGCCTTCTACTGATTCTGCACTCATAGGTCATATCTGAAACAGTGGTTTTAATTCTAGATACCAAATATTAAACCAAAGTATATACATAAGAAAATGAAAAAGATGGTAAAGGCACCTTTTTTTTTTTTGTTTTGTTTTTGTTTTTTGTTTAGTACTAGAGATTTAATCCAGGGCACTTTACAACTGAGGTTACTACAGAGCCACCTCCCCAGCCATATATATATATATGGCTGGGGAGAGAGAGAGAGAGAGAGAGAGAGAGAGAATCACTAAGTTGTTTAGGGACACCTTAAATTGCTGAGGCTGACCTTGAGCTTCTGATCCTCCTGTCTCAGCCTCTGAAGTTGCTAGGATCATGGGTGTGCACCATCACCTACCCTGAAAATGTTTTAAATAGGTTGAATAATTAGTGTTGTTTAGCCTATAGATAAAAGGACTCAATTGAAGTGAGCGAGTTGGTCTACAATACTCTAAGGACTGGTGATTGACTTAGTCCAGAATCCTCCAGATAAAAACAAACTAGGACCAGAAAATGAAGTTACAGAAACATTTCAGTTCCCTTGCAGCTACTAAAAACTCTCTTTCTATGGAGAAGCCTGTTCTAGAAAGATGTGAACTGCCATTTCTGGAAATAAGCAGAGAGGATGTTGATCAGACATTTGACAAAAGAGATTCTCCTTTCAACCAGAAGGTTCTTTGAGATAGCCTTTTCTTATTAATAGCATTATGTAAAGTCGGGACAAGTTGAAAACTAATTGTCAAAAATAGATTTTGGGATTTCAATCACCCACAAGACTTTTTAGCCATATTTTTGTGTTTATTAAGTGTTGATAATAGTGGCACAAATTTTGATTGCCAGGCAAAATATTTCAATTCAAAGGGGCTTCCTGTCAATTTGAAAAGAAATTTCCTTTGGCATCCAAGGGAAAAACACTTCCACCAAAGGACATAACGATGTTCCACTACTCACTCTGGATTCCTTTCAAAATGGGGTCATAGTGTTAGTTGGAGTGATTCTCAGAACTATAAAATCAGAGATAGAAGGAATGTGATGGAATCTGAGGCACACACAGGGGCACCTTATATTATCATGTCCTGTGGTAAACGTGAACTATCACAACCCCATTAAGACATCATCCTCAAGTCCTCAGAACCCGCAGGGTTGGGGCACACCACCACAAACTTTTTCAACTATCAGTCCCTGCACAAAACTGTCAGCAGCAGAAGAAGTCCAACTCTGTCTGGGGCAGTCATGGAAGAATCCTTGAAGGAGCCCCAGCTTGGAAGCAGAGCTCAACAGGTTCTGTGAAGAGCACAAGCCCTCTACTCTAACACAGAGGTTGGTTGGTTTGCTGTTTCTTTTTTATTTTTTTACTGTATGGGGACGTTTTTGGGCATCATGCATGCTAGGCAAGTCTACCACTGAGCTACACCTACATGTCGAAAGCATTTGTTGTTGTTTTAATTGGCCCTTGAATTGACAAAAGTAGCAACAGACTTTCACAAACAAAATTTCAGTTAAATTTCCAAAACTGTTATTCTTTCATTCCACAGAAGGGATTAAGAAGAAAGGGACAATGACTAGCCTTATTGAAGCTTTTGCAGCACCAGTCAGACGGATCCAGGACAGTTCAGTCACCAGGTGAGTCCGACTGGTACTTCTAGCAAGACAGGAACACAGGCAACATCCTTAAGAGGACAGGAGGCTGGGAGCCCCTCTAGCCTGCCTGCTTTCTTTCCCTCCAATCATGGGACCATGTGGGTAGCTTTATTAAGATTACTGTGTTAATCAACTTTTCAGTGCTGTGACCAAAAGACCTGACAAGAACAACTTAGAAGATGAAAAATTTATTTTGGTCCATGGTTTAGAGGTTCAGTCCATGGTCACATGATTCCATTGCTCTGGGCCCAAGATGAGGCAGAACATCAAGATGAAAGGGCATGGTGCAGGAAAGCTGCCCAGTTTATGACAGCCAAGAAGCGGAGACAGCTTTAAAGTACAAGAAGCCAGACATAGTATAGTCCCCAAGTCCATGCCCCCATGACCTACTTCCTCAGCCATGCCCTATCAGCCTACAGTATCACCTATTAATCCATTCAAATAATTAATTCATCAAATGGATCAATCACTAAATTAATCTAATAATGTCACCTCTGAATGTCCCTGCATCTACTCATCCATGAGCTTTGGGGGACACCTCATGTCCAAACCGCAATAATTATGAAATAATTTAAATATGTAGTAAAGTAAAAATTACTTAGGTGGGGAGAAGTATATACACAGTGGGGAGAGCAGGGAAGATGGTCTTTAAAAAACTGATAGGATTAATATTTTTAGAAAAATCTTTCTTAAAATGGAAGATAAGTTCAGAATCAGGCAGATGGAGTTTTCACTCCCCCTCTCCCCAAAGTTGATATGAAGTAGAAAAATCTGTGAGCTACTGAGAAATAAAGCCACACCTGGCCTCTTTTCTATTTGGGTCAGTGGTATCACCTGATCTTCTGACATCCAACCTAAAAACGCTAGACCCCTCCCTCTCCCCATACTCATTTGACTAGTTTTAAACTTTGTAGAATTCTTCCTTTTTAGCCTTTTCTCTGTTGAGCTTCTCCATCCCCCTCTGCTTCCATTATAATTCTGCCCTTCATCTTCTCTCACTTTGAGAATCCGGAGTCTCCTAATTTGTCTCTCTCCTCCTCTGTCACTCTGATCACTTTTCTAACACTCAAAATTGATTATAACCTTTCTCTACTTAAAAGGTGCAGGGCCGGGCGTGGGGGGAATGGGGGGGATGGGGTTGTGGCTCAGCAGTAGAACGTTCACCTAGCATGTGTGAGGCCCTGGGTTCAATCCTCAGCACCACATAAAAATAAATAAAGGTATTGTGTCCAACTAAAAAATAAATATTAAAAAAAAGGTGCAATGCCTCCCACTGCCTAAGACAAAAGATACAAAGTTTAGTACAGAAAAGGAATGTAGGCCCTGCCTCAGAGTCTAGTATCCCACAGGTAATTTTTAAAAATGTCTATGTCAGATCAGTATCTTCCCCACTGGCTGGTGTGCCCCCTCCGACTGCAAGGCTCTTCCTATGAGTGAACCCAATTCATCTTTCAACACACAGCCCAAGTGTGCCCTCCCTGCTGTCTCCTTCAGGCTCTCACCACACCCAGATCTATCTGAGGAGTTTTAGCAAGTGTGCAACTCATCATTCACCTCTCTCTCTCTCTCTCTCTCTCTCTCTCTCTCTCTCTCTCTGTCTCTCCCCATTAGAACATAAGCTCCTTAGGGTAGGAACCTCAGCACATCAGACAGAGAGATTTGATGCCTGTTTCCTTCCTTCCTCAGAGTTCCTACTGAGCTGGGAGGATTCATGGGATTCTCATTAAAAAAATAAAACAGGTGACTGGTGCCCAGACCAAAGGATGATGGGTATAAAGAGGGGAGAGAAGTAATTACAGCAAGTAGAAGGCTGACATTGATTGGGCCACTGGAACACTATACCCTGAGCTCCTGCTGCTGAGGTCCCCAGAGCTCCCTAGGATCCCTCCCTACTACTTGAAGACCTCATTATCAGCTATTCTTGGCTCCACTTATTCATCATCCTCTCATTTTCTATAGAAAGAATTTCTTTACACTACTGTCATTTTTTTTGCATTGATTCATGACTGTATGACTATAAGTAGGTTATAAGCTCCTACTAGGTAGACTTACATCTTAGTTAATGAAGTTAGAGAGCATTTTTCTATATATTCACTAGATATCCAATTAAATATGGGTGTGTGTGTGTGCAAAGAACCAAAATCTTAGCAAATAAGCAAATAAACAAACTGTTCCAAATTACTTTTAATAATTTCCCACTGGATAAATTAGTACATATTTGAATAATTAGCAATTCTATCACTCTTACAGGGCCAAAATCAACTGTGCTTTTCTTTAATTTTTTATTAGTTCATTATATTCATACATAACAGTGGAATTCATTTTGACATATTCATAAATGCATATAACATCATTTGTTCTATTTTAATACCTTGCTCACTCACCCCCTCCCCTGATTCCCTTTCTCTGCTCTATTGGTCTTCCTTCTATTATTCATTATTTTTAAATTGGTGTGTAATAGTTCTACAAAATTAATTGTGATATACTCATATATGCTCTTATGGTTTAGATATTTTAGATGTTCCCCAAAAGCTCACATATGAGACAATGCAAAATGATTCAGTTATGAGAGTCTTATCCTAATTAGTGCATTAGTACCTAGTAGGGATTAACTGGGTGGTAAATATCTGCAAGTAGGGTATGGCCGGAGGAGGCGGGTCATTGAGGGCGTGCCTTTGGGGTGTATATTCTGTCCCTGAAGACAGGAGCTTGTGTTGAGAGCCACAGCCAAAGGGGCCCCAGCAAACTTTCAGACTGCCAGCTGATGATTGGCTCACAGCAGCCCCAGCAGCTTCTAGCTGATTGGGTCCTCTGCGGTGATGCTCATTTGGCTGTTTCCCCACCCGGAGCTGCTCATTGGGGGACTTTTTTGGCTCTGCCCACACGACCCAGCCAATCGGCCTCAAGAGCAGGAGGAGTGGGGGAGGTTGAGAGGCTTGTGGGAAGCCGGTGGTGGCAGTTGGGCTCTGAAGGTTTTTCCTGAGGAGCTGTTTTGTTTGTTTTGTTTGGCATGTGTGGTTCTAAAAATAAAGTTAGTTTCTTTTGACAAGTGGCTCCTGAATTGTGCCCAGCCAGACTGCTGCAAGCTTGCTCTGATTCCTGATGTCATGTTCCTAGCTGCTTTCCTCCCCTATACTCTTCCGCCATGATATTCTGCCTCACCTCGGGTTCCAAAGAAAAAAAGTCGGCAGGCGATGGTCTAAGACTTCTGAAATTGTGAGTCCTAAAGTAGACTTTTTCTCCTCTAATTATTCTTGTCAGGTCTTTTGGTCACATCAGGGAAATAACTGACTAAAATCATGCACATAGCATAAGTTAGTCATTCTGAATTTTTGAACAACTGAATGAATCTCTTATCAGAGTTAGGGTTAGGGTTGCTCTGCCAGTCTTGGGCAATAGCATTTGGAGTCTTTGGGATCTCAATATGTTAGACTGGAGACTAGAGAAGGGACAAGTAGTTAATACTTAACCATTTACCTATTTTTGTGTTTGAACTTCTTTCTAAAATTTTTCTATAAATATAAATACATACAATTTTACATAAATAGTATGATACCATAATGTTCTTTTACAACCTGCCAATATAGATCGTAACATCTTTCCACATGAAATTCATATATATAATTTACATACAGTAAAATGTACAATTCAATAATTTTTTGACTACATACACATTGAAATAACCACAAGAACAAGATACAGAACATTTTCACCAACCCCAAAACATTCCCATATGCCTCATCTTAGAAAATAACCTACCCATGCCCATGGCTAACCACTGTTCTGACTTCTATCCCAATATACTAGTTTGGGCTCTTCTTGAACTTCATATAAATGGATGCTTATACTATGTGGCTCATGTAAACTGTTCCTTTTGCATGTTTTTAATATTTACCCTTTTGTTTTACGTATCAGTAGTTCAAACATTTTTAGTAATTTTGCCATTTAGCAATCTTCTAATTGATGGAAAGTTGGTTGTTTCTAGTTTATTTTTGGCTAAGAATATAGTTGTTATGAACATTCTTTTTTTAAAATTTTTTTTAGTTGTAGATTGACACAATATTTTTATGTGGTGCTGAGGACAGAACCCAATGTCTCACATGTGCAAGGCAAGCACTGTACCATTGAGGTAGAGCCCCAACCCCATGAAAATTCTTGTGGAGATCTTTTTATGCACACATATTAGCTCTTTCCTCTTGAATTTATGCTACAGTGAGAATGGCTGGGCCCTGGGTATAGATACTGTCTTTATAAGAAGCTGCCAAACTGCTTTCCTTTCTTTCCTACAATGCACCATTGGTCCTCATTAACATTCTTAGCCTTTCTGCAAGGCAGGGTGTCACACGCCTATAATCCCAGCAGCTCCCTAGGCTGAGGTGGGAGGATAGCAAGTTCAAAGCCAGCCTCAGCAACATGGTGAAGCCAGCAGCAACTTTGAGAGACCCCATCTCAAAATAAAATAATAATAAAAGGTGGCTGGGGATGTGGCTCAGTGGTTAATGCCCTGGGTTCAATCTCTGGTACAATTAAAAAAAAAATTAGCCCTTCTCATTGGTATATATTGGTATTCCATTGTGGTTTAAATTTGCCTTTACTGGATGAATAATGCGATTGTGAACCTTTTCATATTCTTTTGGCCATTTGACTATCTTCTTTTGTGAAGCATCTTTTCAAGTCTTTTCTCATTTCTAATTAGTTTTTTTGGCTTTTTCTTATGAGTTTACAGGAATTTTTCATATATTTTAAATATAAGCCCTGTCAGGTATGTGTCAATGGTGGTTTTTTGATGAGAAGTTTTAAAATTTGATAAAGTTCATTTATCATTTTTTTCTTTCCTGGTTTGTGCTTTCTGGTTATTAAAAACAAAAGCCAAAAAAAAAAATCTTTTGCCTACTCCAAAGTCACAAAAATATTCTTATTCTCTTTTAAATGCTTTATAGTTTTAGCTTTCACATTTAGGCCTAAGATCTCAAATTACTCATGTATGGTGTGAAGTAGGGATTCAAGGTTATTTTTCCCATATGGATTGTCATTCAAAATTTACTTTAACAGAATACATTTTATAACTCCCTTAGGTGTTTTTTGTCCCTAAGAACACCTTTACATCTTAATCTAAGTGCCATTCTGCTTATAGATTTCTCAATATAAAGGAATTATAATATTAATATTTAAAAATATTATCAAGGGTAAGATAATAAAGTAGCAATTCCTTCTGGACAAATAAATTTTATTTCAAATTTCATCAAAATGCAGTTTATTTATTAAGTCAAGTCTTTGTACAAAAGTAATTAATGTATGTCATTGTAGAAAACAAAATTTTTACTGTAATTAAAAAAATTTTATTACAATTGTAAAAATTTTAATATGAAATTGCACCTTTCACTTTTAGCAAACAACCACAGAAAATGAAATTTTAGGTATTATATGACAAATAGCACTGTGCTCAACTAGAGATGAATATTAAAGTAGAAATACTGTAACTATTTAAGTATATGTCTACAGTGTTTTGTGTTGTATCTTTTAGAACCAGCTATCTATAATGTACATAATCATAAGTTGTCTTTTTTTGTTTAAAGAAACTATCTGTAGGGCATTAACTGTGTGATAGGCATTGAGTTAGATGTCTGTGTAATGTCTCACTTAATCCTCACAACTTTCTGAGAGAATGCTCAATTTACTCCCCACTTTATGGATGAGGAAGGTGAGAGTTGATGTCATTAACATTGCCCAAAGTCTGTGGCTAGTAAAGGACAAAAATGGGGCTGTAAAGAAAATCTGTCTGCATTCAAAACCAAAACTATTTTTTTCTCTATAGAAAACTAATTGATTTTCTGGGAGAAAAAAATAATTGATTAACAAAAGGCAAATTATACCTTAGGGCATTCTTTGGAAAACATTTGGTAAATTATTATTATACTAAGCCCACTGAAGTCTCTTCTTATCAAATCTTTTATATAAATGAAGCATTACAAGGACATATGTCTAACAGAGTAAGCATATAATAAGCACTTTTTGATTAGAAAAACTGAGCACAAGCCTATTATCATGATATGGCAATTAATTCAGACCAAAGCAGAGGATTACGAAACCAAAACAGAAAATAATTTAGAAGATGTTCTTCTTAGAGAGTAAATTTGATTCCAATGGCCTGTTTAAATTCATGGTTTTGTGGTTCCAAAATGTCATAGAAAACTTGACTTTTATTAAAATGGTCTCGAATATAAAGTAAATCTTCAATGGAATAGTTATCATTTTTTCCAGCCCAAATTGTCAGACTGTACCTGTATTAAAATAAAACAGAACTATATTGTTAAAATGAAAATAAGAAACATAAATGAGCAATTCCCATAAGCCTAAAAATATTCCCATTTGTCTCTGAATCAAAAGCACACAGATGAAAAAATTAATTAGCAATGGTGTAATTAATATTTTTCTATTTCATTCCTTCATCAAAGAGACTAAAGACAAAAAAATTCACACTAATGTTGTCTAAATTATATCACCTCTCTATGTGAATTAAATGGCTTTGGAAACTCACACTGATGGTAATGAAAATGGGTCTAATTTGGGGAAAAGGAACTGAAGAGACTGTGTTGCTAATCAAGGAATCCATCCCCCCACATACAAATTCCAGCTATAACCTGGTCAGAGTGCAAAGCACAACTGGAAAAGAGCATAAATGTTACTGACATTCCCAACACTCATAGTCACCATAGTCAACCCATTCATTATCCCTTTTGGGGGTTTGTATGTGATGTGAGAATGCCAAGAGATGTCATTAAGAATAACAGAACACTGGACTGGGATTGTGGCTCAGCAGTAGAGCGCTAGTCTAGCACAGGCAGGACCCAGGTTCGATCCTCAGCACCACATAAAAATAAAGGCATTGTGTTGTGTCCATCTACACCTAAAAAATAAATGTTTTTTTTTTTTTTTTTTAAAGAATAACAGAACAGTGGCTGGGGTCCTGGCTCAGTGGTAAAGCACTAGCCTAGTACATAAGGGGCCTTGGGTTTGATCCTCAACACCACTTATAAATAATAAAATAAAGGTTTTGTGTCCACCTACAAGTAAAAGCATATTTTAAAAAACAATAACAGAATAAGTTTATATCACTTTCTGAGGAGTTAAAAAACAACATATGCAAATTTGTATGGATATATGAATATGCTCAGAATCTAAATGTTATTTACACTCCACATTTTCATTTCTTCCAGTGATAATACCACTATTGCATTAGAGTCTAGGGAAATGCAAAGCTGTTAAGCTCATATTTATTTTCTCATAAACATGTCAGAATTAAGGGAAAAATCTTTAAAGCATTTCTTCTACTAATGATAAGAAATAACTGCCTGAGGCATCTGGTCTTAAATTGACACATTCCTGCCCTTAAGAATAGTAACATCATTTTGGAAATATAATAACAAAAGAAAGTACTTTGGATTTTGTTGCATAGCAGCATCATATAACAAATCAAAAAGAATTTTAAACTACATCAAATAACTCAGAATAGAAAAAAATGAAAATTCGTTTTGAAACCTGCATTATTATTATTTATTTTTTTGGCCAAAATGGAATCTACTAATTTATGGGCACCATGGTGACAAACCTTATAAAAAGACACAGATATGGTCATTTAGGTTAAAAGAAGAGCTTTCCAGTGTTATTTTTCTTCATTTAATATTCCTCTATTGTATTTAAACTGAAATGGGAGAAATAAAATTGCTGAATATTAAATTGTACTCATTTGAATCAAGTCATAGGCTTCATTTATTAAACCTTTTTTATTGTGAAAAAACATGCATGGTACATAAAACATAAATGTAGATTTTAACAAATCATTATAAAATGAATGCCAGTGTAGCCGAAATAAAAAGCAAGAAATAGCACATGGCCATCACCTAAGAAGGCACCTGTGCATCCCTGCTCCATCTCAGCCTCCAAGTGTATAAAGTAGGTCTCTTGCTTTAAAAGGAGGGGAAAATAAGAATAAATTCATATTTTACTCTGATGTGCATGAAGAAAATAATAACTGTGGTTAACAAGAAGCTAACAACGATGGTTAGCGAGATTGGGCAGGAGGATTAGGTAGATGGAGAGAGGATTTTCATAGTGTAACCATTTGTTTATTTGGTTTTTGAACCCATGCATTACATATTTAAATAATTATATTAAAAATAATTCAGAAAGACAACAAAAAGGCACAAAAGAAACAGCATGTAATTGTGTGAAAGAAGCTAGTAGTTTTACTCAATATCAATTTTCCTTTTTATATCCACAGTACTAGATGACTTAACTAGTGAATTCTACCAGATGTTTTAGGAAGAATTAACATCAATTCTTCTCAAATCCTTACCAGAAAATTAAAGAGGAAAGAATACTTCCAAATTCATTTTAGGAGGCCAACACTACCCTAATATCAAAGCTAGAAAATGATACTACAAGAAAAGAATATTACAGGCTGATAACCTAAAGAATATGAATGAAAAATTCTCAAAAAAATATAGGCAGACTGAATCCAACAGCACTTTCAAACCATCATATATCACCATCATCTTTATCCCTGTGATGCAAGACAGTTTAAAACATGCCACTCAATAAATGTGGCATGGCACATTAATAGAATGAATGATAATAATCATATAATTGTTCCAATAGGTGTAGAAAAAAGATCTAACAAAATTTAAAATCCTTTCATGATTAAAACTCAACAAGTTAGGTGTACAGAAGGAAAATTCCTAAACATAATAAAGCCCATATATGATATGCACATAACTAACATCATACTCAATATTGAAAAGCTAAAAGTATTTCCTCTAAGAATAAGAACAAGACAAGGATGCCCATTTTCACCAGTTCTCAACATACTGCTGGAAGTCCTAATCAAATCTATTATGGAAAAAAGAAGAAGAAGGAGAAGGAGAAGGAGAGGAAGAGGAAGAGGAGGAAGGAGGAGAAGGAGGAGGGGGAGGGGGAGGGAAGGGGAAGGAGGAGGAGGAGGAGGAGGAGGAGGGGAGGGGGAGGGGGAGGAAATTAAAAATTCACCAAATTGGAAAAGAAGAAATAAAATTGTCTGTGTTTTCAGATGAAATTATCTTATACATATAAAATGTTAAAAGATGCTGGGAACAGTGACACAAGCCTGTAATCCCAGCAGCTCAGGAGGCTGAAGCAGGAAGACTGTGAGTTCAAAGCCAGCCCCAGCAAAAGCGGGGCGCTAAGCAACTCAGTGAGACCCTGTCTCTAAATAAAATACAAAATACAGCTGGGATGTGGCTCAGTGGTCGAGTGCCCCTGAGTTCAATCCCCAGTACCCACTTCAAATCCCTAAAAGACTCCCCAAAAAAGCTGTTAGAAGTAATAAATTCAATAAAGTTATAGGATATAAAAATCAACATATAAAAATCAGTTGCATTTATTTAATTATTATTATTATTATTGTTATTATTATTATTTTAGTTGTAGTTGGACACAATACCTTTATTTCATTTATTTATTTTCATGTGGTGCTGAGGATCGAACCCAGGGTTTCACACACATGAGAGGAGCACTCGACAGCTCCGCTGAGCCACAACCCCTGCCCTCACTTGCATTTCTATATACCAACAACACACTGGCCAAAAAAGAAATTAAAAGAGACATTCTGATTACAAGAGTATCAAAAAGAATAAATTACTTAAGAATAAATTTAACAAAGGAGGTGAAATATCTGTAGACCAAAACCTACAAAGCATTAATGAATGATATTAAAGATGGCACAAATAAATAGAAAGATAACTTGTGTTCAGGGATTAGAAGAATTAATATTGTTAAAATGTCTATACTACTCAAAGCAGCCAATAAAATCCCTATCAAAATACCAATGGCATTTTTCATAAGAACAGATCAATCCTAAAATTCATGTGGAACCATGGAAGATTCAAATAGCCAAAGCAATCGTGAGCAAAAAGAATAAAATTGGAGGCACCTGACTCCTAATTTAAAATGACATTAAAAATACTTGAATATGAATGAAAAATCCTCAAAAATACAGGCAGACTCCTAAAATTACATTATAAAAATTACAAAAAAAATTTTAAATTACATTACAAAAAAATCTACAGTAATCAAAATAGTACAGCATTAGCATAAAAACAGACACACACACACATCAATGGAACAGAACCAAGCCCAGAAATAAATCCACAGATTTACAGTAAACTGATCTTCAACAAAGTCTATAAAGTATGAATATAGACATTATCTGGTTACAAGACAATGAAGCTGGAAATTAACAAAATGAAAAAATTCTACCACTGAGGTGCCTAAAAAATTTCCTTCTAAATACCTTTGAGACAAAAGAGAAAAAGTTACAACTACAGATTATTTATAAATGAATAAGATGAAAAGCTACATAACAGTGATAGAATACAGCTGAAGAAATGGAGAGAGGGAAAAAAAAGCAGTCTTAAATGCTTATGTTGATAAATATAAATAATGACTATAAATATATTATCAAATATAAAAATGAATATCAGTAAGCTAAGAATCCAAATGAAGAAAAGAAACTACAGAAAGTAGAATCTCAATTAAGATTAAAAAGCAGAAAATAATAAGTCAGAAGCCATAAAAATAAATAAATCCAAAAGTTGATTCTTAAAAACAAAATAAACTGGGGCTGGGGTTGTGGCTCAGAGGTAGAGATTTTGCATACCATGCGTGAGGCACCGGGTTCAATCCTCAGCACCACATAAAAATAAAATAAATATATTGTGTCCACCTATAACTAAAAAATAAATATTAAAAAAAATAAAAATAAACTAAAAAAGAAAAAAAAATTCACATAATCCAATCAAGACACTAGTGGAAAAGCTCAAATAAACAAATTAAGGGAATTATCTTAAAGACTTAGAAGTGGAGAGTAATAAACTGTACTTCAGTCAACCATATCTAAACAAATTTAAAAACCTGGATGAAACGAACAATTTTCTAGGAAAATATAATTTGTGAAAATTGGTTTCCAAAGAGATAGAAAACAGAAAAAAATAATTTACCAAGAAGAAAATAGACTCGGGCCTGGTGGAACATGCCTGTAATCCCAGTTACTTAGAAGACTGAGGCAGGAGGATTACAAATTTAAGGCTAGACTAGGTAATTCAGTAAGAACCTGTTTCAAAAAGTTAGAAAGGGCTGGGGATACAGCTCAGTGTTTAGCATGCCCAAGGCCCTGGGTTCAATCCCCAGTACCACAAAGGGGGTTAAAATAGAAAAGTCATTTAGTTAAGCTTTCCCCAAACCATTTTACTATTGAATTTACCAAAACAAAGGTTCAGGCCATTTCATTATTATTTTAATACATCCAAAAGGAAAGATCCCTCGTTTATTTATGAAATGTGCATGACACTCATGCCTAAAACTTCCTAAAGACATATAAAGACATAAACCTTCAATTCTCTTGATGTTAATTCAAATTATTCTTCAAAAAAAAAAAAAATAACAGGGTTTTTCACTTTTGAACCAATAGGCTGAGTCTAAATCTCTAGTAGAAGAGGAAAGCAAGCAAAACTAACCAGTATGTTTTTTTTGTTTTGTTTTGTTTAGTTTTTATTTATTTATTTATTTATTTTTTGGTACTGAGGATTGAACCCAGGGGTGCTTAACCACTGAGCCACATTCCCAGCCTTTTTTTTTTTTAATGTAATTTCTTTAGAGACAGGGTCTCACTAAGTTGCTTAGAGCCTCCCTAAGTTTCTGACACTGACTTTGAACTTACGATCTTCCTGCTTCAGACTTCCAAGCCACTAGGACTATAGGCATACACCACTGCATCCGGCTGCCAGTGTGTTGTTTAGAGCACAGGTTAAGCTGTTTTAACATGGAAACTTCAAAATACAGTGACTCAGACATGACAGACTTTGTATTTCTCTCCCAAATTGTCCAACGGCAGGAATGAGGACTCAGGTGGTTGGGGGTCTCTGTTTCCATGGTCATCTAGAGCTCAGGTTCTAATCCACTCTATCTTCTTCCTCTACTAACGCCAAGAGTGTTCTCATACACGAAAGTGAAGGCTGCCATTTACCATCTTATTCACATTCTAACCCACAAATGTTGAAAGAAAAAGGAAAAAAAAATGTTGGGAACAGATATGATGTTTGCTGGCCAAAATGTGGTCCCATAAGCACACCTAGTGAGTTGAGATCAGAAAACAGACTCTGGCTAGATGGCCAAGATTCTAATAAAAGCTTATATGGGTCTCAATTGCTTCTGGAACATTTGCAAGTAATCAGAAATTCAGAGAGGTTTTTATTCTTTCAGCCTTCTGGTTTGCTGATAATTCAGCATGTGAGATTTTGTTGATATTATTGTCATTCTCCTTATGTTTTTGATATTTTCCAGGAAAAGGTGTAAGACTGGGAATTAAACCTCTGCCATGATCCTGCTTGAACTATAAGTCCCCATTATACACATAAAATAATATGAATAGTCTAAGAGTCAAAAGAAGTTGAAGGGCTGAAATTGTGGTTCAGTGGTAGAGCACTTGCCTAACGTATATAAAGCAATGGCCTCAACCCTGAGCAACACATTAAAAAAAAAAACATAAAATAAAAATATTGTGTCCATCTACAACTAAAAAAAATTTTTAAAGATGGTTGTATATTTGTTTGCTTATTTAAGATTAAAAAAAAACTTTAACAAACTTCAACTTCTCAGCAGAGCAACTGTTCTTGAACAGGTATGTTGTCAAGAATTGGAACTTCTCCATGCTTCGTGGCTTCTACAGCAGGATGAGTTCACCAGCTGCTTAAGCAAGAAGCAAAAACTGACTGGCAGTTCATTGTTATAGTTCCCTGACAAAGAATGAATGCTGTCCTACTTCAATGGCTTTCTCAACATCACAAGATTCATTCATGTACTATGCATTATTGACTGTTTCAAGATAAAGATCTTGTTTAAAGGTGAATGAAACATTGCTGCGCATCTTCTGGGAAGTGTTCTTTTTCTAGAAGCCACTCCTCTTTTATTTTAGTCAGCATTTTTTGCAGCTGTGACTAAACAACCCAACTAGCACAATTGTAGAGGTCAAAGTTTTTTTCAGGGCTCACATTTCAGAGGTCTCATTCCATGGACAGCTGACTCCATTCCTTGGGGCTCAGGGTGAGGCAGAACATCATGGCAGAAGAGTATGGCAAAGGGAAGCAGCTCACATGATGATCAGGCAGCAGAAACAGAGGCTTCACTTGCCAGATACAAATATATTCCTCCAACCCACACCCCCAATGCCTTACCTCCTCCAACCACACCCCACCTGCCTTCAGTTACCACTCAATTAACCAGCAGGTGGTTAATTCACTGAGCAGGTTTAGGCTTTTGTAACCCAATCATTTCCTCTCTGAATCTTCTTGCATTGCCTCATGCATGAGCATTTGGGGTACACACACATCCAAGCCATAACATCTTTGTAGTATACTATTTGTATTGTATTGTACAAATAATGTACTGTATATATTTATATTGTATTTGTCATGTATCATGTAGTAATGACATTAGAGCATGCCACAAAATGATTTATGCAGCACCTGACACCAGAATAATCTAAATAACCTCTAAAACTCTTTGTTTAACATTGCTGCTTGTAACTATTTAAAAACCAGAACATTATCTCCAGAAGGCACTGATTTCTAAGTCTCTATGATTAAAGAATGCCTATGAGCTTTTGGTTTTTCCCTTTAACACGAGTTTAGTAAATCCCTGTGAAGTGTGATAGGCACTGTTCTAAATGCTGAGGATTCATGGTTATCAAGATAAACAAGGCTGATGTTTTTATGTAAGCTCCAAAACATCAGATAATAAGAGATAATTATTAGGAACAAAATTAAAACACCTACATCAACCATGAAGATAATTCTACCCTTCAGTATTCTGGCAGAATCTTATTCAAATTTTGTTGCTTGAATCACTAATGATTGAATAAATATCTCAGTGATTTTGCCCTAATTTTAAAAAAATGAATTTACTATTTCTTCCTATCTCAAACAGTATAAGCCCTTCCAGGACTCTAAGAATGACAAAAATGTTTTATAGTTTTTTCTATAGGATAATTAGAAAAACAATCAAACTACAAAAGTAGAAACTTAGTAGAATGAAAATGATCCTATACTCCATAGAAAGATTAACTAGGTAAGCCTAAAAAACAATTGTACTAGCCATAACAAAATTCCAAAGGTATATTTGGACCATCAATTTCTAAGCGCCAGTAGTTATAAGCCATTTATCCCACTGGTGACAGAAAGTTCCCAAAAGGCTTTTTTTTTTTTTTTTGCAAGTATGACATCATGATCAGAATTGCATCTTGGAAAACATTCAATTTTAGAATGGGTTGGTGGCAGTGTGGAAACAGATTAAAAAGGGACAAGACTAGAGACATGGGGACCAGTTAATGATAAGAGATGATGGTAGGAAGGGTGGCAAAGCAGAATCTGTGGAAATTGGCAACCACCTGGAAGAATAGCATGAGGAGAAAGTGGTATGGACAGTCTCTGCACACCCCAGACTGTTAGGTTATAGTCTGTTGCTTCCGACAATGGAGATCAGTGTGTGGGGAAAAGAACTCGGACATTTTGCATTTATCTTTGTATTTCTTGTATTTTTTATTCAAAGGACATGTATTCCTACTGTATTTTTTGAGGGGGTATTTAATTTAAGGAAACCAGTAGCTGTATGACAATAACTAGATACAACCTCCGAATTTTCAAATGTTTTCTTTCTTAGTAGTCTAACTCTATAGGTCAGACATCATTTAAATAAATGCTCATAGAAGAACTGAAAAAAATTAATTGTACTAATTTTGTGTTGGCCTTTTATGCTGGCTACTATGAAAAACATCCATACATATAACTAAATTTTTCAATAAAACATTTAGAGGCTGGATATGTAGTTTAGCAGTACAGTGCTTGCCTCGCATGTGTGAAGCACTGTGTTTGATCTCCAACAACACACATACACACACACACACACACGCATTATATTCCAGTATACATATTAACTTCAAATATTTGCTACTATGAGGTTAAAGAAAATGTATTATAATGCTAACTTACATTAAGTATTAATATACAAACATATTTGTCTTTGTACCTTAATAAGATGGTATTGAAATGAATTCTAAATTATTTTTTCATTAGTAGTGATTATTTAGTGTTCTTTTAGCTACACATTTTTTATCTAGTTCCTTTAGCATATATTTAGGCGATAAATTGAATGAGAAAGGAAAATTATCTGTATTATATCACTAAAAAGAGGCTTAAAGCTCCCCATAGAGACTGCCAAGTGCTAGGCAATTTTTTTTATATGAAAAAAACTAGATGAAAGCACTTTCATACAGGGAAGTTTTATAACACACACACTCTTAGTGGTTGAGACAATATATGAATAAAAATGCATACTTAAAACAATTAGCACTTCATAAACTAAAACAAATAATAAAATACAATTTATTATTTGGCATCCTATTCACTAGGATACTCTCAATAATTACTTGTTAAGTACAGTGCTACAATAATTAACTTTTCTAATGACAACCCTAAGATATAACGAAAATCCTAAAATGCTTTCTAAATCATTTTTAGAAGATTTTATTTATACATATTTATACATTGGCCTGTATTAATCGATATTCTGAATAGTGGTAATTCATTGTTTATATTAGAATTTGTTACTTATAAACTTTCTCCAACCAGTCACACCTCACCCTTATTGTGAAAATAGGGGTCAAGGATTAATGAATTTTAAATAAACTTTTAAAATGCATTATATAAATTCAGAATAAGGGGTGAAGATAATTTAGGTGTTCCTAAATATATGTTTCAACAACACCTTTTTTTTTTTTTGCAACATCTTTTGAAAAATAAGATACTTTATTGTGGAAAAAAAAGCCTGCTTTAAAAAATTACTTTTACCTTTGCTGTAATATTAATTTAAATAGCTTTTTGTTTTGACCTACTTACATGTGAAAAACTATAGAAAAAATAAATTATTTCTGCATAAACCAGTACTTTCCAGTTTGAAAGATCTAACACTAGATATTTAAGAAATACTTTCTGCTTAATGGGGAAAAACTCTTAGATTTCTTAGATCAACTGCCACATTGAACAGCTCAGGAATATCTAGTTAGCAGCTAATAATTTTCATCATGTCCACAGAATACTCTGTGTTAATTCAGCTTTTACAGGCCCATGTGGATTATGTTTAAAAGATCTATTTTTAATTGAGGTCTGTTGGGTTATCAGATGTCTCTGTAAGTTGAAAGTTCCATAGGACTGAACATGACTATTTGAAAAGCACTGTGACACACTGTTAAAAGACAATATAAAATGTACAGAAATGGAATTCAGCCTGGGCTGAATTTTCTCACAAATGTGGTGTACTTTTATACATGTACTTTTATACATCCTGTTTTCCCATAGTCTTCTGGTGCTTGTGTGCTTGATTATTGAGTACTATGTTTTCATGAAAATATAGTTCATCTATATTGTAAATGTTTCTCAGATGGAGGCATGAGAATATATTCTCAAGGGCTCTAGAGTTCTGAGAATTTACAATTTTTCATTTAACTGAATGCTTTAATTTCAATAATAATCTTTAAAAGTTAATACAGTATGCTACTTGATTTCCATGCAGTTCTCCAACATTAATGAAAACAAAACCAGAGACAGAGTTAATAAATAAATGATGGGTTTGCAATAAGAGAATGTCTAATAGCATCACAGGATACTGCAAGAGTGGATGTCTCCCTGTAGTTCAATAAATCTCTTTCCTGCTTAAGTTAGCCAGAATTTGTTTCAGTTGTTTGAAACAAAGAACCTAACTAGGACATTGTCTGGTACCATCTAATGTTTCTCTTTAAACATAATGCTAGCAGCCATTGATTCAAATGATTCTAAATTCATCTAAAAATACTTTTATACATCCTGTTTTCCCATGCATATGGAATCAAACTACACCTAACTTTGGTACCTTATTCACTTAAAAATTATTTTAGAGAACATTCCATATTAAACATAGCATCTAATGCACTATCTGTAATGAGTATATAATACTGCATCATATGGGTGTACCATAATTTATTCAACTGGTTTCTGACTGATAGGAATTTAGGATGTCTCAAGTCTTTTTCACAACTAAAATACTTCAAGAATATCTTAGTACCTATGTTTGTGTGCTTATGTGAACTTCCACTAATAAGATAAGTCCTCACTGATGAAATTCATAGCTCTCTGCCAATTTCTCTTAAGGAAACTACTGGCCAATTTACACTGTTTCTAGTAATCTATGTCAGTTTCTGCTACTCTGTCCAATCTAATGAATTTATTAATCTAGATCTTTCTCTGGATGATTTGTAAAAACTATGTGTTAGAATTCTTTACACTTCTCTGACATATATAAAAAGGATTCTTTTACCAGAAACTTCCCATTTTTATGTATTCAAATGTATCGAAATTTCCTTTATAGTTTCTGTACTAAGGAGAAAAATATATTTGCTATATTTAAATACCATCCCAGGTTTATTTATGCATTTACTATTTGATGTTCAAGTCTTTAGTTCAACTGGAATTTATTTTGGAGAAGGAAAAAGGAAGCTGTCAGTATTGTTTTACCTGCACAGTTAAATGGCCATTCTAACATCAGTTATTAAACTTTTGTCCCAGTGATTTGCAATGCCAGCTTTTTCCTATACATGATAGATTTGGGTTTATTTTTAAACTTTCTATTGACCAGTCTATTAAAAACATAGTACCAAAACTGTTAAAATATATCTAACTTTATAATACATTTTAGTAGTTAATATGTGGTCCAACTAATTTTATATGAAAAAGATTTCTGAAATTATGATGAAATTCAAAGAGAAACTATTTAATCTACTCATAAAATTTTGTGAATTTATAACATAATAAAAAGATGAAAACATTTACTAAACTTTTCTGTGGAATAGGATGTTAAATAAATGAAGGCTCATCATGGAGTTTCAGCTAATGCAGGAGTCTGTGCACTTAAATACTATTTTCATTCTCTCGGTCTCTTTCTCTCACACTGTCTTTCTATAGTCAATTTTCATGCCCTTTCTGTCTTACATGCATACTCTATATTGCTAAACTAATAATACTTACCTGTTTGATTTCTTTAACAGCCAGAGTAACTGAGAACAAGATTGCCTAACTAATGCTGCTCGGACAGGGAATGTCACAGGCTGATTTAGTTCTTTGCATATATATTCCATCTCCTTCACCATTGTCCAACTATACCCTGAAAGGAAAAGAAATTTAAGTTTTTGATTGGAATCTTGTGAGTTGATTAATAAAAAACTAAATTACCTATTAATAGGTAAATCCATAGATAATCTATAGGTAAACTCATAGATAATTCATAAAAATTTCCATTTGGAGTTGGAGTGAATTAAAAAACATATAACACAAGAAAAAAAAATTTTTCCCTGCAGTGCTGGGGATTGAACCCTGGTCCCAGTGCATGCCAGGCAAACACTTTACTACCTACTGAGCTATATCCCCAGCCCAAGGAAATGTTTTAAGTGGGAAATGTAGATAAAAATCATGCCATAAATACCCTAGAGCAAATTCAACAGAAAAAAATTAAAACATTAAGAAGATTTTACTGTGGCTGGGGGTACAGCTCAGTGATAGAGCATGAGCTTAGCATGTACAAGGCCCTGGAGTCAACCCCAGCACCAAAAAACAAAACAAAAACCCAAGAAGGTTTTACTAATCTCTCAAGTGTTAAAAAAAAAAAAAAGCAAAATTTTAAAATTAATTAATTAATTAATTAATTAGTTCTAATCAGTTATACATGACAGCAGAATACTCTTCAATTCAGTGTACACTAATGGAGCATAATTTTTCACTTCTCTGGTTGTACACAGGATCACACCATTCATGCAATCATACATGTACCTAGGGTAATGATGTCTGTCTCATTCTACCAACTTTCCTATCCCCATGCCTGCTCTGCTCCCCTCCCTCCCCTTTGGCCAATCCAAAGTTCCTCCACTAACCCCATCTCCATTATGGATTAGCATCCACTTATCAGAGAAAACATTCGGCCTTTGGTTTTTCGGAATTGGCCTACTTCACTTAGCATGATATTCTCTAACTCTAACCATTTACCTGCAAATGCCATAATTTTATTCTCTAAAAAACACAAATTTGACACTATTTTTACTTACTTTAAAGGTTCTAAGGCTTTTCTCTTAGATATATCTATATCATTGATATTCATTAATATTCTCTACAAACTGAGATTTTCTAGTTGTATTTTCTTTCTCAAAATAAGGTGGTAGGTATTTTCTAGCTGTTAAAGTGATAATTCAAATCCATTTTATTTTTGGCTATTCCAAATTATTTGTACATTTTAACTAAAGTAGAAATAGTGCCAGGCACAGTGCCTGTAATCCCAGTAGCTCAGGAGGCTGAGGCAGGAGGATCATGCATTCAAAGCCAGTCTGCACAACTTAACAAGGCCCTAAGCAACTTAGCAAGACCCTGTATCTAAAATATTTTAAAAGAAGGGGCTGGGGATGTGGCTCAGTGGTTAAGCGCCCCTGGGTTCAATCTCTGGTACCAAAAAAAAAAAAAAAAGAAAGAAAGAAAAAGAAAAAGAAAAGAAATATTGGAAAATTTGATCATGTTAGGACATGTTAACATACTTGCCTGTTTATAAACAACATCAGAAAAATATTTTTAAAAATTACCCTCAACTCAAAAGTAGGTTGTAAAAAGTACTGTAAGTTAAATTCAGTATAGAAATCCTAAGTCAATATGTTGGTTTGGCAGTTAAATTCCTGATAAATAGAAATGTTTTTAGAAAATAATATTTTATCATTAGAAGAAGAGACTGCTAACAGAAGCTATGCCTTTGTGATTATAAACCTATGACCTCTCTTTTTTAAAAAACTATGCAACATAAGAAGTAAGGGAGGATAAAGCCCGAGTTGGCAATGATGAGAAGCTAGGAAGGGAAAAGTAGCCTGGAGACATCCAGAGACCCACATGTGGCTGAATTCAGTTCAGCCTGAGGCTAAGACTAGAGTTAGACTAAACAGTGAAATGGAGTTTAGAACCAGTACAGCAGTATCAGATAGTTTCTAGTTTATCATCCTCAAACATTTTAAATTATAGGCTATATACTTTAATTAATCTAATAAAGATTAAATTATTAGAAAATTAAAGTGGAATTAGGTTAAAGTATATGATTTTTTCTCTTGATTATACCAATTGTTGGTTATTAGCTAAATGTTACTACTCACTGTAACATTTAGTAGTTACTCTAAATTTGTAATGGATGTAAAACTTTACATCTGGGGCTGGGGTTGTAACTCAGTGGTAGATCACTTGTCTAGTATGTGCAAAACCCTCGATTCCATTCTCAGCATAGTGGAAAAGGAAAAAGCACGTGAATAGAAACTGAACACCCTGAAATCCACAGGACAATCTTGATAATTTCTAATGTCTTTTTAGTTGATGATTTTATATTTACCATGTGGGTAAGATGGCCCAGAGAGTTTCTTACTGGCTGATTACCTAGAAATCACTACATAGGATGTGTGAAGAAATAGATAAACCCAATAGTGTAATAAGTTACAACCAGGAACAAACTGAATGTGAGGTCCACCTGTAGAAAGACAAGAATAAAAAGAAGGGATCCAGCCTACAGAATGTCTTCTGGCTTCCCACTCTCCTGTCAGCCACAAAGAACATAATAAGGGCCATGTCCAATGACTTGGGAGCAGAACTTGTGCTCTTTTGGTTTCATATCATTTGAAACATTTGAAATTTTTAACCACTTTTTGTTTCATATCATTTGAAAAGCTTTTGACATCTGACATATAGAGTTTGCTCTAAGGAAGATGGGGGTGTCTAAAACAGTTAACAAGTTGAAAGAGACCAACTCGGGACTTGTTCAAAGAATTTAAAGAGGCAACTTTGGTTATTCTGGACTTTGCAAATAAATATTTGCCACGGAAGTTCTGTGATAAGATACTACCATACACACAGTATCTATCTAAAATAACAGAAGGGTCATACACATACCTGTTGGGTCAGGTCTTTCTCTCCATTAAGCTCTTACATTTTATGGGATGATTTTTTTTTTTACTTTATATTAAAGATGTTATTTTTATAATTGAAGGATATTTTAATTTGACCAACAAAAATAAATTATTAGCATTATCACCTTCATTGACCTTCTCAGGATGCCATCCTGTTGTCCAACCCAAGGAAAATGTCACATCTGGAAAGAAGGATGTCACGGTGTCTATAAATGGTTTTGCATCTACTACTTTGTTACTTCCATTTGGACCAGGGAGAATATCAGCATTAATCCATACGGGACACTTTAGGTGCCTCTTCACATTTTCTAAGAGTATCATGGATGGTTTCACAGCTGCCAGACTAAAAACATAGTTTGGTATCAATGAGAAATATTTCTAGAGAAAAAAGAAGTTCTTTTAGACTAATGGTTTTAAAGTTCTTGAATTTGTAATAAAAATGTAATACAATAATACCTGAATTAAATAAAATAAAAGATCACACACACACAGAAGAGAAAGATAAGGTATCTCAAAATGTTGATTTATACTTATTATTCATGAAAGGAACTTAAAGGTTCTATCAGTACATAAATAATTCCACTACTTATGGACCAAATAGGGGTTCAAAGCTCTCCATATTAGAATCACTAAGTGTGAAACAATATAAGACATAAATATTCACTCATCAGACAATGTATAAATAAGACAATAAATGTGAAATGTACTCATAACCTACACATACACAGTCATGAAATACCAAGTGTGTCCAGGCACTATATCTCCAGTACCAGATCAAGACCTTAAAGGAAAAAAAGAAATATTTTTTTTTCCCTTATGTATTCTTTGGGTGAATTTGGAGACATAAACACATTTCTAAAAATAACTAGTAAGCAAAAAAATTATATTTCCTTAAAGCGTTTATGAGTTCCACATTTATTTTTCTTTTACTGTAAGCACCTATTCTATAAACTAGAGACAAGGATATTTTAGTTAAATTGAAAGGCTGCTTCTTTTTTTTTTTTTCTTTTCTCCCTACATCTACTGTAGCTGACACCTATGTACTTTAAAACAATAAGGTTTTAATGAGCCAACATCACTTTTACTTTTTAAAATTATACACATAATCTACTAGAAAACCTCACTACTTCTAATTCTATCTTCTGACCTTTAAGATTAAACCTTTAGAAATGCTCATTTCCAAGAAAGTTAACTGCTGCTTGTCAAGGTGGGTGCCGGAGAGAAAACTCAGCAACACTCTCCACACTTCTACCTCGTCTTAGGGGAGGACACTTCCATCTGTGCTTCTATCTTTCTTCTCTCCACTCCTTTTGTGCCTCCTACCTTAAGAGGAAAAATTAATATTTTCAGTAAGTTGGGAAATAAACCAGAGAAGCCAGGCTCTAGCATTTAGCTTCTGGTCTCTCACTCCTCTTCTCCCACATAACAGCAGAGTGAAAGAGATTCAAGTCTTCTCACTCTTCTGCTCCTGAAATGAAGGCCCTAGATTTTAATGGCTCAAGAAGCCCTAATGTTTGGCTTTGTAGATTCTAATTTAAATGCTCTCATTTCTCTGCTTTAAATTCTTCCTGTCTTGTACTGTATCAATGCCATGCTAAAACCACAAATCTAAAATTCATATGAAACAACAGAAGACCCAGAATAGCCAAAGTAATGCTGAGCAAAAAGAATAAAGCTAGAGGCACCATAAGACCCAACTTCAAAACATACTACTAAGGTGGGCTGAGGATGTGGCGCAGTGGTAGAGTGCTTGCCTGGTATGTGTGAGGCCCTAGGTTTGATCCTCAGCACTGCAAAAACAAAAACAGAAAACAACAACAACAAAACATACCACATCGCTATAGAAATCAAAATAGCATGGTACTGAATATCTTATCCTACTTTCCTACGAGTTTCATATAGACATTGGGGATGACAAAACATAAACTATACTTGATATTATAATAAGTAACTTCAAATTACATTTTAAAGGAAAATAATTCTTTGCTTAAACTCTGGAGTTGGCTAAAACTCCAAATAAAATTTAAAAACTACCATATGTTTTATTATTTTTATACTAAAACATGTAACCTAGAAGCATAAAATAAGAACTACTAAACATTGACTAAAATATCATTCAGCTCCTCTCACACAGGTAGTGCAGCAATCTGGTTAGGGGCATGAACTCTCCAATCGGGGTGACAGCTTTTTTTACCAACAATGTGACCTCTGGCAGGCTACTTATCCCTTCGGTCTCCATTGCCTCATCTGGAAAATGAGAATAGCAGCAACGATCTACCTCTTAGGATTGTTACGAGGATTAAATGAAAAATACATGTAATGCTCTTAGAACAGTGTCTGATGCATAATAAGTGTTCTTATAACCATTAATTTGCATTCATTCCCCTTCAAATGTTATGGAAAAAATCCCTGTAAAATTTCAGTTTTCAGAGGCCCAGTTCTTTTGTGGTAGCTGCTAGCATTTAAGAATAAACAGTGGGGGACTGGGATGTAGCCCAGTTGGTAGAGTGCTTGCCTTGCGCGCACAAGGCCCTGGGTTCAATCCCCAGCACCCCACCCCCACATACACACACAAAGGAATAAACAGGGGCTGGGGTTGTAGCTTAGTGGTAGACTGCTTGTCTAGTGGGTTTGTGTCTCAGCACCACATAAAAATAAAGAAATAAATATAATAAAGGTTTTATGTCCATCTAAAACTTAAAAAAAAATTAAAGAATAAATAGGCTAATATATAGGGAGCCAAAGAATAGATCACAGTCAATAATCCAAGGGGCAAGAGTAGATATACAAAAAAATTGAGCACATGAAAAGGCAAGGCATTCTAAAACTTTAAACTGCCAAGTATCAACGATCAGATGCTTTATCATAGTGCATAGAATGCCTAGGATCTGGTGCTACTTCAGCTGCCAAAGCTTAGCTGTCATCCTTAGGTAAATCACCTAATCTCTCTGGGACTAAGTCTCTTTGTCCATAAAACAGAGCTGAACCAGTCATCACTCGAAAAGCCTGATGATTTTAAGATAGCTCTTTAACTCTTTAACCTAGTCAATTAAAACCCCTGTATGTCAAGATTCTGTATATTTATTTGTTTACCAACATAATAATGAGGCTTATTGGTATAGTCAGCCCTATAACAAATGGTTAGTCACTTTAAAAATCCCATAAAATCTCCAAATAATTATTTTTGGGGGCAGAGAGGATAACTCAATTTTAAAATATGACTCAGAGATGAGACAGGTTTACTGCCAACCCTGGATTTCAATAGCAGCAGCCTTCATAGGGCTTATGGTGCGCTTTTCTGGTGTCACAGTTTATTCCTGGTTTTACCTATAATTTTTACACACCAAAATACTTAAAAGCAAAATTTCCTATGATGTGCACATAGAAGAAATGACATTTAGCCTCATTCTTCATTATCAATGTCTCCAAAATAGTATTTTTAAGCAATTCTTTGGTTACTGAAAAGTTCCAAATTATTCCCTTTACAAATGTAACAACATAAATCAAACTGAATACACATTAAAAAAAAAAAAAACCTCTCCGAACCTTTCCTTCCAAGACTACTTATTAACAAAAGAACTTTAGATTTAGCATTCTGTTATCAGAATGATCATGCATGATAAATCCCCTTATAAAAATTAGCTTTAGCCTCAAAGAAACAATTATAGCAAACAGCTCAGTAGGTTTTAGGTCCACTCTGAAACATACTAGAGTCCATAAATCCATTTTCATTTTGGAAAAGATACAAAAGTAGATAGTCAGACATATGTGTGGCTATTAATTTTCCCCCCAAGTTACTCTATAACAGCCAGTAGCATGTTTGTACAAATACCTCTTGAAATCCAGCTTGATGCCTTTATTGCTCTTCACGACCTCAGTGAGCCACTCCTGTAGAGTATTATCACTGTTTGTTTCAGGGGGATGGGCCATGACTGGTTGTGCATGCTCTGATCCATTACTTGGAAGAATGACATCGGCCTCTATCATATGAGCATTACCTGTCCAAATAAAAGAACTTAATGCTGAAAAACTGCAGAACTGCAGGAGATGCCATGTCCCTCTTAAAGAAGATAAAAGGAAGGAAAGAAAACTAACACTGAGTAACTACTACATGTCAGGTACTGTACTTAATCCTTATTTGTTACAGATGAGCAAACATGCCAAGAAGCTAAATGAATTTACCTTAAACTATTGTTCTACTTTTGAATTTTTCCAAGTAAATAAAAGTATTGTGTCCATCTACAACTAAAAATATTTTTTAAAAAAACCACACAAGATGACTATCTTTAAAAAACTTTTTTAGTTATAGATGGACACAATAACTTTATTTTTATTTGTATGCAGTGCTGAGGATTAAACCCAGTGCCTCACACACGCTAGGCAAGTGCTCTACGACTGAGCTACAATCCCAGTCCAAGATGGCTGTTTTTAAAAACGCACAGTAACAAACGTTGGCAAAGATGTGGAAAGATTAGAATCCTTATCTACACAACAGTAGGAATATAAAAGATATAGCCATTTTAAAAATGTATGGCAGTTCCTTAAAAAATCAAACATACTATGACTCAGCAATTCTACTCTATAGACACATAATGCAAGAAAACTGCAAATATATGTCCACAAAAAAATTGTACATGAATGTTCACAGCAGTAGTAAAAGTATCAAAAAATCAGAAACTGAAATATTTATCAACTGATGAATGGATAAACACACTGCTATATACATACAATGAAATGATACAATCATAAATAGACATGAAATAACAATAGACCTTAGAACATAAATGAACTTTAAAAATATGCTAAATAAAAGAAATTGGACACAGAAGTTCACATGTGAAGGAAGAGTACAGGAAGCTACCCTGAATTGTGATTCTGAGTTCAGGAAAAGTCTTCATAAAGCAACAGGCAATTTAATTGATACCAAAGGATGTTTAAGAGGCTAGCCAGGCAAAGTGTGGGAAGAGAGCATTCCAGAAAGAATGTATATGGCAGTCAGAGGAGGAGAAGAGCTGGGCCATGAGAGGACTGTAAGGCTGTTACAGACACAAACTAAGCATACTGGGACAGGAGAACTTGAAAAAACAGGCCAGTTTGCACAGGGCCTTCAGGCTACAGAGGCGGTTTGAAGGCTCAACAAACAGCATTTCATTTTCTGAAAAAATTCTGAGAAATAAGGTAGCCAAATTAGTAGATGGGGTTCAAAATATTACTTATATTACCTATAAAGCTAGGTCAGTGGGTACAGCTTAATTGAGAGATAATTTCTAACTTCCACCATCATCCCCAAATCCAATTTCTGGAACAGTCCTTTTGAAGAAAGTTCTAGCAAACACAAATGTCCAGACAGCTGTTTCTCACTGTTCAGGTGGAAGCAGAGAGAAGAATGCTCTCCTTTGTCCAATGAATTTGCTAGATTAGGACTAAAAAAATTTGGTTAGATATCAAAAAAAGGTATTGAATTAACGTACTCTTTAAAGCAAACATCAGAAACTGGACTGACTTACTTTTCAATGCCTCATTCATCTGTGCCTTGTGGTTAGCTGCATGATACCAGATGATCTCAGCGCCATCTTCTGTTGTAATCCGGTTATTTCTCAGAAAATATTCCAGTATATTTTCACTCCAAGATCCTAAAATGACAGTATTTACATGAAAAAGAATGTTTCTTTAATGGGTAAAATTTTAAAATGTTTTATTATGTATAATAAGATAGATCATATAGATACATGTTGATAGTAAAAATCTTGCTGAGGCAAATTAACATTATCAGTCACCTGATACAGTTACCTATTTTTAAAGTTTTTGTGGCAAGATAGCTAAAATCTCTATTCACTGAGCATAAATCACATATACACTCTAATATCACATATACCCACATGTTGAACATGAAATCTCTATATTTGTTCATCCAATGTATTTGCCACTTTGTATCCTCTGACCTACATCTCATCATTCCTCCTTTGAGTAACCACACTTTTATTCTCCATCTTTGTATATTTCAAATTTTAAATTTTAGATTCCACATATGAATGAAGTCACGAGTTTTTTTCTTTCTGTGTCTGGCTTATTTCACTTAGCATAATAATGTCCTTCAAGTTCATCCATGTTGTGGTGAATAGCAAATCTCATTCTTTTTAGAGCTGAATAATATTACATTGAATGTATGTGTGTGCGCGCACGCGCGTGTGCACGTGCACGTAGGCACATGTACCCAATGCATGCTCATGCATATGGACATAGCATATCTTCTTTATTTAAAATATTTATTTTTTTATAGTTGTAGTTGGACACATACCTTTATTTTATTTATTTATTTATATGTGGTGCTGAGGATTGAACCCAGGGCCTTGCATGTACAAGGCGAGTGCTCCACCACTGAGCCATAACCCCAGCCCATAGCATATCTTCTTGATTCATTTGTCTGCCTTTAGACATCCAAGTTATTTCCACAACTTGGGTATTGTAAATAATGTTCATAGAGATATCTTTAAGAGGTAGTGATTTTATTTTATTTGGGTATATGCCCAGAAAAGGGATGGCTGGGTGATAGGATAAAAAAATTAATAAAAATGAACAGAAGACTTATCCAGAGAGGATAACAAAGTAATTAGCCTGAGGAAAATACAAGATTAAAAAAACAAAGAATACTTATGATGTGACAGGTATATTACACATACGAGTAATATAACTAGTAGATATATAGGATGGTCTGAACACCAGAAGCATAAAAAATGTAGAAAAAAAAATAAAACCAGTAAAAAGCAGAAATTTAAGAGCAGAATATTTTACAATGTCCTCTAATGATTGTGACCCTAATTTATGTAAAGCGAAAGCTATAACTAAAACTTTTAAGTTTTGTGCAATTTAATTGTTTTCTCTACCTGAAGTCTTACTGTCTATTGACAATTTATAATTCAAATGACAAGCCAGGCATGGTAGTGCAGGTCTGTAATACCAGAGACTGGGTCCAGGAAAGAGGACCACAAGTTCAAGGTCAGCTTGAGCAAGTTAATGAGACCGTGTCTCAAAATAAAAAATAAAAAGGGCTGGGGATATGACTCAGTGGTTAAGCGCCCTTGGGTTCAAAACACCAAACAAACAAACAAGTAAATAAATAAAATAAAATTCAAATCTCATATTTTGCTACATATTTATCTTCAAATTATGATTCTCAGACCCTCATATTAAGTAAACTCGAATTAACAGTCATAGATTTATCTAGTAAGTACAAATATAAATAATTCTCATATCTATCAACTACTTTTGGCATACCAGATTTTTCATAATTATATATTTTAAAATGAAAGTTAACTGAGACTAAGGCAGGTGGTGGCAAAAAATACTTGTATCCAGGCTAACTCCATACTATGCCATTTTCTAATATAGAACTTTTTTGAAAGCTTTAAAAAGCAAAAAAAGAGGAAAAAAAAAACATGTGAGGCCCTGAGTTTGATCTCCCACACCATAAAAAGAGTTTCTCATAATATTAACATCCCTAATTATTGTTTTTTACACTTAAACATTGCTTACAAATTCCCTATGTGTAAGTTATTTGAACTCTAACAACAGTTACAAACCTTAAAAAGGCTATCAGAAACTATAAATAAAAATAATATTTTATCAGTGAACAGAGGAGCAAATAATTAAACTTCTAACTAATATGCATAGGGACCCAGCAACCACCCTAGATGATGGGCAATAGAATAAAGAAAGAAGGGTTAGCTGGAGAATTCACTATCCCCAGTCTCCAACACACCATGCATGGCCCTACTTAACATACAGGATAGAGTCAGAGACTTTTCGGACTTAGATGGCAGTGCATAGCTATCATTTTTAAAATATTTAAGCCAGGCATTATAGAAGGCCTATTATTGGTTCTAACAAATGTCCAACTATAGGATGATAATTAAATCATAGTATATTCTCATGATAGAATATGTGACTAATGTGGCTGTTACAAATAAAGTTTTTGAGACAGACCAAATGACTTAAAGAAATGGTTATTTAATGGAACCTAGTTGTTAGATAATGATTCATAATATTTCCGTAGCACCTTTCAACTAAAAACTGCATTTGAAGTTTTATAAAGACAATTTATAAATTAATAATAATGGGCAACAAAATAGCCAAATTGTATTGTTCTATTGTGTGCATGTACAAATATGTAACAACGAATCCCACTACTATGTACAATTACAATGACCGATGAAACATTTACAAATACTGTGACTGAAGAATCTAAAAACATTAGAATTAAAAAGTTCTTGGAGTAGGAAAGACAATGGAATGCAATGGTCATCATTACCCTATGTACACGTATGAAGACATGAAGGATGTGACTCTACTTTGCGTACAACCAGAGATATGAAAAATTGTGCTCTATATGTGTAATGTGAATTGTAATGCATTCTGTTGTCATATATAACAAATTAAAAATTTTTAAAAAGTTCTTGCCCTTTTAATGAGTGAAATTGCTATATTGTACTTAACCACAACTATGTACAGATGCTCCTTAACTTATGATAGGGTTATGTCCTAATAAATTCACTGTAAGTTGGAAATATCATAAATTAAAAAATGCACTGAATACACCTAACCTACTTAACATCCGAGCTTAGCTTACTCTACTAAGCATGCTTAGAAGACCTACACTTGGGCAAAATGACCAAACACAAAGCCCATTTTACTATAAAGTGTTGAATCTCATGTAATTTATCAAATACTATATGAACATGGAAAATGGAATGTTTTTGCACCAGTATATTTTTGCACCATATAAAGTCAAAAATATCATAAGTCAAATCATCCTAAGTCAGGGACTGTATGTATATTTTTAGAATTTAAGAAGCCTCTGATTACCTATGATCCAGGGTATTAGTTTTACTATCTTAAGCAGTCTATAACTCTGAAAATGGGGCCAAGAGAAAGGCAAAATCAGTTGCAGTTTTCTTAAGATTAAGACATTTTGGGGGGCAGTTAGGATTTATAGAAAAAAAAAATACAGAGTTCTCATTTGCCCTTATACTCATCCCAAATTCCCCTATTTTTAACACTCTCTGGGAGAAGAGTTAAATGTTCTTATCATAAATGATTAGTATGTGAGGTAATAAATTATTTTTTTAAAGCTTGCTGACCTCTGGACTAGACAATCATTAAAGTTACTTCTAGTTACTTCTAGTGTGTCTACCAGATTCACCATTAAAAATTATCTGCCATATAGTCACACAAAGACTTGCACACAAATGTTCACCACAGCATTATTCATATTATGGTTTGAATGCATCTTCCAAGGTTCATGTATTATAAACTTCATCCCCAAGGTAGTGGGGTTGAGAGGTAAGGCCTAATGGGACGTGTTTGGCTCATGGGGGCACCACCCTCATGAACGGATTAATGTCCTTATAATAGGAATAGGCTCACTCTGTCTTGTACTCCCTCACTGTATTTTTCTGTCTCCTGCTGCTCTTCAGCTATGCTCCTTCTGCCACGTTATGAAATAGCAAGAAAGCCCTTTAGCCCCTCCATCTTGGCTTTCTCAGCATCCAAAACTGTAAGCCAATACATTTTTGCTCATTACAAATTACCCAGTCTATGGTCTCTGTTATATAGCAGCACAAAACTAACTACAACAATTCATAATAGTCAAACAATATAACCAATCTAAATGTCCATCAACAAATAAATGGATAAAATAATGTCATATGCACATACAACAAAATACTATTTGACCCTGAAAAGGAATGAAATACTGATACATGCCACAATATGAACACAATTTGAAAAATCCTATGCAAAATGAAAGAAGTCATACAGACAAGATCACATCACTGTACATTTCCATTTATATGAAATGTCCAGAATAGATAATTATTTATTTATTTTTATGTGGTGCTTAGGCTCGAACCCAGCGCCTCGCACGTGCTAGGCTAGCGCTCTACCACTGAACCACAACCCCAGCCTCCAGAATAGATAAATAGGTAGGGACAGAAAGTAGATGTGCAGCTGTGGTTTGAGGTATAAAGGGGATTTTAATTCTTTTTTGGTGATGACAATAGTTTAAAATTGACTGTAGTGATAGTTGCACAAGTCTGTGAATACACTGCAAACCACTGAATTATACTGTTTTGAAGACTTTTAAAACTATATAATAAACTTACTTTCTCTAAGCTGCTAAGAACTAGTGCTATAAAATTAATTTGTATATAAAGAAAGTGGGAGAAAGACTATGCATATTACATATATGAACATATTATATATTTTACATGTGGTTTGTACACAGAACCTCTCAAAGGATATACAAGAAATGGTAACATGCCTGTGTGGAGAGGAACTGACTGATTGAGGGACTGCAGGGAACCCTGCACTAAAAATCCTATTGTGCCTTTTTAATTTTTTTACACTGAAAAGATATTATTTTTTAAAAAGTTAAGGGAAGAAAATGATTCACCTAGTGAAACAAACTGGTTAAGAATTAGCTAAGCCAAAAACTGGTCATGAGATTAGAATTCATTATTATTATTTAATGGCATGTGTCACAATCTGGAAATTTTCACCTGAGCACACATTTATTCCAACATTTTGCAAACCTTGCACTAATTCAGGAAAATCTCTATTTTTACAGCTTAATAATGAGAGTGGTTAATTTTTTGAGAGTGAGCCTAGTCTTGAGATTTGGACTTTCAAAATTAAACGTTCTATGAGGCTTAACATATGACCTAAAAAAGGTTCACATTCTTTGATTCAGTAATTCTTGTTACAAAAATCTTGCATAAGATTTTTAAAAATCAGAATTGAGGAAGAATAATAAAAAAGATGTTCATTACTGCACGAGTTCTAATTTTTTAAAAAAGGAAACGAGGAAATTGGTTAAGTAAATTACAGTATAATTTTTGATAAAACAATTCAGTCACTTAAAGTTATTTGTTTATAGAAATCTTTGTGACATGGTGATATTAGGAAAAATGCAGGATAAAAAATTTATATTTACTATGATCTTACTCTACTTTCTTAAAAGTCAGCATTGTGAGAAAATACCAAAAAGTTACTACTAGGGATGAGTCCGAATCCTGGTACTGGAAAGCTCTGACCTACTTCAATGTACTTTAAATGCCCCATAAAGATCACCTATTATATTTACATTCTGTAAAATATCTAAGCTGATGAAGGAATGCACCACCGAGGCTGTCTAATGCCACCACTCATGCTTATGTAAGAGAGACTGTAACCTTCTGGGGAATTCGACGTCCGCGGTTTAAAACACCTTTGGTTCCAGGGGTCAAACAACAGCATACACTAGTTAGTAGCTTGCAAAAGTCGTGCACCGAGAAGGTGGCAGGCCGTGCTCCATGCCTTCCCTGCATTGTCAACCCTCAACCAATTCCCAAAGCAGCAGCGCACTTGACCATGGGCTATTCCCTATTCTGTCTATTGAAATTATGGGCTGGGCAAGTGTCACGATCCCTTCAAACCAACCAAGATCTCCAAATAATAAACCAGCCGTTCTCAGGCGCCCTAAACGCTCTTTCTTTAACGCCCTCCAGGGAACCGTGGTTCTCTCCCAGCGGATGGTGGGCGCGCGCCCATCCCCGGCCGCCAGGAGCCGCTCAGTTCAAGGAAAACTAGGTGAGGAGAGCTAAGAGGACCTGAAACACTCCCCTGCCGCCAGACGAGCCTCTCAGAGAGGCCCAACTCCGGGCTCTGGCTCGGGGAGGCGGGCGGCGAGCTCGGGGCTCAGGGCCGCACTGCGCACTCGGACCGAACCCGCCCGTCCGGAAGCCTGCTTACCTGGGCCCCCGGCAGGCGCTGTCATGGTGACGGACGCCCTCCGTTTGCGCAGGCGCCGAGCGATTGGCAACCAGCCGACAATCGCCTGCGGTGTGGCAGGCGGACTCTAGAACCACGAGTTCGTAGCCCCTGGGCGCACCAGCGAGGCCGAGCCGGAAGGCGCGAGGAGCACCGCGCCTGCGCAGTTTCGCCTGCCCATGGCTGTGGCCCGGGCGTTGCGGATAGTGCTATCCTAGGGAAGACCACAGCGATGGGAAGCATTTGCTGGTGTGGGGCACGAATTTCCAAATAAGTTGGATATATTTTCTTTTTAATCTTAGTAACATTCTAGAAAGGGTATCGTTATTACTCCATAAAAAACTCCATAAAAAAGAGTGCTGTTGCACAAGGATATTTAGATGAAGCTTCAAGTTTTCTCTCCCCTTCTCCTTCAAACTCGAAAGACTCCCAACTCGGCTCTCTCTCTCACTGCCTTCCTAACCCGCCTGAAACTCCTTGTTTCTGAAGCCAGGCTAATGCAGGAAGAGCACCTTGGGACTCTGACTAACCTGGATGAGCAACCTGGCTTTATGGTTTTCGACTTCTGCAACTCTAATACAACTGAAGCTGCCAGCGGTAAAATTGAACTAACTTAACAGCGCTGACCTAGAACACGAATGGAGGCTGTCTTCACCCAACCCTGCAGACTTTAATATTTTTAAATCCTTCTATATTTGAGTTACAATTATTTTTATTTATCTTCAATCAGGCCTTCATATTTTCCCCAGGTGCATCAGAAAAGATTTCTACACTTAAGAAAACACTACGTTTTAATGACATCAATTTTGAAGTCATTACGTTAAAGTTTTAAAATTTTATGGAACAGATCAATAGATTAGAGGAAAGGGATTGGGAGGAGGAGAGGGTATTAGAAAGTACTGGGGAAGAAATCTTCCAAATTATGCCAGGTCCATGCATAAATCTACCAAAATGAATCTCGCTTTTATATGTAAATATAATACACGAATTAAAAGAATAATAGAAGAGAGATCGGTAGATAGAGTAAGCAGATCAGGGGAAGGGAGGAGGAAAGGGAAGGGGAAGGTAAAGGGATGAGATTGATTAAAATATGTTCATGCGCAAATATCATAATGAATTCTACTTTTACTTTTAATTATGCACCAATAAGAATAAGTAAAATAATAAAAATTTAAAGTTTCACTTAAATTTTTAACTTAAAAATAGATTTACTGAGATATACAAGTGATTTGCATCTGATTACATTTCTGTAATGACTAATAATTGTATATTTAAAGTGCATAATTCAGCAGATTCACAGTATTCATAGAGTTGTACAACCATCATGACAAGGAACTTGAGAACATTTCATCACCCCAAAGCAACAACTCTATCCCCCCACCCTCACCCTACACACATACTCCCTAAGCAACCACTTACCTACTTTCTATCCCTATGGATTTGCCTATTCTGGACATTTTATGTAAATGGTATCACATAATAAATGATATTTTGTTTCTGGCATCTTTCATTAAGGATAATGTTTTTCAAGGTTCATTCATGTTTCAGCATGTGTCAATACTTTCTTCCTTTTTATGGTTGAATAAATTCCATTGCATAAAACAAAACTGAGGTAGAACAGAAGAAATAAAGAAGCAGCTAGAAAGGCCACATAAAGGAAAGACAAGGAAATATAATTTTAATTTAAAGCTTCACATACTTTTCCAGGCCTATCACTCTCAAGCCACTCTCTCTCCCAGGCCTGTCACTCCATAATTTCTGGGAAATATGTAAATTTGAGTTACCATAAAATCATTCACTTATGATAATTAACTTGTATACTGTTCATTAGTCCAATAACTGTATTAAGCAAAGAGAGATGAGATTTTTTTTAAAAACCCAACATTATTTCTTCATCAGATAATGGAAACCATGTCAGCTGAAGGATCCTGAGAATAAGCAGACCACCAGAAATCATTTTGAGATCACCAAACTGATGATATTTTTACATACCTCACCATACCCATCCCTCAGCAAGTTTCTTTTAAAGAAGAGCCAGAAACCACAAAAACACATCTCTCCAGATGGCCTGCATTCTCCCTTGAATCTGTATTCTTTACTTTCTTAGGTAAGTCTCTGTGCTTATACTGACATGTGCTGATATGCTTTTCCATCACAGATGTCAAGAACACTGTTGTTCTCAGTAGAGTTCTCCCCTTCTCTGAGAATTCCACTGGACTATCTTCTGGGTGACCTTGACTCCAGTGACAAAACATTTTTACCTGTCTACTCATCAGTTGGTGGACATTTGAGTTGTTTCTACTTTATGATTGCTATCAATAATGCTGCTATGAACATTTATGTACAAGTTTCATGTGGATGTATTTCTTGTGTGTATATACCTAGGAGTGGAATTGCTTCTTCTATGAAACACTATTTTCAACTTGTAAGGAACTGCCAGTTTTGTAAAGCAGTTGTACCATTTTACATTCCTTTCAACACTTTACTAAGGTCTCAATTTCTACACATTCTCACCAATGATTATATAACTTTTTAAAAATTATGGGCATCCTAGTTCATATGAAGAAGTACATCATTGTTTGATTTTTTTTTTTGTCTTGATTTCCCTACTGACTAATAACTTTGAGCATATTATCAGGAGTTTATTGGCCGTTTGCATATTTGATTTGAGGGAATATTCATTTGCTCAATTTTTAAATTGGATTTTTTTGTGTTTTTATTGTTGAACTGTGGAATTCCTTATATAAGTCTGAATACAAGTTCTTTTAACAGATGATTTTCAGATATTTTCTCACACTTTGCAGGTTGTCTTCTCCATTTCTTGATGGTACTTATAGTAGAAAGTTTTTGTGACCTATTGGTCACCATATTAGCTCAGTACTTTGATAGATTTTACAATAACTGACTCAGAATTTTCTCTTGACCATGTATTTTTTAGAAATTTCTGTGATTTGCTTCAAAATACTCCAGCAAGGAAGGGATAGATGAAGAAAAAGAGGCAAATCTTGATAATTATTGAATTGGATTTTGTAGGATGGTTATATGGTTTCATTATACCATTCTTTACTTTTGAATGCTTGGAAATTTTACAGCAAATTTGTGTCTAATTACTTTTTTTTATAGGGGGGACCCAGAGGAAGAGTTTCATAAGTGAAGGGTTTATGGAGCACTGGTGAAAAATAACAGACAACAGAACCTTACAAGGACTAGAACATGAAAGATAGGTATCAACCTGAGAGCCTGAAACTTTTTGTTGAGTTATATAAAGGAGTATTTAAATAATTCATGATTTCTGATTGGTCCGAACTGGGTAAAGGTATGTGTATTAGAGGAGTGGAATAAGAAGAGGTCATCTGTGTAAAGCATTAATCTCCAGGATATAAAAATAACTCAAAAAACTTAACACAAAAAACCCCCAAAGAACAAAAAACAAACAATAACAACAACAACAAAAATGACCCAATCAATCAATATATGGGCAAAGGAACTGAATAGATACTTCACAGAAGAAACACAATTGATCAACAAATATATGAAAAAATGTTCAACATCTCTAGCAAGTAGAGAAATGCAAATTAAAACTGAGATTTCATCTCAGTGGGGTGTGGTGGCGCATGCCTGTAATCCCAGCGGCTCTAGAGGCTGAGAGAGGAGGATCCCAAGCTCAAAGCCAGCCTCAGCAAAAGTGAGGTGCTAAGCAACTCAGCGAGACCCTGTCTCTAAATAAAATACAAAATAGGGCTGGGGATGTGGCTCAGTGGTCAAGTGCCCCTGAGTTCAATCCCCAGTACCAAAAAAAAAAAAAAAAAAAAAAAAGATTTCATCTCACCCTAGTCAGAATTGCAATTATTAAGAATACAAACAACAATAAATATTGGAGAGGATATGGAGGAAAAGGTACACTCAGATTGCTGGTGGGACTGCAAATTGGTGCAACCACTCTGAAAATTGGTATGGAGAATCCTCAGAAAACTTTGAATGGAACCACCATTTGACCCAGCTATCCCACTCCTCGGTTTATACCTAAAGGACTTAAAGCCAACATACTACAATGATGCAACCACATTTGTAGCAGCTCAATTCACAATAGTTAAACTATAGAACCAACTTAGGTGCCCTTCAACAGATGAATGGATAAAGAAAATGTGGTATATATACACAATGGAATATTACTCAGCCTTAAAGAATGAAACTATGGCATTTGCCAGTAAATGGATGGAGCTGGAGAATATCGTGCTAAGTGAAATAAGCCAATCCCCAAAACGCCAAAGTCGAATGTTTTCTCTGCTATATGGATGTTAATTCACAATGGGAGGGAGCTACGAAAAATTAGAGTTACTTTAGATTAGGTAGAGGGGAGTGAAGGGAGGGGAGAGGGTATGGGGGAGGAATGATAGTAGATCGAATCAGACATTATTACTCTATGTACACATATAACTATGATCCATGGAATTCTACATTATGTATAACCAGAATAATGAAAAGTTATACTCGATTACATATGATGTATCAAAGTGCATTCTGTCATGTATATTTAATTAAAACAAATATAAAAATGTAAAAAAATGTTCAACATCTTAGCAACTAGAGAAATGCAAATCAAAACTACTCTAGCCAAATGCAAATCAAAACTAATCCCAGCCACTTGGGAGGCTGAGACAGGAGGATCATGAGTTCAAAGTCAGCCTCAGCAAAGGTGAGGCGCTAAGCAACTCTGTGACAGCTTCTCTCTAAATAAAATCAAAATAGAGCTGGGGATGTAGCTCTACATCCGTTTGATTTATGGGTGTTGATTTTATATCCCACCTCCCCAAAAACACAACTACTTTTTAAGATTTCATCTCAATACAGTCAGAATGGCAATCATCAAGAATATGAGAAACAATAAATGTTGGAAAGGATATGGAGGAAAAGGTACACTCATACTTTGCTGGTGGGACTGCGAATAGTGCAACTCTGGAAATTGGTATGGAGATTCCTCCAAAAACTTGGAATGGAACAGTCTCTCTATTCTAGTGCCTAAGTCTTTGACCCACTTTGAGTTTCGTGCAGAGTGAGAGATAGGGGTTAATTCATTTTGTTACACATGTATTTCCAGTTTTCCCAGCACCATTTGTTGAATAGGCTCTTTTCTTCAACGAATGTTTTTGGCACCTTTATCTTATGAGTTAACTGTATTTATATGGGTTTGTCTCTGTCTTCTATTCTGTGTCTTTTTGGTGCCAATACCATGCTGTTTTTGTTATTATGGCTCTGTAGTATAGTTTAAGTTCTGGTATTGTGATGTCTCCTGATTCACTCTTCTAAGGATTGCTTTGGCTATTCTGGGTCTCATTTTTCCAAATGAATTTCATGATTGCTTTTTCTAGTTCTATGAAGAATATCATAGGGATTTTAATAGGAATTACATTATATCTACGTAATGCTTTTGGTAGTATGGCCATTTTGACAATATTAATTGTGCCTATCCAGGAGTACAAGAGAACTTTCCATCTTCTAAGATTGTCTTTAACTTCTTTCTTTAGTGTTCTGTAGTTTTCATTATAGAGTTCTTTCACCTCTTTTGTTAGATTAATTCCCAAGTTATTTTTCTTTTCTTGAGGCTATTGTGAACAAGGTTGTTTTCCTAATTTCTCTTTCAGTAGATTCATCACTGATATATAGGAATCCGTTTGATTTATGGGTGTTGATTTTATATCCTGCTATTTGCTGAATTCATTTATTTTGGAAGATTTCTGGTGGAATGTTTTTGGATCTTCTAAATATCAAATCATGTCATTGGCAAATAGTGATAGTTTGGGGGGTGGGTTCTTTTTCTATTTGTATCCATTGAATTTCTTCTAATTGCTGTGGCTGGAGTTTCAAGGACGATGTTGAATAGAAGTGGTGAAAGAGGAAATACTTGTCTTGTTCCAATTTTTAGAGGGAATACTTTCAATTTTTCTCCATTTAGAATGATGTTTGCCTTGTGTTTAGCGTAGATAGCTTTTACAATGTTGAGGTATGTTCCTACTCTCCCTAGATTCTCTAGAGTTTTGAACATGAAGGGGTGCTGATTTGTCAAAAATTTTTTTCTGCATCTATTGCAATGATCATGATTGTCTTTAAGCCTATTGACGTGAATTACACTTATTGGTTTAAGACAACTTTGTCTAGTATAACTGTAGGAATGTGGGTTTGTTTCTGTGTCTTCTGTTCTGTACCACTGGTCTACATACTTGTTTTGGTGCCAATACCACACCATTTTTATTACTACTATATCTCTGTCGTATAATTTAAGGTCTGGTATTGTGATGAGGATGGACATTTCTTATTGTCTTAAAATCTCTTTGAGGTTTTAAAATTATTTTGTATTTTAATCAGCTATGGTTGTTTTCAGCAGAAGCATTAATCTAAATATACTAGCATTCAATTTTCAAAAATAGAAAATTTCTCACAGTTGCACTTTTGTTCCTGTATGGTTAAAACTTACTCTCCTGGTGTTTTCTGCACTTACCACATACTACTTGTGGCATGCATTCCATAAATGTTAAAAAGAAATATGTCTAATTCTGTAATAACAACTAATAATTTTTCGCTATTTAGAACTAAATTGTTAAATTTAGAGCTGCTCAAAAATATGGGTATCTTTTATTTAATGTTAGTTGCTGCATATAACATATTATTATAAAACTTAAGCCTAAAACAAACATTATCATACACAATTTCTGAAGATCAGGAATGTGAGTTTGGCTTAGTTGGGTGGATTTTATGAGGCTGTATTCAAGCCACTGGCTGGGGCTACAATTTGAAGGCTTAACTAAAGATGGAGAATCTACTTTCCATTCATGTGGCCATCAGCAGGAAGAGGCTTCAGTTCTCATCAAATAGGCTATACAATTGCCCATACCTGGCAAGTTGAATTCATGCCGCTCCCCATTTATCCAATAAAAAGAGAGGGGAAAAAAAAGACAGAATCTTTCACAATGCATTATTCTGCCATATTCTATTGATCCCAAAGACCAACACAAGAGCATGAATACCAGGAAGTGGGGATCACTGGAGGCAATTCTGAAGGCTAACATATTGTTTAATTTTTTTTTTTTTTACAAAGGCTTTTACTATAGCAGTTGAATTAAACCTGTTCATCTGTAAAAACAATGAAAATATGGCTGAATTTTATCAATGTAAGGCAGAAAATGTTTCCAAAAGGTATTAGTATTACATATCATTCCAAGGTAAATTAAAAACTGGGATATTAAGAATAAGATTTGAAGCCAGGTGTGGTGGTACATGCCTGTAATCCCAGTGGCTCAGGAGGCTGAAGTAAGAGGATTGTGAGTTCAAAACCAGAGGCACTAAGCAACTCAGCAAGACCCTGTCTCAAAATAAAATGCAAAAAGGGACTGGGGATGTGGCTCACTGATTAAGTGCCCCTGGGTTGAATTCCTGATACCAAATAATATTACTATTATTATTATAGTAATAATAAGATTTGAAACTATTAAAATCTGATTTGAAAAAACCATGAGTGTAATTAAATGATAAAAGATAAGTTTAGATGGCAAGTTGAGTGCCTGATAGGAAAAAATAAAAATTTAAAATATAGCTTCAATAAAAAATAACCATTCAGGTATTTCAGTAATAAAAGTTTTGTTATTAAAAAGTCCTCCTATTAAGACACATGTCATAACTCTTTTATTAATGGAGTCTTTCTTCCTTTCTATAATTTAGATGTTTTTACCAATTACTGAGTAAACAATCTTATTGACAAAAGCAATAAGATCTCTAGGATCCTAAACATATGCTATGTAACCCAAAGTAACTGATACACAAGAAATGAGAGAGGATTGTACAATAATTTTGGAAAACAGTGTGAGAGTCCTCAAAAAATTTAAAATAGAAATATATGATCCAGCAAACCAACTACTGGATATATATCTAAAGGAAATGAAACTACTCTGTTAAAGAGAGAGATATATATATATATATACCCCCATGATTCACTGCAGGATTATTCACCATACCAAGATATGGAATCAACCTGAGTATCTACCAATAGATGAACAGATAAAGAAAATGTGGTGTGAATACACAATGGAATTTAGCTTCAAAAAAGAAGGAAATTCTATCATTTGTGACAAGCATTTATGTTAAGCAAAATACAATAGGCACAGGAAGACAAATACACATGATAATTTTTATGTGGAATCTAAAAAAGCTGAATTTAGAAGCAGAGAGTAGAATAGATGGTGGTTGCTAGGGTGCAGAAGGGATGGAAGATGGCAGAGGCATTGTGGGAGATGTTGGCCAAAGAATATAAAATTTCAGTTAGGAGAAGTAAGTTCAACCTATACAGCGTGAGTACAATATATTGTGCACTTGAAAAAAATTACGGGAGAAAATAAGAATATACTTATTTGTATTTGCTGCTACAGCACCTAAATCTTGGAATAATTTATAAGGAACAAATAAAAATGATTACCTGTTGAGACTTGTGGGTGGGAAGAACAAGGTAGATGTGTACAAGGTGGGAGGGAGTTTTAATATTTGTTTTTAAATTCATATTTACATAAAACTTTAAGTCACAGAGAAGAAAAATAAAACCTGGGATTAGTTGGAAGTTTGTTTTATTTCAAGATATTTTCTTTTAAAATTTGAGTCACATCATGAAAGTTATGCTTGCTATTAAAAAATAAATGCTCTGTTCTTTGTTTATGAACAATACCTAAATCTAGATTGCTATACACCTAGGCAGCTGAGAACCATAGTCAGGCTACTACTTTTATAATTAAATCATAAGATGAAACATCCACACAACACCAAAGACTGGTTTAAATTGATTTAGAAAGGAAATTGAGTCTTTCTACAATATTACAGATTTTTCAGATTTTCAGCTTTTGCCAACTTCACTGCCCAGAATTTAATAGGTTCTCTGATGCCTTCTCATTAATGGTTTGGCTGCCTCCTCAGTTGTTTCACAATCACCTAGTCAAGATTCATGTCTATCACAGCAATCTAAAACTTTCGCTACACATTAATCCTCTGTTTAATACATTTAGCTCCAAGAGGGAAAGAACTGTTTATTCATTTTTAACCAATGACCTAATAAAGTGCTCTGCACATAGCATGTACACAAACACACACACAGTTTGCTGGCTAATAGTTGTATACAACAGTAGGCTACATTTTACTTCAGATTTCAAAATTCAGAAAAAAGAGAGTAGTAATAAAAGGTAATCGATAAAAATAGATCATTGTAGAGTGAGTATAAAGAACCATTCTATTTCTTTACTTTAAAAAAAATTAAAAATCCAACTTTAGTACCAATGTGAAGAATATGGCCAAATAAGTAGCAAATGCTTTCAGAAATATATGTCTATAAAGAATACTTTAAAATGTGCCTTCAAACCTTGGGTATAGAATTCCAATTTTTATTGAAGGTAGAGGCTTTATAAAAACAAATCCAAAACTATCCCATCATAGAAGACCCTTCTACCCTTTGGATGTTTTAAGGAAACTTTAGTATTTATAAATTCTGCAATTACATCACAAAATAAGTGTAGACTATACTGCAAAACAAACACACTAAATAAAGAAAACATAAATTGAGTTTCATATGTAATTGTCTTTATCTTACACCAGTTCAATAAATTTCACAAGTTATAATTTGTTGCCATTTTATTTAACATCTGTAACATTTACACTGTTATGAACTAGTGATTTCCAGAGGAATGATATTTTCCTCCAAATTGTGTCTTTGGCTAGTACCACAGATGTGATCCAGTGGAACCAGATGCCCAAACATTAAAATTCTTGGTCTCTCCTAGCACGAGACCTCAGATCCTGAGTTATAGACTCGATTTAATTTATAAGAGGTGCTTCACAAATATTTTTCTTATTACAGGGTTATTTAGTGTAGTTTCTTTTCCTTCAGACATACAATGAGTGTTTTTGATACAAAAAATATATATATTACACATACAAATAAAAAAGGCATTAAAATAATTGATTTTATATAACTTAAATGACAGGAATAATATATGCCCTTTTTCTTTTCTTCTTCTTCTTTTTAAATGTTTGCAGTAAAAGGGAAAGCGCTACAATAGTTTCAAAAACATAGACTTAAACTTCATTCAATATTCTATTATAAAAAACTATTATATAAAGAATTGAAAATACGTAAAAGTAATTAGTTCATTAAAATTGATAATGTACTGGTGTCAATGAAAACATGTAAGGTTGTCAAGATATTTCTAAGAATTAACATGGGAAAAAATAACTTGTTTCAGGCTTAATATATTGCTACATACTGACTATTTGAGGGGTACTCTGGCCTTTTGTTAATCAGTGGTAGAAGTATTAAATACAGTGGTATACTTTCAAAGTAAAGGAGAAAAAAATAATGCACTATGATACAAAAATATTGCCTATTTATAAATTATTCTTATAAAACATTCTGAATCATAAGTTGCTATAAAAACAAATACTTAAATATAGAAGCACAAAACCCTAAAGCACCCATAATCATTTTAAGAATACCCATTTAATCAAGAAAATGATATATATATAAAATAAGTGAGAAGAAAAAAGGCAATTAATCCAAACAATCAAGAGTTTATCTAATTATGGAGGGAGGTCTCCACTCCAATTATACAAATAAGTTATCAGTTTTATTCAAAGAATCATAAGTCAAAGATCTTGAAACTGGTCTGTGCCATTGAAATACATTTTTAACAGACTTTAGAAACCAGTATCTTAACTGGCATATACACAAAACAGACATTTCCTTCATAAGGTTACATCTGAATAGAGCCTTCATTAAAATCATTCTTGGTATAAAGAGGTATAACTAAGTGCAGACACTTTGGCTTAGCATTTAAATAATGCTGTAAATGCTACAGATTTCTTCAAGGTATAAGGAATCCTTGTCATTTTAGTACATGTATTAAGTGTAAAGCTTCAAAAACTGTGGATCACTTAAATTTTTAGGTATTTAAATATTGTGCTAATGATTTTAAAAGATCATTCCTGCCTAAAAAGCAAAGCTTATATGTTTCAAACATCAAATATTTACTTTTAGTGTTTGTGGCATTTCAGCTTTAGTGCTAGAGTTAATTTTAACAAAACAGTTTGCAATATATAATACAGCACATTCTTCCACTAAAAAAGATTTTCTATAATGAAAAATACTAATTCTATTTCTAACGATAAACTAGAATTGGAGGTCCCACCGTGGATCACAGGTATCAGAGCACTATCAAGGTCATTTAGGTAATTCTGAGGAAGAAGTTGACCTTCAGATCCTGCCTGAAATTCAACCTGGAAAACAAATATTGATGAGATGATCCTAGAAAATTATCAATCTTGTTTAGCTCCATTGATGAAGATAAATTTTAAAATATCCTAGAATATTCAGCATGTTAATAAAATACTTGATATATTATTTATTAAAAAATCCTATATTCTCTTGTATTAATTCTATCCATCTATTACATAAATTATAATTGTTTCTCACATATATATCATAAATATTGTCATAATTTTATACTTTACATTTCCTCTCAATGAATATATAAATACACTGGCTGCGGTTATGAATAATTACCAATATTACCTAAAAAAACACCATGGTATTAAAGATTTTTCTTAGAAATATTTCAATTTTATTATTGCAATAATATTTGATATTAGAATTTAATAGTGCTGATGAAAATTATATTTTAATACATTTGAATAAAAAAGAAAACATTAGCAATGCTTACTCAAATAACAATTCATTATTAGGTGCTTCCTTGAAAAAAGAACTTTTAATAGTGTAATGAAAACAAAACTTCCTCTTTTCAGAAGTATGAGTATAACACATCCTGGCTAGAGAAAAGAACACTGGCATAAGGATGCACCCATGTTTAGATTAAATAGTCTAATGAAAAATCTGCTTTGAAAATCTGTATTTCCAAATATATAATCAAAAAAGTTTGATTATATACTGTTACATGCTACTATAAAAAAAAGTTTGATTATATACTGTTTTGATAAAAAAGAACACTCTCAAAAATCATTGGTAGAAATATAAATTAGCATAATCTCTATTTGGGACAATAAGGCAATTTTGAGCACATACCTGGATCAAGCAATTCTAGTTCTAGGAATTTTTCTTATGTCTATGCTCACACTTATACACAAGCAAAATACTGTGGAAAACCTAAATTTCAATCAACCTATAGCAAATAAGCATGAAGATCTGGTTAAATAAATTACTATTTAACTACTCTGCAACATTAAAAAGAATTTATGCTGTTACATAATCCCTCCATGGTCATAGCAAAAAAAAAAAAAAAAAAAAAAGTTTAGCTGAAATGATCCTTTTCATGTATTTGCTTTTAGACATCTTAAGTTTTATTTAAAACATGTGAATATAAAATCTAGTCAGAATAAGTAAATTTAAAAACATTCCTATTAAGTAGGATAGTCATGGGCAGGGTGGTCAGCAAATTATGGCCTGCAGCCCAAATCTGGCCCCAATGGGTACAGGAAATTTCATGGATAAAAGCCACATTCATTGTTTGCATAGAGTTAGTGGCTGCTTTCTAACTATAATGCAGAGCTGAACTTTTGTGAAAGAAACCAAACAGCCTACAATGCCTAAAATATTTACTATCTGGCCTTTTACCAAAAAGTATGCTGACCTCTATTGCACAGATTAATAGAAATAATACATGTGAATTTATAGCACACATTTGATGCTCAACAAATTTTGGCTCCCTTTTCTCAAAATAAAAGGCTAGAGAAAAATCTTTTGATTATTTTAATATATGATATATTCATTTAAAAATTCATCACAGAAGCATCCTTACCATATCAGTGTCAATAGAAACTCTGAGTCCAATTTTATTCATTCTATTACTCTTTAGTGTTTTCAGGTGAGGGCAGAGTGCAGCACTACAAGCCATGGCTATTTCTTTTGCAAACTGGTAACAAGTTGATAAAATAGATAAATCCTGGTCTTTTAGAAAGTAAAACACCTGAAATGTATTTAATTAGGAAACAAGTCATGATTAAGATTCAAAGTAACTTTCAAAATGAAACAATTAAGCTCTACATGGAAGGCTGAAACAGGAAGATCACAAGACCTTCCTCAAAAATATTAAAACAATGCTTTCTTATTCCTATATTCTCTCTGATTTCTACATTATAAGTTAAAAATGTATGTATTACATAAGAAATGAATGATGCCAGTGGGAGGTGGGGGGAGGAGGGAAGTGCTGGGGAGCAATACTGGCTGAATTACATTTTTATATTGTGTTTATATATGAATATGTAACAACAAATCTCATCATTATGTACAACTATAATGTAACAACAACAACAAAAAAATGTGGGGTGGGGAAGAAATGAATGACCAATTGCCAGTTGCCTGACCAGGGGAGATGGCAGAAGGAGAATAAAGAAGCAGATTAAGAGGCTAGGGAGTATACATATCTATAGTTTCATTACCTCTTCTTTAAAAGAAAAAAAAGTTAGAACATGCACAAATAACTTTCATTACGTGAATGCTGATTATAAATGCATGTCAAAAAATATTTTACTGTAAAATAAGAGAAAAATAAAAATAACTTATTACAATACAAAGATGGCAATGTTGCCAAAACTGAACCATTAGCTGGCAGCAGTACCATCATGATGATAGCCTAAAGTACACCTAGGGGAAATCTACATCTAGTGTGTAAGAGACAGGCTAGCGCAGAAATATGCATGTGCCTACCAGTGTAAAGTAAAACAAAGTAAAATGTATATTAAGCTACACTTCAACATTCAAAGGTTGAGCATGCACCATGTCCAAATTCAAAATACAAAAACCATATCCAAACACAGAATGTAAAGGAAAGGGATCTCCTTTCTCTGTTACCTCAGTACACTTTACAATCTTCTCATCAGTTTCAAAATCTGCTTCCAGTTTTATTTTTTCACTTGGAAATCCCTGTAATGATATTCCATCCACTGAACTGATAACACTGCAGAATAAAGCAATATAGTACGATTATTAGCATAAAAGTGCTTTTCTGAAATGAATTATTAGATTTGAACAAATGAGATGAGAAAAACTATGAAAGTCCTACATTTTAAGCAGCAACAAGATGTCTCAATTATATACAAAATAATTAAACCTGCAGCTCACTTATCATGATTTCTTGACTGTAAAACAAATTTTTTCATTCATCAATAAATTATATGTCCTTCTTCATATATGTCCAATTTAGACCTAGGTTTAAAAGGCTTTAAATACTCTCCTAACAGAAAAGATGTCTCATGAATTTGAAAAACCTATTTTGGAATCTTTTAGCATTAGCCCTTAGCCCCAGAAAGAAATACAATGATTAACTGAAAAGAGGAAGAGTGGCAGTAATAATATATAATGTGTCTAATGTGTATACTAAATTTAGTGTGTATTTATAGTAAATCAAAATGATCCAGACTTACCCAAAGAGAATGCTTACTCATTTGACAGAAAAAAAATTTACCTTTTCTCAGCCCTGGCAGCAAGCTCATGCTACTACACAGTGGATGTTTTAACATTAGCCCTCTCCCAAATTGCCCATCTGTTAACAGCATCCTGCCCAAGAAAACCCTTATGAGGCTGGTTAAGTACTATTTGAAAAAACAGGCTGTATTTATTAACTGGAGCATAAGTATTTAAATTAATGGCATAATTCTATATTCATTCATAAAATATTTAATTTATTATAAGAATGTTTTTATCCTTCCCCCTACATCAAATCAAGTACATTTTAGTAACAAAAAATTCCTACCCTTTGTTTCCCTTTTCTTCAGAATCTACCCAGCAGATATCCACATATTCTCTTAGATCTACTGCATCAACTTTTCCACAGGTAATTTTAAAGTCTTTTTGCTCTCGTAAAGCTAGCCGCAAACCGTCCATGGTCTCTGGAGTTATCTGTACCATTAAGCCATCTAGAAATGAGAGTTATGTTTCACATTTATTTTGCCAAATATATGTTTATATGTATAAGCCATAAAATTTACTATCAAAATATGTTCAGTATGAAGGTTTTAAATACTTTGTTAATTATCCTAATAGTGGTCTTCCACTAGAAAATAAAAATATGAAGTTAAGAATTCATTTTTTAAGGTTAAACAAAGAGAAGAATTTGTGCTTCTGGCTATGATGAATTTACTGCTGAAGAATACTTTAAGAAGATTATACATAGGCATGGTGGTGCATGCCTATAATCCCAGTGACTCAGGAGGCTGAGACAAGAGAACTACAAGTTCAAGGCCAGCCTCAGCAACTTCATGAGGCCCTCAACAACTTACAACCTGTTTCAAAAAAAAAAAAAGGACTGGGGATGTGGCTCAGTGTAAAACATCCCTGGGTTAAATTTTCATTTAAAAAAAAGGGGGTAAGGGCTGGGGATATAGCTTAGTTGGTAGAGTGCCTGCCTCGAATGCACAAGGCCCTGGGTTCAATCCCCAGCACTACACACACACACACACACACACACACACACACACATACACACACATTAAAATAAAAAGAAAAAGAAAAAGAATATCATACACTATAATTAAATGGGATTTATCCCGGGGATGCAAAGATGCTTCAAACATGACAAAAATCAAAGAACTAAATACATCACATGAGGGATAAAACTATAATCTCAACATATGCAGAAAAATATTTAATAAAATTCAAAATCCCCTCATAATAAAATCCTCAATAAATTAGGTATAGAAAGACTGTATCTCAACACAATAAAGGTCACAACTAACGAACCTATACCTAACATCATACTGAAAGGGGGAAAGCTGAAATGATTTCCTTGAAGATCAGGAACAAGACAAGGATATTCATTTTCATCACTCTTAAATAACATTGGAATTTTGAGCCAGAGCATTAAGTCAACAGAAAGAAACAAGGGATATCCAAATAGAAAAGGAGGAAGTCAAAGAATGCCTGTTTATAGATGACATGATTTGATATACAAAACAAACAAACAAAACACCTGTTAGAACTGATTAACAAATTCAGTAAGATTGCAGGATACAAAATCAATACACAAAAGCAGTAGCATTTTTATATACCAATAACAAACTTGTCTAGAAAGAAATCAAGAAAGTAATCACATTCACAATAGCATTAATGACAAAATTTCTAAAACAGGAATGTATTTAACCACAGAACTTAGTGATTTCTACAATAAGAATTACAAAACACTGATGAAAGAAACTGAAGATGACACAGAACAATGAAAAGACATCTATATTCAAGGATTGAAGAATGGATGTGAGGGCATCTGGCTGTGACATCTGTCACCCCACTGATCACGAGGGTTGATGCGGCTGATCTGGCTGGCAAAATGGGTATTCCCTTCCTCCCTCACTGCTCCACATGCATCCCTCCTGAAGCTGTATGTTCAAAGAAGACAACTTTCCCCAATAGAAAAGCACCTTTCTTCAGTGAAGAGTATACAGGTTACGGTGCTCCGTGCTAGAACCTTCAAACCAGCTCTCAAGGATTGAAGAATTAATATCATGAAAATGTCTATACTACACAAAGTAATTTCCAAACAGCATGGTATTGACATAAAACACAAAACAAAGATGAAAGAAACAGAATAGAGATTCCAAAAGTAAATCTACCTGTATACAGCCAACTGATCTTCAACAAAGGTGCCACAAACAGACATTGGATAAAGGACATCTCTTCAATAAATGGTGCTGGGAAAACTGGGTATCCATATGCAAAAGATTGAAACTAGATCCAATATCTCTCACCATGTACAAAAGTCTACTAAAATTGGATCAAATACCTAAATGTAAGAACTGAAACTATGAAACTACTAGAAAAAAACACAGGGACTTCAAAATTTCTATATAGGTAATGATTTTTTTGGATAAGAACCAAAGCACAGATTTAAAAAAAAAAAAAAAAAAGCAAAAATAAATGATATTATAACTAACAGGTTCCTGTACAGAAAAGGAAACAACAGAGTAAAGAGACAACGTACAGAATGGGAGAAAATATTTATAAGCACTTCATTCAACAGAGATTGACATTCAATCCATTTGAACATACAAAGAACTGAAAAAATATCCACAGTAAAAACAATTAACAAACAAGCAAATGATCTGAATAAATATTTCTCAAAATAAGATATATCAATGGCCAACATGCATATGAAAAAATGCAAATGTCACTAATCATCAGGGAAGTGTGAATCAAAAATCACACTGAAATATCATCTCACCCCAATCAGAATGTCTATAATCAAACTGACAAAAAAACTAGTAAGGATGTGGAAAAGGAGGAATTACCACTATTGGTAGATTACGTAAATTAGCACAGTCATTAGGAAAACAATATGGAGGTTCCTCAAAAAACTAAAAATAGAACTATTACATGATCTAGATATTCCACTACTGGATCTATTTCCAAAGAAATAAAATAATTTTAACAAAGAAATACCTGCACACCTGTGCTAATGAAGCACCATTATTAATGTTAGCCAAGATATGAAATCAACTGAGGTGCTCCTCAACAGATGAATGAATAAAGATGTGACGTACACAATGGCATATTATTCAATCATAAGAAAGAATGAAATCCTGTCATTTGTGGCAACATAGATGGAACTGGAGGACATTAGGAGACTAATCCAGGCACAGAAAGACATTTGTCACTTGATATTTGTTTCTGTTCATATGTGGAAGCTAAAAGAGTTTATTTCATAGAAGTACAAAATAGGATAGTGGTTATTGGAGGTGGGTAGGCGAGTGGAAGAGAGGTTGAATAACAGGTATCAATATATAGTTCCATAGGCAGGAATAAGTTCCAATGTTCCACATATAGAAGGGTGACTATAGCTCATAACAATTTACATATATTTTATAAAGAACTAGAAAAGAAGAATTCAAAGTTTCCCAACATATATAAATGATAAAAGTTTAAGGAGAAAGAAATGCTAATTACCCTGATTTGATCATTATACATCCTATACCTGTATCAAATTATCATATTGCAGTATATATAATATTTACAATTATTAAATGCCATTTAAAAATGAAGGAGGAGGGGCAGGGGTTGTGCTCAGTGGTAGAGCACTTGCCTAGCATGCACATGGCACTAGTTTCGATCCCCGGCACCACATAAAAATAAACAAATAAAATAAAGGTACTGTGTCCATTACAACTAAAAAAATATTTAAAAAAAAATGAAGGAGGCAGGGCTGGGGTTCTAGTTCAGTGGTAGAGCATTTGTCTAGCATGTGTGAGGCACTGGGTTTGATCCTCAGCACCACATAATAATAGATAAATAAAATAAATGTATTGTGTCTATCTACAACTAAAAAATAGTTTTAAAAAATGAAGGAGTGGGAATCTACAATATATAAAACTATATAAACTACAGGGCAGTTAGAAAAAAGACACATGGCCTAATATAAAAATGGGTAAAGTAGTAAACAGGGATTACACAGAAAAGGTCCCGTAAGTGCCCAATAAATACAAAATAAGATGCTCTACTTCTAAGTGAATAGGAATATGCTAATTATGACCATATTCAGAAATACCTTCCAGATTGACTCAAATTAAGTAGTCTGATTATACCGTGTTTGCAGAATATGTAAACTAATGAAAACTCTTCTACATTCTGATTGTGAGATAAATTGGTACCATCATGCTGAAAAACAATTATCAATATCTTGTAAAGTTGACCATTTATTAATCTATTGACCAAGAAATTCCACTTCTAGATATATATTCTAGGAAAATTTTTAAACTTACATTGTGTCCACACACACAAATAAGAATATTATTAGTATCACTATTTGTAATAGCAAAAAAATCAAGAATTATCCCAGAAGTTCATGACCAGGAAGTGAATATACTGTCACACATTCACAGAATATTTAATAGCACTGAAGATGAATAAGCTATAGCTGCAGGCAACATATACATAAATTTCAGAAACACAAATAATTTTTCATGAAAACAGTTCCATATGACTATATGAAGAATATCTTTCATAATCTCCAAAATAAGCATATTTAGGTTACATATTGTTTGAGCACATGCATATTACGAGTTAAAACAAAACAATAGTATTCAGTCTAGTAGGAAATTCTTAGGGAAAGGAGGTTCAAGAAGGCTTAAGGAGACCCAATACTGCTCATGTTCTAGTTCTTGGACTGAGTGATGATTTCACATTAGTTTGTGCTACTATTCTTTATAATTTACATTTTTTTTTTTTTGGTAAGCATCAAGTACATTTTTAAAGGTAATAGAAAAAACAACTTTACATTAAAACAATCTAAAAGTGAAGCACATACCTTCAACTATACTGGACTTTGCAAGGAATCCTGAAGATGTTTTTAGAGCGCCATTGAATACCACAAAACTTGCACCTGTCACTGATAATGACATAAACAATTATTTATGCTTTAACCTGCTCATTTTATATTATATTTGTTAAATTTAGATTATGGAGCATACACATTCTGAATACTCAATGTATATTAAGCTTATAACACTTAAATTAAAAAATTAAAATATTGTATAAAATAATTTAATGTTTATATCTAATAAATTATAGACTATTGTACTATTTAAAATGTTTATGTTTGTGTTAGTGAGAGTATGGGAAATGAAACCTTCACTACTGGAGAAAACAAAAATTAAAAAAATAGAAGTCTCAATGGAGCATTAGCTTAACAATTATCTATTAAAATTATGAATGTAACCTTTGCCACACTGATTGTACTTCTAGGAATTTACCCTATAGATAGGTTCAACAGTGAACAAAATGGCATGTATAAAAGATTATTCACAGTAGCATTTTTATAAATAGCTGAGGATGGGTAATAATGTATGTCTATCAGTATGGGATAGTTAAATGATGTATACATAAAATGGAAAGTTATGTGGAATGTGAAAGCTCTTTACCAACATAGAATAATCTTCAAGATGTGTTAAGAACAACAAAAAAGCAAGGTGCACAATGGAGCAAATGTTATGGCTTGTCTAAAACAGTGGGAGTTAAGAGATTATATATGTGTGTGTGCATATGTAAGTGTTTGCTTAAATATAGATTAAAACAAAAAATGTCTTTAAAAGGATATATAAGAAACTAATACTGGTTTGATTGCATGTAGGAAGACAAGAGAATGGCTGGGTGGTCAAGGTAAGAGATTTTTTTTCACTACTATTTAAATGTGTATACCTTTTTTGAGTGTTAACACATGAATGTATACCTATTCAACATTAAAAAGTTGTAAATATTTTAATGACAAAAATGTCAATGACATGTTGTTAAAAAGCAAAACGCAAAAGTGTAAAATATACAGTGTAATGCCATCTATGTATTAAAATAAGAAGAAAATATACTTAAAATACCAACAAATGGCCTTGTCTTGGCACTTTTTTCTTTTTCTTTTTTTTTTGGTACTAGGGATTTAAAAATATATGTATATTTTTAGTTGTAGATGGAGACAATACCTTCATTTTATTTATTTGTGGTGCTGAGGAGCAAACCCAGTGCCTCACACACCCACTGAACCACAACCTCAGCCAGGTACTAGGGATTTAACCTGTGGGTGTTTTACCACTGAGCTGTATCCCAGCCCTTTTTATTTTTCATTGAGACAGGGTCTCAAGAAGTTGCTTAGGGCCTTTCAAAGTCACTGAGGCTAGCCTTGAACTTGCGATCCTCAACTTCAGCCTCCTGAGCTCCTAGGACTACAGGTATGTATCTTTTATTACTTTTTAAGATATATTTTCCAAGCTTACTAAAAATGAGTATACATTACCTTTACAGTCATGAGAAAAAAATTTATTAGCAGTCAGAATACCAGATTACTTTAAATATGTTATCCTACAATAATGTATTAATTTTAAGGGATACTATCTTCCATTTTCAATTTGTTAGGTCCTTTACTGCAAGGGTTTGGTAATCACAGCAGTCACTGAGGCCCTTCAGCCAAAGCTGAGTATAATGTCACCCACAGAAGCTGCTCACTCTACCATTTTTATAATTTTTATATCTGCAGCCACTCATAGTTTTATAATTCATTCTTCATTTTTGTCCACTCTATGCTCCCCAAATTATAAGAAATTGGGACAGAGACTGAACCCATGTGAAAAATCACCTCATTCCAGAGAGAAATCACTCATAGACCTCCACCTTATAGGATACACTAAAGAAGATATCAAAAGAAATACAGTCTTCCAAGTCTTTAAACCTAACACAGTTAGAGAGAAAAACACAATTGAGGAGCATTTTTTAAAATCTATTGTTTGTATAGCTGAAATTGTTTAAGTATATGGTTTTATCATCAAATCAGGAAATAAGTAAAATGTGTATATTCCTCCTTTGAAATTAATTGTATTAATTGAGGTATCTTTGCAAATTAGGAATCATGACTCTCACCTTTTCTAGAATGGCCAGTGGCACTACTGGCCTGTGTTTGATAAACACCATCATTCTGTACACAGACTAGATGAGAATCTGCTTCTGTACTAAAACTAGCTCCAATGCTAATGACGTGCTCATTAGAAGAATTTATCACTTTCATTACCTGGGGGGGGGGGGGGTAAGAAACAAACAAACAACATGTGTTCAGAAAAATTTTTTTGAACATTTTATATTGATTCCAGGAGTTGCATTCCTGACCACCTTCATAATTATCAAGCTTTGGTCTGGACAACTCCCTAGAAATATGATAAAAACCAATGTTTTAAAATAAAATTACCTCAATTGTTAGATAAAACAATGAGGGAAAAAAATGGAAAACCAGCATTAAGCAAATTCATTATTAGCAAATAAATTCTAATGTTTCAAGAGCAGTATTCATTGCTATTATATATTAGCCTAATTCAAAACAAAAAAAAATTAATGTGACACAATTCTAATGTTCAAACATTTGTCTTTAAATTTTGAATGAAGCAATTATACTCACATCATTGTATTTTTTCCGAGGTATTTTTATACAGCTTTTTCCCATTTCCATATGAATCAATAGCTGATCTATATTATGCAAGGTATATTGGTAATTTCGAAGGTCCTATGTAAAATAATCACAGTTCCATAAACCTTAAACTATTATCCATTAACATTTACCCATCCATTAAATCCTTTTCTTAGTATCTATTACTTTACGGTTTCTGAGACCTAACTATCAAAATGCCATCCAGGAAGCTAATATAAACTTCAAAAAAAAACAACTAAATCTTTTAGCTATTCCACAACAGTAATAATGAATATCATTCTCAGGAAAAATACTGTAATATTTTGAGTTATCTCCACTTTTTAGTTAGCGATCTTCCAAAACAGAAAAAGTCTTTGCTATGGTTTTTGTAAGTATTCCCCAAAGGCCCATATGTTAGTATTGGCCACTCGCCTGGGGTACTATTGGGAGGTGGTGGTCTATTTGGAAGGAAATTAAGCCATTGGGGGGGCATGTCCTTGAAGGGATACGGGCCCCGGACCCCTTCCTGTTTTCTCTCTTTGCTTCCTGGCCATCATGAGGTGAGCAGGCTTCCTGCGCCAAGCACTCCTGCCACAATGTACTATGTTCCCACAGTCCCAGAGCAATGGGGCCAACTGACCATGGGACAGTTCTGAAACTGTGAGTCAAAATAAACTTTTCTTCCTTATAGCTTGATTATGTCAGATATTTTGCCACAGTAACAGACAGTTATAAACTCAGCCTTCAAATCAGACTTGGACGGACAAAAGTGAATCCGCTAAGTACTTTTCTACGATAACAGGCAAACACAAATTACAAAAATTATAGATAAAAATGAACCTCAGATATCACCTAATCCAACCCTTCTTATTACACATGAGGAAACTAAGGCAATAATTTTCTATAAATCATAAAATTGACTTTTCTAACACTATTTCTAAAGCTTCAACAATTTTGTAAGTCTGTACAGAGATCTCACATTACCTAAAATAAGAACTGCAGAATTAGCCCAAAGGCAATTCAACTCAGGTATGCATAAATTAGGAGATACTATGTTTTTTTAAAAGGGTGACTCATGAAAAACAGAGTCCACTTATGTTAAATGAATTAGGATTTATTATAAAAGAGCTTTCATTATTCTACACAAATTAAAATAGGGAAATATAATTGTGTGAAATTCCCTAAATAAACTTTTAAAGTGACAGTATAAGAACACTTAATAAAACAGGTGAATTACTCACAACAAGTAAGTTCATAATAGTGTGTCCTATTTCTCCAAAAAGAGGTTTTCTGCCTCTGATACTTGTAAGAGGAGTAGGATATGCTACACAAGAGAAAGGAAACTGGTTATCACCAACTAAAAACAAAAATCTTGAGTTTATTACCTTAATTCTCATTTTGAAAACGAATGTTATACATAAATACCATCCAGTCATTGCTCAGAGGAAAGTGAGAAAAGTCACTCACCCTACTGTATATCTACTAGATGGTACACTGAACTGGGAGCTTTACATACATCATCTTATTTAAACCCTACAACAATCCAATGCTTATTTTACATATAAGAAAGATGAGACCTAGAGATTAAAAAACTTGCTCACAGTGACTAAGCTAATTGGTGAAACAGATTTGAAACTAGGCTTGTCTGATTTCAAAGCATTTAATCTTTTCATTATATATTTTCCCCAAATTTGGGAAGGGGTGTTGGAAAACTATATAGCATTTCCCCTGACCTCTATAAAGTTTCAATAATTTAAAGAGATTATATAAAGAATTAAAGACTTTAAAGGCATTTACAATTAATCACTTGTGCTAATTTATGGTAGTAAATGTTTATAGTTCTTGAAGCTGATAATAGAAGCATAAAGAATCATAGAAACCAAGGTAGAAAAGGGAATCAGACATGGGGCCTGTCACCATGCTCTTTAGGGCACTATAGAACTATAGATAGTGAACAGCAAAATAGGAAAGAAAAAAAAAACAACAACAACTAGCTGGCAATGCAGCAAATACCCTGAAGCAAACAAAAGGTGAAAAAGGAAGGCAAGATTATTTCTACAGTGATAAAAAGCAGAAATATTTTTAACTCTCAGTTCGCAGCTTAGGTCATACAGAAACTAACTTCTCTAATATCTCTTATACAAACATACGTCCTTAAACTTCTAAGAAAAGATCACATACCTGACAGTATCTATTTTAAAGACTTAAGTAAGAACAATCACATCTTTGCTAGTACAGACATATTTTCTAACGTTAAAAAAGGAAAATGATATTAAAATGACAACAGAAAAATGCCAATTTTTTACCTCATGATTTTATGAATTGGAAACTGTAAAAAGGTAATTTTATTTAGAACACTATTCTCAACAGGGCTTAGAATGACATTGTGAATGTCACAAAAGGACTTCATGAATCTAATCTTCATGAATCTAATATTTAATGAAATTCCAAATAAGTTTGGTCAACATCAATGTGCAGATAATCCCCATCTTAAAATTACTAATTCAGGTCAGTTATTTTAGCTCGGGGACTTTAACTTTTGTAATTAGCTATTCCACATGTATATTACCTCTATAACAAAATCCACATTCATGTCTAAAGAGGCATAAGCACCATTAATTTCAAAGTGCCAGTTTATCTAAAATCCAGCAAAACATAAATACAGAAAATAGCTGAGTCTAGTTAATTCCCATTGTAATTGATAATTTTCCTTTATCGCCTCTAAACAGCTATTAGAGATTTACAGTTCCAACTCCTCTGATCTTTTGAGAAGTCCCTCATATTGTTCCATGATTTTCCAACCTTCTCTGTGTGAAAACCACTGGCTAAAATACTATTCATACTTACAGATTAAATGTCCTATAATGATTTAAAATGAGCTAGTATAGTGCCTTAATCTTCCATAAAAATAGCATTCAAACATTATGATCAGAAACAAAATATTTGGCTGAATGGAAGAAACACTTGGCTCAGAATGAAATGTCTTAAGCTCTTTGGTTTACACAGAATTAAACTTCAAAGTTAGCTCAGTGGTTCAATCCTCAGCACCATATAAAATATATAAAATAAAGGTATAAAAAATACAAAAACATTTTTAAAAACCTAAAAGTTAAATTATTTTTATGCAAGTTGGTGGAATTATATACTTAAATCCTAAAAGGTAAGGAAACCCTATCTCCAAAATCACAGTTTAATAAAATCTGCCAAATAGAGGAATTTAAATAAATTATCTTTTTCACTTAAATTGCTCATTCTGAAATAGTCATCACTTTTTAAATCTTCCCTATATTTTTCTTCCAAGAAAATGCCTATTAAATTATATTTAGAATCAAATTCCTAAACTTCTACACTTCCAACAAATATATTATCTCTTGAAAAAAAAACAGGGATGAAGATATGAGAATTCAAAAAAGTTTAACACTACAAATGATTCTGAAATCACAGAAATAACTATGTACAACACTTTGATCATCACAATAGCTTTAGAAGTCTTAAGTTGTACCAAAAGCAGATATGTAAATACACAAACATACAGACACACACACACACACACACACACATATACACATATACATACATAAACAATATAAGCTCCTCTTTTGGGTAATAAATGAAATATCAGAAATATAAAAATAAGCATAAAAAATTAAAACATACAAAAAGGGCAACCACTATTTTTAAGTACCAATAAGCAAGTGAATACAATAACAATGATAATCTAAAAATCCTTTGGCTTTATGATATAGACAGATTAAATGAGGTAATAATTCAACTTCTTAATAGGGAAGCGACAAAAACTTTTTTGACAATACATGGTTTTGTTTTGTTTTGTTTTGGGGGAGAGGCCTACAGGGGATTGAACTCAAGGGCACTCACCCAATGAGCCACATCTCCAGCCCTCTTTTGTATTTTATTTAGAGACAGGGTCTTGCTAAGTTGCTTAGGGCCTCGCTGAGTTGCTTAGTGCCTCCCTGTTGCTGAGGCTGGCTTTGAACTTGCGATCCTCCTGCCTCAGCCTCCCAAGTCACTGGGATTATAGGCATGTACCACTGTGCCCAGCAGAAAATACACAGTTTTAAGAAAACTGGGAAGTAATTTTGACAAGATTTTTTTATATTTTGCTTTGAAATTAAAAAAAAAAAAAAAGTACACGGCTATGATTTTTTGAGCATCTAGAAATTTCATGACATACAATGTTGTCCAGATTAACTTGATAGCTTCTAGAGTTTCTAGAAGAGAATTATTTTTGAAATTTAAAAGTACACCAAATTGAAAGTAGTTCTGTTATGCTGTTAAAATTTTATCTTGATGATGTCCCTGAAATTCTTACTGTACATTCTATGTATTTGAAAATATGTAATCTAACTTATTATTCTAAAACTTACCTTTATATTCTGCACCCAATCTCAACATTAAACGCATAGGAAAAACCTTTGCCCAAGGAATCTCTAACTTCTGGATAAGAATTCCAAAGAGAAAAGGATTACTTGGCAATGGGAGATCATCAAGTTTCTGAAAAGTAGGTGTAATAAAAAGAAATCCTCCATGATCCTTGCTATTCAGAAAACTCTCAGTAAAGGTAATGTTGTCCAAGTTTTCTATGTATTTTCCTGGAAATAAAATTATTAATAAAAAGATTTTAAGTTGTTTTATTATTATTTAGGGGACATATTCTGAGTTTGAATGTCATAATATAAATAAACAAAAGGCAATATAGAATTTTTGTCTGTTTGTTTCTACTCTTAAAGAAGCATCTAATAAGCAAATAAGCACCTTCTGTGCACAAAGCTAAGATACTCCTGGAGCTTGGGGACCATAAAAAAAAAATGTGAAAATGTTTCAACCATAATGCCTTTAAATTTTTCTCCTTATTGCATATATGATGTAGATAAATTAAGAGGGGTTAAGAGGGGTTAAATTATCATGCCTCATCCAACCTTGTAAACACAATATGAAAAGTATATAGATAGATTTTTAAAATCAAGGAGGCAAGTATATTTCATTTCTTAAATTTGAAAAAAATCTGTGTATACATAATAATCCCATAAAATGCTAAATTTAAGAAGACTAAAAATGATAATTAAGCTCTTTTAAGAAATTAGCAACCTCTTCAAAAAATAAATCTGTAGTACAGTTAGTATAACCAAAAGCATAAATGCCTTTAACTAATTTATCCATCCCCTACTCTGAATAGTTCAAAATAAAATGCTATACCTTTTAAAGCATCCTTATATATGGTGATGAATAGTCTGAAGATGTCCTTAGGAATTTTATCTTCATTTGGTGTACATAACAACAGAATAATAATTTCTGCCTGTCCCAAGCCATGCAATCCATTGGTTGAAAAGTACCAGTATTTGTCTGAGGAGTCTTGAGTGATAAAAGCATACAACTATGAATGTTAACTTCTACTAACCTAATAAACTAAAAATTATTTTTGCATGAAGCACACCCTTTCAAATTCCTTATTTCCCCCAAATTTTCCTCATAAAAACTTTAAACTGAATTGTGTAAGATTCATGTAAGGAAAGAAAAAGGATTATCTTATGAAGTCAAGTAATAACTCTAAAATAAAAGGTACACAAATATGCAAAAATGCAGTGGCTAAAAACTACATTAATTTCAAAGAGTATGAAAGCTGATAAATAAACTGAGTGTAAGAATAACTTAACACTGAGGATTTTTTTTTTTTAGAGAGAATTTTAATATTTATTTTTTAGTTTTCGGCGGACACAACATCTTTGTTTGTATGTGGTGCTGAGGATCGAACCTGGACGGCATGCATGCCAGGCGAGTGCGCTACCGCTTGAGCCACATCCCCAGCCCCACTGAGGATTATTTACTTCCTTACTTTTAATTAGGTTACATGATACTTGCTTTAAAACCATCTTTATTTCTACTAAATCATGATTCCTGCTTATCTCATTCACAAAATTTCAATTTATCTAAAAGCTATTGGAGATTATCAATTGTATAATAAGCATCAAAATACACCTCACCTATAAGCGCATGATCTTAACCTAGGACAGACTGAGGAAGGCTAGTAAAAATCTGGAAGTTTATATATCAAGCTTCACTGAATATAAATTTATTTATAGTCAGATTTGGCTGAAAAGCCAACATTCAATGTGGCTTATTTTTTACTGTTGCCAGTGAAAATCTAACTTGAAGATGTAATTAGAAATCCTGCTTACCCATAAGGCAAAAATTGATTAATCAATACTTACAAAATACTATTTTGACATTCACGAGCAGATTAGCATTTAGGACAAATGTCACAGGATGAAACCCTTCGCCTTCAAGAAGTAAAATGATCTGCTCATGAGATGGGTGTTCTTCTACTACAGGCACAAAATAATAGAAGTAACATTAATCAGGATAAATATCCTGCTAAATATGTTTATACACACACACACTAAAGGAAAAATGTATAAATCCATCAATGGCCTCATCAAATTTATAAACAAAAGCCAACATGTCCCAGAAAATCAACATCTTGTAAAACTGTTAAATACTAATTTTTAGTTGTCTATGCAATGAAGAAATTAATACTGAAACATATGTCAATCCTATATATTGTATAGCATATGCACAAATGTTGATGAAACAGCATATTTATAAGATTCTAGCACCTTCAAAGTTTTAAAACAAACACCTGTGATGGTACTTTCTTGTTTGTCAATCACTTCAATTCTAATTTCCAAAATTTACAAGTCTGTGAAAGTAGTTTAGACCCAGGTTAAATATGCTATTCATATGCCTGTAGCAGTGATAGGTAACAAAACTTGACAATCAACAGGAAAACATGCACGATATGTACAAAACAGAGCTTCAGGGATTTTTGTCACTACTGCTAAGTTCATGAAATGGTTCCTACAGACAGAACAGAGATACTAAGCGTCATTCTCCTACATTATCATGCAGAGAACCACCATCTCGCATTTCAGGATGCAAAAAAAACAGCTTTGGTGACAGGGTCTATCCTAGGGAACCACTTCAAATGAGAGTTAGCCATAGAATATCCAGCTTGAAAAGGACCTTAAAGAGACTTTTTTTCTTTTACAAAGGAAACTGAGGCCCAAGGAGATGAAATAACATGCTTCAAATCATTCATGTTACAAGTAACAAATGAGAAACTAAAATCCCCAGTTTTGTTGTCCAATATAATACTCTAGTTTTTTTTTTTTTTTTGAGATACAATGCTTCTTTTTTTAAAAATATTTTTTTAGTTCTCAATTGACCTTTATTATTTAATTTATTTATATGTGGTGCTGAGAATCAAACCCAGTGCCTCACACATGCTAGGCAAGCATGTGACCACTGAGTCAAAACCCCGACCCCTACAATGCTTCTTTAAAAATAAAAAAAGAGCAGGACACCCTGATGCATGCCCTATAATCCCAGCCACTTGGGAGGCTGCAGACATGGATCACAAGTTCAAGGCCAGCCTCAGCAATTTTGTGAGGCCCTAAGCAACTTAGTGAGACAGTGTCTCAAAATAAAAAAATAAAAAGGGCCGGGGATCTGACCTAGTGGTAAAATGCCACTGGGTATAATCCCTAGTATTAAAAATAAATAAATAAATAAATAAATAAATAAATATTTTTAAAAAGAATATAAATTTAAAACCTTAATACAATGGAAACATTGCTAAAAGTCTGAATTTCCCTATTGTATTGGATTTTAACTCATTTTAGAGAACTAGATATGATAAATGAATCATAAAAATTCAAATTCTCTAGAATTTTTTACATAAGGCTTGTTGAAAACTAAAGATAACAGCCTACTACACATTTTAATAAAATTAAGTTTTTAAAAAGGTATTTCATACATTGTAGACAAAATTTATCAGTACATTCTTTTTTAAAAAGTATTTTAAAATTTTAAGTAACTGCTATCCTACCTGATCCCTTTTCTCCAGATGTAACCAGAAGTGGAGGCAAACTGTCCTCATCATTAGGTAAAAGACTAATTTTATTGCAAACATACTTTTCAATACCACACAATAATCTATAATCTGAAATACTAGTGACAGGTAAATTGCTATTAACCATGACACTAGGAAGAACAGATGGTTCCTCAATTTCTGCAAAAACATCATCAGCTAGTGCAAAAGAACCAGAAGTAGGTATCCCCTCAGTTCCTGTGTTTACAGGCTGTTTTTCCACAGATGGAACATGAAAAATAGGAGTCCGAATTATTTCTTTTCTTGCAATATCTCCTATCTCACTGTTTGTTTTCTCCAATGTAGAAGAATGGGTATGATCCACTGGGTTTACATTCTGTAAAATATGGGATAAAAATTCAATCAGTTCTTATTCTCTGTTCAACTGTGAAATTCTGATCTTTACAGTCAAACATACAGTTTTAGTAAGAATGAGTACATTCAAATTCTTCTGAAGTAAATTTCTCAAGAAATAGTACCATTTTACTTCTTTAAGTTCAGGAGCATATGATGTTAAGGAACATAAGGACTTAGACTCACAGCATGTTTAGGTGGATATAAGTAACTTATTGACTGGAAAAGTGAGAAAAGAGGTTGAGGATCCTGCACCATATCACATGTAATCAACTTGGTTCAAATCAAAGCTCTCTCATTCTTATGACAATCAACAAAGGCTGGGAAGGTAGGGGAGAAGGAAAATGAGGGAAGGAGGGGAGTGGTCAGGAAGCAGAGTGCTAGATATATTCCATAATAGGATCAATTACAATAAACTATCCATCAAGTCTGCTTCAATAAAAAGATCCTTTCTTTTTAGACTAGCCAGAATCAAGAATCAATATTAAATAAGAATGATTCATGAACTCAAGTGATATGTTCTAGCCATGGAGGACTTCCATTTTGTTGAAAGACTGATAGAGAATAGGTCCTAGATAAGCAACATATTTTTGGTTATCATGCCCATTTGTAAAACCTAGCAAAAGTACTTTTACAACCAAGAGACGTATATTATCTATCTACTATTTAAACAAAGCACATGTGTGTAAATACAAGCATAAATATCACCATCAGACTTTCCTGAATGTGTGTAAACCATTAAATCAATATTAGTCTAAACAAAATTGCTAAATCTTAAGTTACATTTACCTATAACAATGGTTCTCAAAATGTGGTCCAGAGATTCTATAGGTCCCCAATATCTTTCAGGAAGTCGATGAGGACCTAAGATTTTCTTCATATGAAAACAACACAGCACAATACACTGAATGCAGGTATGAGTATCTGTCTTCTATTAAGTCAGATATTAAAGAAATTTGCAAAAATGTAAAACAATGCCACTCTTCTTTCTAAACTGCTTTGGTTTTGAAAGTAAGGTTTTTCATAAAAATAGTATTTCTACTAATGTAATGGGTTTATTATTTTGTAATTAATAAATATCCTTAAATTTTTTCAATTTAATTTAAAATACAGTAATTACCAATAGGTATAAACCACATATCTTAGGGATTCTCAATAACTTTTAAAAGACTACAAAGGGGTCCTAAGTCTAAAATGTTTGAGAACCATTGCCTTAGGCTAACATGAAAAAGGTAAAATCTAAAGCACATTCACTGTTACCTATACAGGCATACCTCAGAGATACTGTAGGTTCAGTTCCAGACCATTGCAATAAAAAATGAGTCACATGAATTTTTTTGTTTCCCAGTGCATATAAAAGTTATGTTTACACTATCCTGTAGTTTATTAAGTGTGTAATAGTATTATATCTTAAAAAAACACAATGTACGTACCTTAATTAAAAAATATTTTATTACTCAAAAACGCTTTGATCATCTGAACTGTTGGAAAAATGGCATTGACAGACTTGTTCCACATGGGGTTGTGGTAACCTTCAAATTGTAAATAACGTAACATCTATGAAGTGTAATGAAGAAACTGCAATAAAATGAGGTATGCCTGTACATTGCTTATTTTAGGAAACTCAAAGCATTCAAAAAATAAGCACTCTAAAAATCACATGAGGAACTATCCAAAAAATAAAATTTTATTTAACGAATAAGTTATTTACACGCCTTACCACAGGCACATCAGGTAAGAGAGGACTAAAGTCTTCAGAGTATCTTTTACTTCCAGATGATAATTTTGTTGTATCTGCAACTTCACCGTTAGGCAATATGCCATCTGCAAACCATACTCTTTTCTGTTCTTTGGAACACAGTCCTAGAATCAGTTGGGAAAACAAATCATTTTAGTCTGGCAATGTTGCAGGGATGTAATACCAAATGGTCAGGAAATGTTTTCAAAGCTTTTTGCTGTCCATTGGCCAGCTCTGCATTCTCAAGGCTACAAAGGCCTCAATAAATGTTTTTTTTTTTTTTTTTTTTTTTTTTTTTGTGTTCATCTATCCTAAGCAGAGTCCTTTTCTACCTAATTCATACAAAAGGAGCATATTAGACTAGATGTGACCCTAGGAATCACATACACTGAAAAGAAGTATATGGAGAGATTACACATTAAAAACACTAGGGGAAGATTTAAAGCATATATTATGGAGTTTGAGTTTGTGAGCATGGAATGGGAACTGAATAAAACTTACCGATTAAGGCACAGGAATGAAAAGTGTAGATCAGAGCATAGCAGATAAGCAAAGGAAAACATATAAAGAACAGAAAGAAATAAATTGGCTAAAAAAGGAAACAGGATCACTTAGGCATACCAGAAAGTCATTTTCTACTTTAATTTCATGAGAGAAGCATAACATTTTTTGTTCTTATGATACGGATACAAAACTTTATTAATTTTTATTACCAATTCCTCTCAAATTTGGAGGGAAATGACTAGAAATCAGCATAAATATTTGTTCTCTTTTATTATAAAGTAGCCACAGAGAAAGGTTATGAAAATTGATGCAAAAGATTTTTTAAAAAATATTTTTATAGTTGTAGATGAATAGAATGCCTTTATTTTGTTTATTTTTATGTGGTGCTAAGGATTGCACCCAGTGCCTCACACATGGTGGGCAAGCGCTCTGCCACTGAGCTAAAGCCCGGCCAATGTCAAAAGATTTTAAACAATATCAAAATACAAAAGTCTACTTTTGTCTACAAAATACAATGTCTACTTTCCAAAACTGAAAACAATTGAATCACATATTTTTGCACTATCAATGGACATACTGAACAATGTATTTTTCTTGCATTTGCAATAGTTTTATAATTTAACAATTCTGATTGCCAATATAAAAATAGGTAAATGTTTTAGACAAATACATTCGTCTTTAGAGCTATAATACGTAATCATATATTTTGAATCTCCTTATTTTGTTTATAATTATAAATACAAAATAGCTACTGAGTGATAAACTAAAATCCAAAATAACTGTCAGAAGTATCCAAATTTACATTTAGTTAACATTTACAGTTATTTTCTAGCATAGTACAGTCTTCATTCCCCAGACTAATGTTTAAACATATACATGGGCTTTACTCAAGATGCTAAATGACAACAGGTTATAAGAAACAAAACAAACAAAACCTCAAACATTTAAAAATATATTGGTAAAAAATTTTATTATTGTGGTAATTTATAAAATTTAAAACATTTTTAAAGAAAAGAAAATATGTCAGGGGACTGGGGCTATAGCTCAGTGACAGAGTAATTGCCTAGCGTGTGTGAGGCACAGGGTTCAATGCTTAGCACTACATAAAAAATAAATAATAATTATTAAAAAATAGAAAAAAAAACGATATGTGAGTTATTGACCAATTGTCTCTAAAACCCAACCCCACCATTCCACAGAGTACTTGTAGATGCTAGGCTGAAAATACGGAAAGTACAATTCCCAATTTCCTTTGCTAGCTAATTGGCTATGGTCAAGTTCTGCCAAAGGTAGGCAGCAGTGGGAAACCAGAGGTGGGAAGAGAAGAAATCCTTTCTATTCTACTTCCTGCCAGGATCCTTGCAGCAGCAGCAGAACTATCACTACCACTGGATATTGCTGTATGTCCCATAACTTTCAGAATTTCTAACATTAACCCTGGAACTCCCCTTCAGTCATCTGAGCACCGACCCTAGGAGGTCCCTTAATGGTTCCAGCATTTGCCACATGGTTTCTCCCCAGAAGTAACAGCCTCAGTGATGTGATGCTCCAACCCCTGACTCCAAGTTCTAAACGCCAAGCTCCTCCTGATGCCCTTGCTCCAAGTTTTAATATTACTCCTCTGGCCCCTTTTGCCCCCTCCAACCCCACTGGTGGTAGCTGCTTGCAATTACTAGTTTCTCAGATGCTTGACCATGCCCTTTTAGTTCCAACATACATGTATAACCAATTCCTATATTAAATTCCTCCTCCTGATATTTAGTCTGGTTTCTATTTTAATAATTTTTCTTTAGTCTAAGAAATAGCATTTTATTCCTGTTACCTTCAATACTTGGTTGTTTAAGTGCTGAGATTGGCAAAGTTGTAGGTGAAGGTATGCTAGATGTTTGGGTCTCTTGAAGAGGCTGGATGGTAGCACATTCATCAGAATGATTAGATTTAAGACTAGAAGCAGTTGGACTCATCATCCTTTCAAATGCCTGAGCTACAAAGAGGAAAGAATAGTATTAAAATCTCAGATGTCTTTAAAGTTCAAAGTAAATTATAATAATAAATATTCAATTTTTTTAAGTTGAAAGGAGAAAGAAATAAATGGCTTATCAAGAAAAAGAAGTGGCACTTGGCAGAAATACTATCTGAGTAACTAGCAAAAGCTCTTTACTTTAGTTGGCAACACTTCACTTTGATAAGGTACCAGTGAATTATTTGATATTTTATTTGGTATATTTTGATATCTACTACGAAAATACTCCTTTTTAAATATGAGTACCTCTCTACTTTTTCCCTTGTACTCTGTGGGTCTATTTCCAATATAGTTAAGAGTCACTCTCTTAACACATAAATCACTAACTCATCACTGCTTGGTTTAAAATTTTTTAATGGCTTCCAAATTGCAGTGAAAATTTAAGTTCCTAAAATGGTTCACAAAATCCTAAATGATCTGCATCCCTACCTATTCTACCTTCCCAGTTAGCTATCTTTCCTAGTTAGACTTCATCTCTCACCACAATCTCACTTGTTCAACAAGTTAAGCAAATATTCCCTCTGTCTAGAATGCTCTCCCCAAAGGTACTCACACAATTTTAGTCTTTCACTTCCTTCAAGTCTCTATTTACATGTCATATTATCATAAAGCCTCACTCTGACCACCTTATAAAAATACTACCTCTTGGCACCAATCTGTTACTATTTATCCCTATTCCACTTTAAATTTCATTTTAAGGTATTATCACCATCTGATATCCCCTTTGTTTACTATGCATATGTACCCACATTCAATATTGTTGAATGATTTTTTTCAATCAAAAAACACAAAGCAGCACTGGTTCAACATTTCTCCAAATCTATCTGCTATAAATGCTGCCACTGTTAAAATAATCTTCCACAAGTGCCACCAAATGTTAGCACTCTTAGAAAATGGCTCTGTTAACCAAGTAAAATTCACATATCGTATACTCTGGGTTTCAAAGTAATTTCCAATTTGCCCCAATCTACCTGATAGCTTTCACACGCACAGGTCCTCAAAACTCATAGAATCTCAACACAACTTTTTTATTATCCACAACCTCGATTCAATCTTTTTCCTTCATTGAATGTTTCTCACAACCCTTCTTTCCCTTTTTATTAGATAACATTATTTACTTCTATCATTTTTAACCCTATGGTAAGTTAACTTTTTAATTCATGCTTTCTTGTAGTATGTAAATTAATAATAGTAGCCCTCTAAATTAAACTATATGCTTATACACTATAAGATATCAAAATACACAAAACTAAATAAACTAATTTCATAATACATTTTTTGATAAATCAGAGTTTGATCTCAATATCTTACTGAATATCTTACATGATTATATGTTCTCCCCTCTTGAACCTTATAGTCAGAATATGTTTTAATTCCTACCTAAAAATCGAACTTGTCAACTCAAATAATACATCAAAAGATCACAGCTGTTTTACTATGTTTTTTTAAGTAGGGGGAGATAATTATGTGGCATCTTGCTCTAAAATTTCTGAATTCTGGCAGATGGCTTTGGTTAACAACATGAGCAGTAGTCTTCTAGACTACTGAAACAGTACAAGAAAAAACAACTGTGAGCACTAAGCCTAACCTCTTCATAAACAATGGTGGTAACATGAAAATATAAAATGATTCATACGCTACTATCTTCCAGAGCACAAGTCAACAGCAGGTAGTAGAGCAGCTTACCTCAGGCTAACAGACTCACATCAGAGCTTTTTGGAGAATTGCTGAAAAAATTTATCTTCATTCAAAAGAGAAAAACAAATTATTATCAGGTATTTATTCTCCTGGCTAATAGGAAGCAGTGCCTGAGCTAGTGCACAGGTCTGGTCAAAAAAAGGCCCAAGTAATATTTGCTGAGAATTAAACTGTCAACATATCTTTGAAAATGCAAGAAGCACTCAAAAGAACAAACATGTATTGGGGGGAAAACACAACATAACATACACATACACAAAACCTGTGAGAACTCAAAGAAGACTATCAAGACTATTGCTGAAAATGGAAGCTAACTAGAGAGCCAGAGAAACAATGGAAAGTGCACATACATAACATTCTAAAATGGAAGGGAAAAAAAAATATATGAGACAAAATGTGTAAACAGCCTGGCACTCCTATGAGTTGATGAAATCATAATTTACTACCTTATCTTTTCTTATTTTAGGTTATTTTTTAAAGGGGGGGAAACTTTTATCTTGCCTTATGCCATTAATAAATAATATTGAATATTATTTATTGGTAGATATAAATGTTTAGATTAAGATGATGAAGATGATGATGATGACAAAAACAAATAGGCAGATGAAATGCAGCATTTAGGGACTTGGTACCTGTTAAAAGTTAATGAACTGCCACTCCAGAAACTGAATGCTTCCTTTCCAGACTGGTAGTATTAATTGTGAGAGTGGAACAAAAAGAAGAGAAACCAAGCCTTGGGATGTCCCACCTAAGCCAGATAATTCAACACTAGGTCCTTGCCTTAAGAAAATAAAGAAGTTTATCTTTGTCACAATCCAATTGTTTTTAAGATATATTCAATTACTGGAGGAAAACATGTCAGGTTAATACTCACCTTTATTAATAGTCTCATAGCAGATTACACACACTCTTGCTTCCTTTTCTAGATACTGCAGTTTACACTTCCTATTACAACAGACACCACAAAATACCTAGGAAGAATAAAACACCATATTTGTTTTTGTTTCAAGAATATATTATATCTACTAGGGACAGGGACAAGGGAGGCCCAAAATCTAATTAACCAATATCCATTTTTCCTATTTGAGAATTCATTTTTCTAATCATCATAATTCTAAATAGAATTAGTTACCTTAAATGAAACTTCTGATTTATAACCATATTTCTGATGAGGAAAATGCCTTTAAATCAACTGTTAATTAGAAAGGGAACAAAAACTTCTTCAATGAATAAGTTTATCATTTGAAAAGCTTTTTTTGGTTCTTTGTTTAAAATTTTTATAAGTAGAACATTATTTTGCTAAAAATGAATAGGGTGATCTGAGACCAACACAATACAGGAAAATGTCAAATAAAAAAATGCTGTATTACTTCTAAGACAAGTTTTTAGACAATCTCTTTATCCTCTGTTGTAAAACAGAACACAAATGAAGTCAGTTTCAGTATTCTGAACCTTGGGTAAGCCAATTTGCCTCTCAGTGTTTCCCTGGGCATCAGTCACAATACTAGCTACAAAGTGGTCTTGAAATTTAGTATTTAAGGACACAGGTGGATCTGACTGAATTTGGAACATATGATGTGTCAATATGAGAAAGGTAAGGACAGTATTCTTAAGTTTCACTAAACTTAGTAATAAGAGTTCCTCATTTCCCAGAATGTAATGAATGCCCATGACAATGTACCATTTGTTCAACTATCAAGCAATCTATAAAATGGCAGGTGCTTTACATATTTCCATAATTGGGAGGTGAAAAACACTGATTTTAAACTAACTCAAGCATGGAGTCACCAGTTAATTAATCTTTTCTGTCATTACATTTCATTTAAAATGTCCCCAAACAATAAAAGACTTGGACTGGGGATATAGCTCAGTGGCAGAATGTTTGACTATCATTAATGAGGCCAAAGACAAAGATTTTTATAACTTACTTTCCCACATGCTCTGCAATGATGTCGCCGTTTTGTAAAAGTAAATTTCACTTGGCAATTCATACAGTTTGGAGCTTCTGAATCAGGAATCCAAGTGGGTTGTTTCTGGCCCAAAACCAAGCCTTCTTTGCAAGTGTTTTCAGGTAGAGAATCTTCATTTGCAGCTATAAAACTAGATCTACCTTCAAAATTACTTTCTATATCAATATAATTAGAGTTGAAATTAACCTGAGGATCAGTTGTAGAATCTATAGTACCAGTATTTGCAGCAATCGTATTTGCTATGCTAGGTTCACTTTCTGGTATATTTGGAACATCTGGCTTGTTCAGTTCCTTTGAACTTTTTATTCTTGATGGAAGGTTAAGCAATTGCTTAGGTCTAGCTCCCCCAACATGAATAGATTGACTGTTGGTATCAGAGACTGGTAATTCATTCATCACCTCAGTCTTACTGATAGGTAACCCTTGTTCAATTGGAATTGTGCCTTTTTCCCCTATAGAAAAGCCACCATTTTCTCTTGTATTTTGTTTATCAACTGCTTCACATATCAAGTTAATGCCATCACTTTTCCCAGTAGCTCCTGCTTCGGCATTGAAATATGTATCACTGGCATTTCCATTATCTAAGCCTTTTACATCTATCTGATTCATTTGAAATTTTAAATCACTTACATTTTCTTCAAAAGATTTTATGTTAGTGGTCTGAAGATACTGTTCTGTCAGAAAGGCATCAAGTTCAGCATCACTAATTAGTGCACCACTTTTCATGCCTTCATCAATATTAAAGTAATCTAAATCTTGCCCATCCATATCATTGCTTGAAAAAGCGAAACCTTCGCAACGATCAGGAGACTCTAGGGCATGAGCACCAGAAAGCTCCATTTGAGATTCAGCAGCTATGGAAGAATTGGTGTTTTCGGGGTAATCCAAAGATTCAACTCTGATTACCATCTGCTCAGATTCTACCTTTCCATCCTCCCTCTTTTCATTTACTGGCTGAAGAAGTATGGTTTTACATTTTTCCTTTTTCAAAAGATCAGTCACCCTGAATGGTTCCCCATCTAGAACAACACTCTTTTGCGTTTCTTCGTGCATAGTCGCTGCATCTTGTATATGGTCTTTAGGTTCATTCTGAGGTAAAGAATCACCATGTGCTTTACTGTCAATTAATGATCCACACAAAGACCCAGACAATGAAAGACAGGATAATGAAGAATGTACACCTTCTCTTGAAACATGTAAAGTTGAAGAGGAATCTTGGATTATATCATTATTATCTGTAAGGTCTAAGTTTTTTGAGTCTATTTTTCTACATTGTTTTATAAACATAGCAGTTTTATCTTCCTGAAAGGAAAAGTCAGGTAATTTGAAATTTTCATCTCTTAAATTTGAGTCATTTAAGCATAAATCTTCATTTTTTAGAAAACTTTTGCAAGGCAAACCACTGGTACTACCTCCTTCTTTTAAACATTCTGTGGCAGTTATGGCTGCCATATCTATCTCCTCTTTTACTAAATAGTCATCATCTTTTAATAATTCACATGGCAGACTCTTGTGTTGCAGGTTATCTTTGGCATCAAACATTTTGGAACTTTGGTGAGTCAAAGCAGGTGACATGTTAAAATCAACAATTGGTTCTAACTGACTAGAGATATTTTTATCCTTTAAATTTTCTGTTTCGCTGTATTTACAAGAATCTGAAAGAACTGTATCTACTTTACCCAATTCTTTGGTTCCACCAGTTTCTCTATTTTGTAATTCAGAGCTGATATTATTCTGTTCTTCTCTGACAGTATCACTAGCATGGTCTGTTGAGGAAACACACAGAGTATCTGAAACTGAAGATGAATCCGATTCAGTCAAAAAATGTGCACTAGACTTATTATCATCTGGCAATAATTTTTTAATATCTTCTTCACTATTAGTTGCATGAACTAAGTTACCCATATCACTTATTAAGTCACAGACAGGTTTACTACATTGTCTCATGTGTAAAGGCTGGGTTTCATCTGAAGTACTACCGTCCACAGAAGAAAGAAGATCAAGTCCTGTTAAATTTTTTTCATTTTGCATACAAGTTAGTCCCTCAAGAGTTTTTCCATTCAAGGAAAGCTCATTTACTTCATGGCATGTTTCTGACGAGGCACAACTACTAATGCAATGTTGGTCCTTTGGCAGCAGTGAAGTTAGCTGGGAAGAAGCCAACTCTGAAGAAACTGAACAATAGTTAGAATCATATGCATTTTTTGCATCTTGAAGATAATCTTCTTCATCTAATCAAAAATAGAAACACAAAGTTATTCAGGAGGCCCTAATCAAATAAATATTATAAGACTCCTAAATGGAATAAACTTTTTATTTAGCTTTCAAGTACTTTCTGTTTTTTTTCTTTTGAATATAAATGTCATAAGGTGACAGAAATTCCACTTAATAATTCAGAGGCATTATAAAAACCAGACTAAGAAAAAGCTGAAAAACAATTTAACTTCTTTATTCTGCCCTCCAATTTCCTGGTCTTAATTCTGAGGAAAATATCATCTTTCACAGTCATGAAATCTCTATTTATATAGCACTTTAAAGCTGCTCTTAGCTTGCTTATATGCTGATTTTTCTTATAGCTAAACTTGTATCTGCAAAGAAACTTCTAGTTTTCTTCCATTCCGACTATTGGCTCCATTCTGTATTAGAATAAACTAATATGTTATAATGAAACAAGTAAACTTTTTATGGAAAAAAACAATGAGACTAAAATTGAAATCAAATTTTGCTACGAGGACTTTATATCTGAAATGACTGAATTACAAAAATTTAAAAATTCCAATAGTGGCAAAAATGGAAAAACAACAAACCTGGGTTCTGTTCAAAATCATCAAGGAGTTTGTCCAAGTCACTGACAGCTGCTTTAAAATAACTGTCCATCCTACCTGTAGACTTATTCAGAATTTAATTCTTGTATATCTAGAAAATAAACAAGTACATTTCATTTAATTTTCTAATATATAAATATTATTCCATCTATTCTATCACATGAAACATGAAATATAAACAAAAATATAATTTCACAATAATCCTTTGAGGAATTTACCCTTTAGGTGGAAAAAATGGTCTCCATATAAAAATGACATGAGCCAGGCCCAATGGCACATGCCTGCAATCCCAGCTGCTCATGAGACTGAGGCAGAAGGATCACAAGTTCCAGGCCAGCCTGAGAAAATTAGTAAGACCCTGTTTCAAAATAAAATTTTAAAAAGGAGTAATAGGTTAGTAATAGTAATGGGTTAGTGCCCTAACAACCCTCCAATGAGTGGGATTGTAGCTCAGTTGATGAGGCCCTGAGTTTAAAACCCAGGACCACCAAAAGAAAAAAAAATAACATGGATATGAAAACCAACTCGTACAATATACAACATGTACAACATAACATTGTACACATAGCTATTATGCATTTTAAAACACTTATCTAAATAATTCACAGGTCAAAGAATTCACAATGAAAACTAATACTTAGAAATACTGCATATCAAATAATACACTACATACAGAGATAAAAAAATAGTCCACAGAAAACTAAAAAGTCAGTTTGTGAAAAGATGAATGAAATGCATGAACCTCTGATCTAAGTCATAAATTCCACCAAATAAGCCTGAGACACTTTGCAGGAATCTATAAATAACTAATGAGATAATACAAAAGAATAAAGAAGCCAAGTCAAAGGGGTTCTCACTGGCTTAAATTGAACATCAAACTGAACAACTTAACATTAAATTAATGAAGACCACAAAGGACTGAAAACAAATCAGACAAAAAAAATAACAATACTAACATAAAAAACACAGCACTCATTGGAGGGCTGTTAGCGTAACCCATTACTATTATTCTACTAACCTATTACCCTGAAAGTTAACAAAGGAAAAGAAGAATTTTTTCTGACCTTTATTTACAAAATATACTTTAGGATAATAAAATACTTTCTGAGGAAAAGCTGTTTAGACAAGAATTCCAGTTCAGAGCAGAAGAATATTAAAAAAAAAAAAAATTTAAATCATCTATTCATGGTCCCTAAGCAATGGCTATCATGAATGTTAAAACCATTAGAGAAAAAGGTTGATGGAGAACTTGAAACTGCTGAGATCATTATGGTTAACATATCTGAATTCAAAGATCAATTTCACCACCAATAAATATGGAAGAGCACATCATATAGAATATATTCCTGTCTAAAGATCTGACACTGAATCTAATCAAACTTTTAGAACTAATTGCATGTTCGCAGGAAATTCAAGCCGAGAAAGAAAAATTAAATGACATAAAAAGAAAGCAATCAGCTTGCTGGGCATGGTGACATACACCTGTAATCCCAGCAAATTGCGAGGCTGAGGTAGGAAGCTGGGGCAGGAGAACTACAAGCTTAAGACCAGTCTCAGCAACTTAGCTAGGTCATATGTAATTTAGCAAGACCCTTTCTCAAAATAAAAAATAAAAAGGCTGGGGATGTAGCTCAGTGGTAAAATGCCTGAGTTAAATTCCCAGTACCAAAAAAGAAAAAGAAAGAAAGAAAATCAGCTAAATTAATCCAGAAGGTGAAATACTTTATTTTTCATATTTTAAAATATATTTGGGATTTTTTTATGTATGTGGTACTGGTGACTGAACCAAGAGGCCTCTACCACTAAGCCATATCCTATGCCCTTTGATTTATTTTTGAGACAGAGTCTAAGTTACTGAGGATTTCCTCAAACTTGCAGTCCTTCTGCCTCTCCCTCCTGAGTTGCTGATCATAGGTTTGCACCACTGCACCTGGCTAAGGCAGAACACTTTACAGCAAAGTTTTTCAAATTGTCCATGATGAATGTTGTTGTTCTTTACATTTCCAAGCTGCTGCAAACTGTTACTCTTGTAACACAAGAAAATTCAACAAATTTTGAATAATAAATACAAACAAAAGGATATAGTTAATTAAACACATGGGAGGTTGCCTGGAGCGGAGAACAGCAGTGGGAAATGAGAGACAAGAGACAAGAATTGAGAGAGCTTTACAAGAACCAGTTATGATTGAGTCCTGTGAACTAAGGACACTTGTGGTCTAGAAAGAGACTTGAAATGTGGGTTAAAAAGATTAGACAGAGTTTAAGAGAATGAAATGAACTGAAAGAACTTTTTGAAGAAATTACCTGAAACACTTTATAAGAGCTAAGGAAGAGATAAAATGAAAAACAAGTTAAAAGACATAGATGAACTGGTAAAGATTGAGCTTAGCATACATGAGGCCCCTAGTACAATTCCAGAATTTAAAAAAAAAATCGAGAGCATGGAAAAACTAACTTTATTAGAAGACTGTAAGAGAAATTTTTCCAGAATTGATGAAAACTCAACAGAACAGATACAGGTAATACATTGAACCAAACAACATAAGTAAAGAGAAATCTACACTTGGACACTATAGTAAACTAGTGAACCTCCAAGGTATAGCAGCCAGGGAGAAAAAATCAATTTCAAAGGAACAATAATATGAGGACAACAAATTTAAAGCAACAGGGACACTTCAAAAGTATTTTCAATAACAATGATATCATACCTTAATTCAATAAAGCATATTATTTGTTTCCATTTTTAAAACTGTGGTTATTCTGTACATACGGAAGAGTTAACAAAACACAGAGACCAAGCCAATTAAAGGGATTTGGAGGAAGAGAGAATGCAGGAGGCCGAGTAATAATTCAAGGAATATTCTCAGAGAAGAGAAAATACAATGCAACTATGAAACAAACAGGAAGCCATAAATAAGGAACATATGGAGAACAAAAAGTGATCAAGGAAATTGACAGCAGAAATCTTAAAATGTAAGAAAGGCTTGCTGGGTGTGCTGGCACAATCTGTAATTCCAGTAACTCAGGAGACGGAGGATTGCATGTTTGAGGTCATCCTCTGCAATTTGTGAGGTCCCATCTCAAAATAACATTAAAAAGGGATGGGGATATACCTCAGTGGTAGAAAACTTGCCTAGCATGTGGGAAATTCTAAGTTCAATCCTCAGTACTGGGTGGGGGAAGGAAAGAGAAACTTTTGGGTTTGTAGTGAAAGCAGTGCTTAAAGAGACGTTAATAGCAATAAATGCATATATTTTTAAAAGAATTAAAACCTGAAATCAATAATCTAATCATCCACTCTGGAAACTAGGGAAAAATAAATAAAAGGAGTCAGGTGCAGCGGTACAATCCTATAATCCCAGTGACACTGGAGGTTGAGGCAGGGAATCACAAGTTTGAAGCCTCGGCAACATAGCGAGGGCCTAAGCAGCTCAGTGAGACCTTGTCTCAAAATTAATAAATAAAAAAAACTGGAGATGTAACTAAGTGGTTAAAGCATCCCTGGGTTCAATCCCCAGTATTTAAACAAAACAAAACAAAAAACAACAGAAATTTCAGCCAAAACCAGCAGAAGAAAAGATAAAAATAAATACAAAAATCAATGAAATTAAAAACAGTATACAGGAAAGCAGTAAGTTAACAGAGAAAACCAATAAAACCAAAACCTTGTTCTCTAAAACGATCAATAAAATTGATACACTAAGATCAAGAAAAAAGAGAAACAAACTATTAACATCAGAAATAAGAGTATATTTATCATTACTGAAGCCATAGACATTAAAAGGAAAATAAAGAATTCTATGAACAACTCTATGCTCATAAACTTGATAATTTAAATAAAATGGATCAATTTCTCAAAAGCACACTTAAAGATAACTCCCAAACCCATGTCTATTTTTAAAAATTAACAATTAATGACCTTCCATAAAATAAATCATCAGGTCCAGATGGATCCATTGGTGAATTTTACTAAACATTTAAGGAAAAAAAATATACTAATTCTCAGTAATTTCTTCCAGAAAAAAAGAATCAAAAGGAACACTTCCAAATTCACTCTATAAGACAGCATTACCCTAAAATCAAAACCAAATAATGATGTCACAAGAAAGGAAAGTTATAGACCAATTTTGCTCATTAACATAGATGCACAAATACTCAACAAAATATTAGAAAATTGTATCTAACAATGTATACAAAAAATTACATAACATGACCAAATAGGATTATTCAGTTATACAAGGTTGATCCAACATTTGAAAATTAATCATTTGTAATCTACTATATCAGCAAATTATCATATAATCATATCAACTGATGCAAAAAGGAAAAAAAACTTAAAAAAAAAAAAAAAAAAAAAACCCAGCACCTGTTCATGATAAAAACTCTCAACCAGGCCGGGTACAGTGGCACATGCCTGTAATCTCCAAGCGGCTCAGGAGGCTGAGACAGGAGGATGCAGAGTTAAGGCAGCCTTAGCAAAAGCAAGGCTAAGTAACTTAGTGAGACACTGTCTCGAAATAAAATACAAAAAAGGGCTGGGGATGTGGCTCAGTAGGCAAGTGCCTCTGAGTTCAATCCCCAGTACCCAAACAACCACAATAAAAACCCTCTCAACCAACTATGGAGTAGAGAACTTCTTCATGTGGATGATCAATATTTACAAGATACCTACAGTTAACTGGATATTTAATTATAAAAACCTGCTTTCCCTCAAAAACTGGGAAAAAGACTTCTCTCACCTCTCTAATTCAACATAATACTAAAAGCCCTAGCTATTGTAATAAGAAATAAAAGCATACTGTTTGGAAAGAAGTAAAACTGAACGTGCATCTCTATATAGTAATGTACAACTAAGAATTGAAGTGCCTAAAAAGATAATAATATAATCCAACAAGTTGTAAAAGATATGGCAATGCAAATACTGTACATTGAGAACTTTTAACATGAAATCTTACTAAACTATATATATTTCCCAAATATATATTCAATCAATCAAAATGTACTTTTTGAGTCAGTAATCTACCACATATAATAAAAGACACAAAATAAATGTAAGATATGCTTCTTGTTTTAAAGAAGTTTATTTAAATAAAGTGTACACATGATAAACTTGTTGGGGCAACAGTTTTACTCACTGAGCCATTTATATACTCTAAGATTATATAATAATTTATGATTATTCAAAAAATTGGTAACAATGTGAAAAATTAATCAGAAAACAGACCAAAAATAAGGAAACTCATTAAAAATGGTAAGGCAAGAAACATGAGGAACTGAACTGAGACAGTGCAGTGAGGATGAAAAAGGAAAGAGAAAAGTGTACAGAATGAGAACTTTTGAAGAGTGAAAACAGGGCAGAAGGTTAGGAATGCTGTCGGGTTTCCATTATGGGTGACTGCACCGATGGTGGAACCACTGAAGATGACAGGCAATACAAGAGGAACAGGATTAAGGGGAACCATGAGTTCACTTTTGGATTGTTGTCAGAAGTACCTTGAGAACATCCTGGGGGAGATATCCAAAAGGCTTTGCATATAAGGATCTGGAATGCAGGAGAGAAGTCTTAGATAAAAATTTGGAAATTGGCAACACACAGTTGTTAATGGATAAGATCACCAAGGAAGAGAATACAGAAAAGGACAGGAGCTTGACATCAGATAACTAAAGATTGTTCATGTTCCCAAAACCACTCTGGATAGTTTTGCCTAGAGTTATATACACTTCTATAGGAAAAATATCCAATATGTCATTGTTAAACAAAAGAAAATCAAGTTTCAAAGCTTTATGTATAATATAAACCCATTTTTACAAATAAGCTGTTTTAAAATGGTATTAACAAAAGCACATAGAAAAAATATAGAGGACAAACATCAAACTGTTATTAATACTAAAAATATGGGGATGGGATTATGTGAACCCTTTAAAGCCACATTATACATCTCTATTTTCCTTTTTAAAATAAACATGTACTTTTCTAAACAGAGAAAAAAGATAATTTCGTTCTTTTCCTTAAAAATTATAGTATGTGTCTTTACAATATAAGAGACAATAAAAATCTGTTAGAAAAACACTTGCACATTGGATTATAAGTGGCAATAACAATCTGTAAGATCATGAAAAAATGTTCAATGAACCATCAAAGTAATGAGAAGTAGAACAAAGGTGACTTGTTGCCTACTAAATTGAAATATAAGTTTTTTTCATAATAGAAGTATTCAGTGTTGGTAAGGATATGATTTTTTTAAAAAAGCATATCAGCCACTTCTGACAGAAAGTAAACTGATAGAATCTCTCAGGAAAACAATGTGACAATAAGTATTAATAGCCTCAAAAGTTTTTCTAATGTTTGATCTAGTAATTATTTAAAAATTTAAAAAAGCAATCTAAACTATTGAAAACATTCAAAGATTATGATCTGTTATTAGTTGAAATAATCTAAATACCAACGTAGGACACAATAGAAAATTACACAGGCACTAGAATCAATCAGACATAACTTTCCTATGTTCACATATGAACACATGACCAATGTAACTCCACATTATATACAACCACAAAAATGGGATGTTATACTCCATGCATGTGTGTCAAAGTGCATTCTATTGTCATATATAATAAAAAATAAAAAATTTTAAAAAGAAAATTATAGAGGCATCAAAAGTAATGTTTATGTGGATCAAAAAAAAAAAGAATTCTATGACCAAGCAATTTCTAGAGAAACACCAGCTCTTGTGCACACATCAATATTGCAAATACTGAGATAATAATTATTTGTATATAATTGAACTGTTATATTCAATTATAACAGTATAAAAGTGAAAACAACCTACTAGTCTGTTAATAACAAGAAAGGTTAAGTTAGACTTTCTCAAACTATAGACTGAGGACTCCTGAAAGATACCAAAAATCTTTTTAAGGGTCTTTAAAGTTCTTCCTTTCCCAACTACGTATCTATCTAGGATAGATTTTCTTCATATGCTTTTACCTAAACAAATTAGCACACCAGACAGAACAGAGAAGCAAACACAAAAATTCAGTGCAGGGCTGGGGCTGTAGCTCAGTGGTAGAGCACTTGCTTCTATGACTGGTTCAATCCCAATTCCAGCACCACAAGGAAACAAATTTTTTTTTTCATATGTTTATAAAGCCAGTGATTTACCTCAATGTAAAATAATTTTCCAGCCCCCCACCTGTAATCTCAGCAACTCAGGAGGTTGAGGCATGAAGATTACAAGTTCAAAGCCACGCTTAACAATTTAGTAAAATCTGACCTCAAAACAAACAAACAAACAAACAAACAAACAGGGTTGGGGATATAACTCAGTGATAGAGCCCCCCAAATTCAATTCATGGAAAAACAATTGATTAATTAATTAATAATAAAACAATTCTATCCTTCTCACTAAATTTTGTTTTGGAAAATAAAGTTTTCAACAAAATTATTTAATGAGTTTAAGGTTATTTTTAAATGAATAAAAAATAAATTTTCTGCATTTTAACTTCCAAAATGGTAAATAAACTGCATTAGGAAATAAAAATTCTTTTGGTCCTCAATAATTTTTAAATGTGATTATCCCCAATCAGTGTTAAATAAACTGTAGTACTATTATCTAACATTATGATTAGAGATAACAATTACATTAGAATTTAGTTTTATCTATAATGTAGTTATTTCAAAAGATTTTCTGCTCATGTATTACTTGCATAATCAGAAAGTCAAAGTCATATTTATGGGGCTTTTTAAGAACACGAGGAAAGCAAGCAATCCAACTGTATACAGATCTCATCATCTTAAATTAAGAAAATGCACAGGAGGGAAAAAGAAAAAAGTCAAGACATTAACAGTGAAGGATTACCTTTATATGGTGGGACTATGATTACTTTTCCTTATTCCTAATAATTTTCAAAATTTTTATCACTATGCAGTTTATTATTCAGACGAGAAAAAAATTAGCGAAAAATTATATGTACTTAGACTGAATCAAACCATTAATCTTCTGCCAACTCAAGAGGCCAAAAGAATAATTTGATCAACAAATTATTTTTTAAATAAAAAATGAACTTAATATCAAAATTATGGGCTGATTTTTATACACTCAAACTAACAGGAACATTCTTAATTTGGAATATAATAATTTGCAATTACTGTAGTACAAATAAGTTAACGGTTAAAAGTAAGGACATCTTTTCAAAGGTACCAAAGATAAGGTCGTGGGGCAGAACAGCATCGCATCCTTGCGGACTACGAGGAGGAGAAAACGCACCGGTGAGGGAATGGACACTGAGGTTCGAGGCGGCTATGACAGATTCCTCTGTCGAGCCCCAGTCTTTTCAGCGTAGAGACCACCACTCCTCGGGAGCCACAGTCGCCTCCTTTAGTCACACCCCCTCCCCTAGCGCGACCAGCGGTGCTTCCCCTACGTCTGCAGGGGCCCAGAGGTCCAAATCCTAGTAGCGCTCAGCACCCGGGCGGCCCGAGTGGGTGGGACCCGGCACCCCACAGCCCTGATGGCCCTCCTAGCCCGGTGTGGTCAGGGCTGGGATTCCCCGGCCAGCTCAGAGGGTTCGGCAAGGAACAGGTCGACAGCCGGGACTCGGTTCCTAGAGGAAGGGGAGGGCCGACCCGATGTCCAAGTCGGCGGGTCCAGCGGCCATCCCACCCTCTCCGCGAGCGCAGCGGGGGTGAGGAGAGACCAAGACGGCCCGTTCTGGGCACTCTTACCTCCCCACCCCCTGCGGAGCTCTCTGGGGACTCGACGCGACGCTGCGCTGAGTAGAGAAGACAGACCCCGGCCGACAGTCCCGGGAGTGCGCGACTCCGGCTCAGAGATTGCCAGTCTTCAGACGAGGGCTAGGCAGAAGGCGCATGCGCAGTGGAGGCTTCCCGCTGCTCACACGCCCCCTCCCTCCGCGTCTGCGGCCTCCGCCGGCCCCAGGCGCCTGCGCGCTGCCACCGGGTCGGAGCTGGGGGCGTCGGACTTCTTACCGGAAGTTCCGAACTACGCCTGGGGCGCCTGCTACGCGGGGAGATTCGGCCCTTCGTCTGGCGGGACTCGGTTTCCCACTAGACGTCCAGGATCCCAGATCCCGAGGCGGCTACCCTTGCCCTTCGCTGACCTACACGCCCCTTTCCCCGCCCGCGTCCGCCTCCTCCTGCAGATCCGCTGGGGCGCCCCGGTTGGTACTGGACAAACCCGCCCGGCAGCTGACCAGGCCTGCCCCCACGCCGCTGGCCTCTCTGAACACCTAACTTTTAAACTTAAAACCCTATTTACAGCATCACCTCCCAGTTTCCCTAACAGAACTGCTCTCCAAACACCCTGAAGTTCCCAGCTCTCCAGTGATCTGGCCCCTCCTTTCGTTGCTTTAGTTCTGCTTTTCTAACAGTGGCGCCTAGAACAGCTGCCTCCCCGTCTAAAAACCAAGGCTAACTTCTCTTATGGTGACAGAAAACGTCGCTTACTCTATCTGTGCCTCTTCTCATTTAAATGAAAAGAGGCATCCGTGTGGGTTCCGGGTTATTACAGACGGGGTGGGATTGGAAATCAGTTGCCAAAAGGATTCAACAGCTCACAATTCTTAGTAGTCTTGCAAGAATTGCAAAAGTATTGGAGTGACGTCCCGACTGTAGGCTCTCCGCCAACTGGGGAGACTCAGGCAGGAAGATCTCAAGTTGGAGAGACCAGCCTTAGCAACTTAACCAGGGCCTAAACAACTTAGTGAGACCCTCTCTCTAAATAAAAAGGGCTGAGGATGTTGCTAAGTGGGTAAGCACCCGTGGGTTCAATCCCCAGTACCAAAACTAAAAGTATTCCACTCATGTGTCATTTGTGGTAAAAGATTTTAGAACCTAAATCTGCAATTTACAACAATAGTGATCTTTGAAAGATACTTAATGTTTCCAGGCAGGTTGTGCTGCCTGTAGTCCTTCCTATTCAGTAGACTGAGGCAGGAGAATCACTTGAACCCAGCGGAGAATTCAAAGCCAAGTTGGGCAACATAGTGAGATACTGTTTTGAAAACAAAAAGAAACCAAACCCTTATTCTCTAATCTTCGTTTTCCTAAACTCTGAAATGGAATTTGTGGTTTTAGTTCAAGAGCAAAACTTCTGATTGCCTAAATCAAAAGCTTGATTTGATTTAGGCATAGCATCTGTTATATGACAGACAATGCGTTAGATGCTTTGTTTACACTATCTTAATCCTAAGAATAATTCTACAAAGTACAGTATGATTTTCTTTACTATGCTTTTCACAGATAAAATGGCACAGACCTTATGGAACCACAACCCAGTAGCAGATATTTATGTAGATGAATTCAGATTAGGGACGGAACTGTTCATAATATAGTACAGTGTGAGTACAAAGAGAATAGAGCTAGAAAAAACACTAACATCTTAAATAAATAAATGGGGAAATATATACATGAATGGTCAAGTCACAAAATACAAAATTCAACTGCCTACCACATACCATATTAATGTGCAAGTTCATTAATAATAACAAAGGAATATTATTCCCCATAAATCTAATTAACAATTTGCTTTAAACTCCATTTGTAAGAGTACAGTGGACACTCATATCCTGGTGGGCTATAAATTGTAACAAAGTAGGACTTGGGAAAGTTACCAAATCATATCAAGAACCTTCTAAATGTTCACATGACCTAATTCAATAATTTTCCTATTGGAAATTATAGATATTTCAGAACACAAAGGTTTATATGGAAAGATATTTACTATGGCAATAGTTATATTTTTAAAACTTGAAATCTCAGCAAGAAGGCTAAGACAGGAGGATTGCAAGTTCAAAGCCAGCTTCTGCAACTTAGCAAGGCCCTAAGTAACTTAGCAAGACCCTGTCTCAAAATAAAAATAATAAAAGGTCTGGGGATGTGGCTCAGCAATTAAGCAGCTCTGGGTTCAATCCCCAGGACTGGGGGGGGGGGGTGCGGGGGGAAGCTTTAAAAGATTCTTGTACACATGATTAAAACTATTAAGACTACATTTATGAAGAATTTCTAGGGCTGAGGATATAACTCAGCAGTAGAGTGCTTGTCAAGTATGTACAAAGCCCTGAGTTCAACATTCAGTATAGCAAAAAGAAAAAGAATTTCTATTGACTTGAGGAAATTACTTCATGAAAAAACACTGAATATCCCAAAATATTTAATATTGCTTTTGTAGTATGTGGTCAGTTATACTCATGCAAATCATGTAAAAGAGTGAAGAAAGTATGCCAAAATGTTGATAGTCATTATGAGTTTCTAATTGGAATATAGATGTTATCACCTTGAACATTCTGAATTTTCTACAATGTATACATATTGACCTTTTATTCTGAAAAAAAATTAATGTGACAGGTATGATAAACTGACCAATGAATCTAAGAATCAGCACCCCTACTATTAAGAGTATGTCTTTAGAGTCAGACTATCTAAATTTGAATTCTAATTTCATCATTTATTAGTAGTTTGACCTAAATTCACTAAGGTCAGATACTTCTATAGTCTGATGGTGATCAAATTAATGCATTGTATGAGATAATCCACATAAAGTGCTTAAGTGGGGCACTTGATATAAATGAATAATTGATATTTTTTTCAGTAAATTAACCCATTATGTTCATGTCAATGTATCAGTATTCAATAAACTTGATGAACTTGACTAATGCACATCAGTTCTTTGGAGCACAATTACCTTCAATAGTATTTAAAAATTGAATTTCTTAGTCTATTAAACCAAGAACAAGAATTGATGACCACTCCACATGGGTGTCACCTTAGCAAAACTTGTAATTTTTTTTTTAAAGAAGAGGTAATGTTTGTCCATATAAAGTTTACAGCCCTTGATTACCCTTTAAATATTTAATATAAAACTTTAATTTTGGAACTATCAAAAGCAAATTGCAATATTTTAGTAGATTTTTAGAGGTAAAATAAACCTTTCTAGTTATGCCTTGGAAGATTATTTAATTTGGGTTCCACGGAACTTCTGATCTGTAGAGTAATAAAAACAAGAAGTGAAATCAACCAACTAGCCAAACTTTAAATCAACAACTATTAATTTAACCCAGGAGTTGTCAGTTATGGTGATGGGAGTTGACTTGGTCTCCTAGAGGGCATTTGACAACATCTGGAAGTTTTTTGATTGTTACAACTGGGAGAATGCTACTAACATCTAGTAAGTAGAGTTCAGAGATGCTGTTAAATGTCTTACAATGCATAGGATGACACCCAACTGTCACCATCTAACTGAACTGGCTACCTATGCTGGGTTCACAAAATCTGACTACATCAATAACTGAGAAAATGGCGAAGAAAGCATGCAAACACATAAAAATACCTTTTCAAAATCTGGGATGGCTCTTGTGACTTTATGGGTCTGTTGGAAAGAGAGCAAGCCACTAGAATTCTTTATTTATATAGAGGGCACACAAGGGGAGATTGGATGGGACATTCTGTCCAATAATAATAATAATAAGAAGAAGAAGAAGAAGAAGAAGAGAAGTAGTAGTAGTAGTAGTAGTAGTAGTAGTAGTAGTAGTAGTAGTATTACAAAGGAACAAGTAGGCAGCCCACTCCATTGATTAATGACCTCATCCGTTGAGCTGAGATGGGGAGCTACCTGCTTTCACGCAGGGAAGCCAGTCTGCACATTTCCATCACTCAAAGCTAGTGGGCACTAAGCTCCTGTGCGGCAGCTCCCGACACCCAATAACAAAGAATTTTCCAGCCTAAAATATCAATATTGCCAATGTTGAGAAACTCTGATTTTAACCAACAAGTAGTTTTAGTTCTTATAGTTCCTTATAATTCTTGGTAAACAGTTCTCTTTTTCTTTGATGGACACAAACACAAACATGGGTTTAGAAACTCAGGAGTAGGTTTGAACTCTTGCATAAGTCTGTATTGATGCAATTAAACTTTGTACCAAGCAGTACACAAAGCAAGTTATTAGAAGAAATCTACAATGACAAGTTTTACGGATCAAACATCTGATCAATTGAACTCTCACAATGCTTTATACCTATGGTTTAGTTTCACCAGATATACACAATCTCTTCTTACCAAGAACCACTTTATAAATAGCTGTAAACTATTGACCCCTGACTACTTTTTAGCCCTTATCTAATAAGTAAAATGGTCAGTCCTGAGTATGAAATTCTTACTCATCTGTGAAGAAACCTGGAGTTCAGAAATTCTTCTTGCTGGTATAACTACTTTGTTAAGCACAGCAACACTTACTTGTGGAGGCCTTTATCATAACAGCACACTGAAGAACACACTTTCTGTCAATAGACTGTTTTCCTCTTGTGTAAGTGCTATAATTTAGTATTGGTTGTTGGGAGAGCTGCTTTTCATTTTTTAAAGGAAAATTACAATCGTGGTATCTACAAGAAAATCACTGTAGGTCCTTGGATGTAACTCAGTACTGCATTTTCTTAAAGTTCTAAAAACCAAAAAGCTCAGAAAGCCAAAATTTCTTTCTCAGTACATGTAAAAATCTGTGACAAAGAAACAATAAGTCAAGTGACACAAAGATTTATTAATAACTCTTACAAAGCTTTTGAACTTTTGACACCAACAGTGAGAGAGAGAGAGAGAGAGAATGAATGCTCCTTTCAATATACTTGTTTCCTAAAAACAGTATGCACATTTCAAGATCCTGCAATGCTTTTGAACTAACTAACAAAGAAAGAAAGTTGCATGAATTTTTAGAGTTAAATTGTGTCTTATTATATTAAGGTGATTTCCTTAACCATTTTAATAAATGAAAATTTATTCAATTAACCTGGTCTAGCTCCTCTCTACATGTATACTAAATAAACAAAACAAAAAGAGGGGCTGGAGATATAACTCAGGGATAGTGTTCTTACCTAGCACCTATGAGGCCCTGGGTATCACTAGTACAGTCCCACCAAAAAAGAAAAATACTGGGGCTGTAGCTCAGTAGTAGAGTGCTATTTACAAGGTCCTGGGTAGTTCTATCCCCAGCACCACCAAGAAAGAAAAAAGACATGGTCAGTACCTTAAATTTTTATTTTATTTTATCATGGTTTTGGGCCTGGAACTGCTTTCTGTTTTTTAAGACAATTGCTATTTTTGTTAACATTAGGTTATATTATTTTGTTAACATTAAATTTAAAAACTGCAGATATGTTAGTTTGTGACTTTGTTTTGTTTTTGTAACATATTGCTCTGTTAACTTGGAAATTTGTTATTTTGTAATATATTAGATTTAAGAACTATAGTCATGTTAGTTTGTGACTTCCAGACTGAATAACAAGGAAAGTAAATAAGTGATGGAGAACTCAAATGCTTTTCACATACAAATAGAATTATATTTGTTTATAGGTTTTTATATTTGTTCTAGGTGTTTCCTTTGTGCAATACAATGTGCTAGGAATTGGTAGTTACAAAGGTCAGTAATTCATGGTTTCAGCCCCGAAGAAGTACATAATCTACTATGTCATTATTTTATTTACTAGCATAATTATTTGAGAAATAGATGGAAGACCATAAAGTTACAAGATCTTTGTGTAGGTTCTTGGTCAATTAAATTTTCTGTGATTTTCTTTATTGATTGAAATGAAATCTGCACATGAAATGCAATGTCAAAATATGAATGAGGTCTGAGATTGTGGCTCAGTGGTAGAGCGCTTGCCTGGCACGCATGAAGCACTGGGTTCCATCCCCAGCACCACATAAAAAAAAAAAATAACAAAATAAAGGTACTGTGAATATCTGCAACTAAAAAATATTTTTTTAAATGAATGAAAGAAGAATTCTTAGCAAAGTTTGGGTCATAATTGCTAAAGATTTGCACATATTAGCCTTGATCTCTAAGAAGCTTAGTCTATAAACAGTTTCTGCATTTCAGAAATCATCCCAATTGTAACATGTTTGGCTGATTTATTCCCTATATTAATCAGTCATTGCTTTAATCAGCAACAGTTTTTTATTACTTTGAAGGATAACTAGGATCTTAAATTTAGGACTTAAATTTCACAGTAATATGAATTTCCAAAGCTATTCCCTTTTTATAAATAACCTGAATGAATAAAATACCAAAAGCAAATAAACCCAACTATTGTAATTTTTCATTTGTTTCTTCTTTATTGACTGGTCTTATGCTAATTTTTATTTTATTTTATTTGTGGTATTGGGGATTGAACCCAGGGCTTTATGCATGCCAGGCAAACACTGTACCAACTGAGCTATATCCCTAGCTCTATGCTAATTTTTTAAACCAGGAATATATTGCTCCAAAACACAGAATGTGACATGGAACTCTTAATTAGTCATTAGTATTTACGTGTTATATAACCATGTTAAAACACTTCTGTTACAAGGAAGAGGGCTAAAACATTTAAAAGAAAATTTTTTAAAGCTTGTAAAAGTCATTTTCTGGCTCAAGGACATTTAGATAAGCTATTGAAGCAAGTTCACTGATGTTGTCTGTGTCTTGAAAAATTCATCTGTTGCAACTTGATGGCCAATGTGACAGTGTTAAGAGGTGGTACCTTTGGAAAGTGGTTAAGTCATGAAGACAGAGGATAGGATTAGGGTCCTTATAGAAAAAGGCTTGGGTTTTTCTCTTTTTCTCTTCTGACATATGAGGACATAACATGGTGCCATCTATGAGAAATAGGTCTTCACCAGATTACTGAACTTGCAGCAACTTGATCTTGGACTTCTAGACTCCAAAACTGTAAGAAAACAAAGGTATGTTCTTTATAAATTATCTAGTCTCCGGTATTTTGTTATAGCAGCATTTCTGTTATATTTTGTTATAGCAGGATTAAGACTGTATTTGGGCTTTTCCCTGAAGTAAGGACTTCAGAAGTAACCTCAGAAGTAGTTTCTCTCTAACCTACTCCTCATGGTTCTCACCCTTCATTTTCACACAACAAAGTGAGTCACAGAAACCAGAATTACTCTTTCCCAAGGTGAATCATGAAAATCAGAACCTCCTTTCCCCAAAGCTGATGATAAAAACTAGAATTATTACTCTAATCTTCCCCCTATCTTTTGCCCAAGAGCTGATCATTAAAAAATTAAGATCTTCACTCCAGGGGGGCCCTGCCCTACAACCAAAAGGAAAGCCAAGAAAAATCTGAACTAACAGGCATTGCCAGGTTTTCCCACATAGTCTATTACATCTGATTATGCCATTTTTTTCTAGTGATATTTCTATTCATTCTTCGTGGAGCCTAACCATAAAAATCAATAGTTTGCCCTGGGCATTTGGGTTTTCAATATGAAGACTCTCATGTCATGTAAAACTATGATCAAACAAATTTATCATGTTTTTCTCTCATTAACCTGTTTTTTTGAGATAGGGGTGTTTGCTGTGACCCTTCTGATAGGTGATAAAGGAATCATCCCCCTTTCTCCCCAACTACAGTCACTAGTTTAAAAAAAAAGTTACAATTTTGATGACTATGAAAGCTAAATTTTGAAAATGCATAGGAAACTTTGGAAATAACTTCACTAAAATATGAACTTTCATTATCTTAGGGTGGAGAAATCATGAGGGATTTCCTCCCCCATTCTTTTTAGTTTTCCATAGTTTCCAAGTTGTGTTTGTTTGTTTGTTTACAAGAACCCAATACTTTAAAACAGAACACTTTTTAAAAAATGTAAAGCAGAGGCTGGGTATTGCTTAGCATGTTCAAGGCCCTGGGTTTGATTCCCTAGCACCACAAAACAAAACAAAACTTATGTATGAACTCATAATTAAGTCAACTAATTACCTCACACTCATTATGCAATCTCTGCATGCAATATGTTGCATGACTGTGAGTCACAAGAGATGGTCCAAAAGGATGAATGAGTGCTTGTATCTAGCTGATGTCTTAGAAGTGGCAACTACGTACAGTCATCCCAGAGGCTTAAGTATCATGCAGCTTCAACATCAGAACATAGGGTCTTTTAACAAGGAAGTTATTAGAATTCTTTACCAAGTGTTTTTGATTCTCCTTTCTTCTGGGCAAATAGCAGCAGTGTGCTTCCAAGTCCTTCTGTGGTTGAATAGAGCTTTGTGACTGATTCAGGCAAATGAATTATAATAAGAAATGTTGTATGTCATTTCTAGACTGGATTCCTTATTCACCAAATAAGATGGTCTAGAGCCTACTTTCCCTCTGGCATAGCAAAGGCAAGAGCTGATATTGTGGCTGCTCCATTTGCATGAGTCCCTAAGGAATTCTAATGAGCAGAACATATCTAGAACATATCTATAGGCCTTGTTGTTTTATTCAACAAGTGATTTATTTCTGATACATAGCTAAGTCTATTCTGGCAGATAAACTGAAACTGAATTTTTGCCCAAGATTTGAGGGTAGCTATTCAGAACGATATATTAAGACAGCACCAATATGTAGCAGCATTGCTTCCTACTGTGATTTTTCTCTATAATTATAATTATTATGATTTTCCAAATAAGCACAAATGTATGTTTACTCCTACTGCTCCTCGGTGTAATGGTTAATTTTTTATTATGTAAAATGCCAATCACATACAAAAGTGGAGATGCTATGGTCTGAATGTTTGTGCTCCACCCCTCAAAAAAAAATTATGTGGAAATCTTAATCCCCAGGATGATAATATTGGGACTTGAAGCTTTTGGCAGATAACATCATAAGGGCTTTAATGTCCCATGAAAAAGACTGTAGATAACTAACTAGCCCCTTCCATCTCAAAGACACTATGAGAAGAAGTCTGTCTATAAAAGAAGTTTGACCCTCACCAGATACCAAACCTAACAACACCTTAATCTTGGACTTCCTAACTTCTGGAATTGTGAGAAAGACATTTATGTTGTTTCTAAGCTACCTGGTTTATGGTATTTTGTTATAGTAGCCCCAATGGACTAAGACAATAGTGCAATACACTATGCATCTATCTCTCTGCTTCAACTATCCACAACTCATGGTCATACATCTTTCTTAATCTATATGTTTTAGTCAGCTTTTTTCCTGCTATGACTAAAAGGACCCAACCAGAACAACTGTAGAAGAGAAAAGGTTCATTTAGGGCTTATGGGTTCAGAGGTCTTAGTCCATAGAAGGCTAGCTCCTTCATTGGGGCTGGAGGTGAGGCTGGACATCATGCATGGTGGAAGAGTGGCTGACAGAAGCAGCTCACATGGTGATCGGAAAGCAGAGAGAGAGAGTCTCCACTTGCCAGATACAAATATATACCCCAGAGGTAGGAAATATGGTGGAATGAGATGGATGGACATCATTATCCTAAGTACATGTATGAAGACACAAATGGTGTTACTCTACTTTGTGTACAACCAGAGAAATGAAAAATTAGAACAAATAAATAAGTTTATTAAAAAATACATATAACATATGTACATATATACATATAATAAAATATATAATAATAATAATTTATTAAAAATACATATAATCAGCTCTTGGGCAAAGACGGGGGAAGATTAGAGTGATAATTCTAGTTTTTATCATCAGCTTTGGGGGAAGGAGGTTCTGATTTTCATTGTACACCTTCTATATGTGTACTATGAATTGAAATGCATTCTGCTATCATGTATAACAAATTAGAACAAATAAATAAATTTATTTTAAAAAATATATATACCCCAGAGCCATGGCCACAATTTCTACCTTCTCCAGCCATACCCTGCCACTTTAGTTACCACTCAGTTAATCCTTATCAGGGGATTCCATCATTGATTGGGTTAAGACTCTTACAACCCAATCATTTCTCCTCTGAACCTTCTTACATTGTCTCACACGTGAGCTTTTGGAAACACCTCACATCCAACGCATAAAACTATACAACCACCTATTCTACTTCCTGTATCCCACAACTGGATTGTTTTAAGGCAAATTTCATTCATGATATTTTTTCATCTTTAAATTTTTCTACTCATATATTTAAAAGATAAACATTTTATAAAATAGAAATAATAGTAAAAAAAAAAAAAAACTTCCTTGTATCCAGTACTATTAACCACCTTCAATATGGACAAGCTTGTTCATCTATACCCTTACCTACTCATATTATTTTGAAGCAAATCTCACAAGTCATGTAATTTCCTCCATAAATATTCTAACATATATTTTAAAAGAAAAGAGCTCTTTTTTAAATATTGTTTTTTTAGTTGTCAATGGACTTTATTTATATGCAGTGCTGAGAATTGAATCTAGTGCCTCACACATGCTAGGCAAGCCCTCTACTGCTGAGCCACAACCCCAGTCCAAGAAAACAGCTCTTTACAAAAACACAATAACAGTACCATTAGCACACCTGAGAACTTTATCAGTAACTCTTCAATATTAACATACTTTTAGGGACTAAATTGGGGCCATAGTCTGGGTTATATGTATTTTTTAAATAAATTTATTTATTTGTTCTAATTTGTTATACATGACAGCAGAATGCATTTCAATTCAGATTTCCAATGGTTTCATAAATGTCATAATTTTTAAATAGTTTGTGTGAATCAAAATTTAAATAAGGACAACATAATGAGACTGGCTGGTGTCTAATAACATTCCCTCTTTCTTTTCTATTCCTTGCAAGTTAGTGAAAAAGCCATGTCTTTTGTTCTGTAAATTTTTCATTACGTGAATTTTTTTTTCAAATTCCTTGCCAGTTGTGTTTGTCAGCTTTCCATCACTATGACAAAATAGCTGAAATATCAAACTCACAGGAGGAAAGATTGATTTGGGCTTACAGTGATCACTTGGCTTTGTCACTTTGGGTCTGTAGTGAGACAGCACGTCATGGAGGAGTGTGTAACAGAAGAAATTGGTCTCTCTGCTCTGGCGCTCATGGCGGAGGCAGCAGGCACGCTTCAGCATGCAGAACCACGCTGGCGAGTTCGTGGACCTGTACGTGCCGCGGAAATGCTCCGCCAGCAACCGCATCATTGGTGCCAAGGACCACGCGTCCATCCAGATGAACGTGGCCGAGGTGGACAAAGTCACCCTCAGGTTTAACCGCTAGTTTAAGACCTATGCTATCTGCGGGGCCATTCTCAGGATGGGTGAGTCAGATGACTCCATTCTCGGATTGGTCAAGGCAGATGGCATCGTCTCAAAGAATTTTTGACCGGAGAGAATTGGAGCAGCAGAATATTTGTCATAAATAAATAATGAAAAGCCCTCCCCTCCCAAAAAAGAAGAAATTGTTCACTTCATGAGAGCTAAGAAGCAAAAAGAAAAGAAGGGGTCAAGGTCTCAGTATTCCCTTCAAGGGCACACCTCAACAACCTAACTACCTCCCGCTAGACCCCACTGTTAGGTGGTAGCTAGCAATGAGCAGTGAAATGCAGACAAGGTCACAGGTATTCTTTAAATTACTTTAGGGTCTTCTATAACTACTTCCAAAGTAGATGAGAAAGCTACCTCAGCATCTGAGTTGCTAGGATTACAGGTGTACACTTTATAACACCTGCCTTAGAATTTAGTTATATTTCTAATGTCAGACTTCTACTTTCATGTCAGTACATAGAACAGTTTTGAGAAGAAACCTTTTCAAAACTATTATTTTTACATATCTAAGGATAGTTACAACTGAATTTCTCTGCAAATTTTTCAAAGATACAGACACATCATATTAGTATTCAGATATGTTCCTTGTTTAGATACCTACACAAGAAAACTCACCAGAACTCGAATGTGTTAAGATAGAATTGACAGTATCAGGCAATCAATGTATCAAGAGTCAGCTGTTTGTCATCTAATTCCACTGCCAGAAACATGTAAACGGCAGTCAGAAAAAGAACTGAAATTCAAATCAGAGAAGTGAAACTAAATATTCTACTTGTTAGTCACTTGAATAATGATATTTTGTGAGAACAAGTTCAAAATATGGTTAATATCCATTTTGAGTTACACAAGTTTAACACTGAACACAATTAGGAGAAAAAATGAATGGGGGTATCATCTCCTTGTCTCTACTCTCAAGAAAAGAGATCATGCTCTCAAACATTATAAACTTTTTTTTTCCAGCTGGGAAAAAGACAAAGAATGCACCACACACCACAGAGTGGGAGAGACTAAATCCCCAGGTATGCAGTGATCTCTCTGACTATGGCTTTTATAACCTGAAGTGAGTGAAAAGATCAACTGAGAGGTGCATTGCTGACCTGGAGCCTTAGGGCCCAACAGGCAGGCTACAGAACTCTATAATAGCACCCTGGGGTCAACAGTACAATGTCTAAGATTATAACCACAGAGAATCAAGGACCAACTTAACCTCTTGATTTTGGCATTTATAGAAGCCCAGGATTGATGCTGGACCCCACTGGGGGGAGAAAGCAGTCCCCAAAATGATTGATTGGATTTTCCTCCAAACTCAGAACAAAATAAATATGATTTAAGAAATAAGGATATATTGGGCTGGGGATATAGCTCAGTTGGCAGAATGCTCACCTCACATGCACAAGGCCCTGGGTTCAATCACCAGCACCACAAAAAAAATAAAAAAGAAAAAAGAAGAAGAAGAAGAAGTGATGTTTCTTGTACGTAGTTCTATAGATTTCTCACATAATAGAATGCAAGTTCCACCTTCTACTATAAGAGTTCATAATAGATCTTGCAGTTTTTTTGGACCAGCTTTCCTTAATCAGTTTTTGGTTATTTGGTTTTTGTTTTTGTTTTCTTTATACAAAATTGGCAGTTATTTCAAAGGAATTTTCTTATATCGCATTTCTTTGACTTAAATTCTCAAATCAAGAAAGAGAAATCATGATAACTAGAAGAATCTTATCTGTACACTTTATAATGCACTTTACAACCTAACAAGATTTTTTAAAACCCAGAATCATTTGGACTTTGGACTCTGAGTCCATTATAGCACAAATTAAAATATAAATTACACATACACACACACTCACACACACAGAGTTTAACAGGTTATAAGAAAGTATGCACTTCATAGGAAAAAAGAATTATCATTTACCTCGTATGTCCTCTTGAATTAAGGCTTGGCAAAAGTGTCCGCTGTGGTGGACTAGTAATACATAAGGGGCTGGATAATATGGGACCATATGGCACATTTCATCATGTGGCATTTTCTCACTATTCTAGTCATTTCCCTACCCATTTCCTTCCTAACATCAATAACTCCTGGACAAGATCCCTGGCTTTTAATTAACACTATCATTTTTCCTGAAAGAATTTTGTTTGATGACTTTTAATTTGTTTTCATTTCAGTGATAGCTTGTCATTTTTATTATGGTCTGAACTTTTTTTTTTTGGCCTTTTACATATGACTTAGATTTATATTTGGCAGAGAACATCAATAGATTCCAAACTATGAGTCTTAAACTAGATACTTATTTTTCTTTTGCATTAATATCCAGATTCAGGTAGTCTAATGATGTCAGGCAACTTTACTCTCTGAGATCAACACAGTCTGACTCATATTTTTTCTGTTTTATCATCTGTGGACTCTATTCTAAAGTTCTCCTCTAAGTCCAAGATGCATACATCAGTTCCAGCAATTCTGTCCATATTTCCTCCAGCTGGAGGGAGGAAAGAGGCACCGTGGATAAAAGACTACATGTCAGCTCTTCCTTGAGGAAGTTACTATACATTCTCACTTACATCACTGGTCTGAACTGATTATCAGGGTCACATACAACTGTAAAGAAGACTCCTTTTATTTTGGGAGGCTCTGTGTCCAAATGAACATTCTAATGGGAGGAAACAAATTTCTACTAAACTTTTTGAACCTTGGTGCCATCAGGAGCTCCCTTGCTGCAAAATCCCAGCAAAGTTTCACCAATTAGCATACACCCGAGCAGGTTCTGCATGTTTTATTGCAAGTCCCCCTCAAAGACTGCCTTTTCAGTATCACTGGGACCCACCACTAATGACTACGCTGTCACTGTATAATCTTCACTTACAGAGTCAATTAAGAAATCCCTCGCTCCTCCTCTCACCCTCTTTGCATTTTTAGAAGAAATATCTACTCTCATTGATTTCATTTCTTCACTTCCCGTTCATCATCAGCCTTCCCTCAAATGGATTCTCCTTAACTACTCCAATGTCCTTGATAAGGCCAACAGTGACTCCCATAAAACGAAATTAACTGTGTGTTTTTCATTCATCTTCCTTGGCTTCTTAGCATCTGGCAAAGAGGACATTTCTTCCTTCTTGAAACCCTCTCTTTTATTGGATTTCATGATGCCAAGGTGCTTCCAGAAGCTCTTTGTAAGTCTCGTTTGTGAGCATCTCCTTTATAGGAACACAAATTAATGAATTATCTTCTAGGTCTTTCTCCTCCCCTCTACTACCCAGAGATGACTTCGTCTACTGTAGGCTTCAGTTGTGACCATGTGCTGAAGATTCTCTGAGCTACAGATCCTCATATATAACTGATGACTATTTTGTTTCTCTCACAAGAATGCCCTACAGACAGAACTTGTGTTTGTTACATACTAGAAACTCAACAAATATTACCTAATTAATAAATACAGTTACATAGCCTATTAAAAATACAGACATCTAGAACTTCTTATTTTCATTTATGAACTCAGCATTTCTGTGCAATTATGTAATCAGACAATATTGTGCACCCTGAGAGACACTAAGGAATTAAAGAAATTCCCATATCAAAAGCTAAAGTTAGGGGACTGGGAATAAAGCTCAGTTGGTAGAGTGCTTGCCTCACATGCACAAGGTTCAATCCCCAGCACAAAAAAAAAAAAAAGCCTCAAGTTAAAGGGCTGTGGTTGTGGCTCAGTGGTAGAACACTTGCCTAGCATGCGTGAGGCAATGGGTTCAATCCTCAGCACCCCTAAAAATAAACAAGTAAAATAAAATAAAGGTATTGTATCCATCTACAACTGAAAAAATATTAAAAACAAAAACAAAACAAAACACTTCAAGTTAGTATCTTTCTCACCCAACTAGTTTTTCCTCCAGTTTCCATCATATCAGTGGGCTGTATTCATTTGCTCAAAACAGGAATTTAGGAGTCATCCACTATCTACCTTTTCCCAAACCATCACCCATCTAACACACACACACACACACACACACACACACACACACCTCATAGACCTGTGAGGTTTCTCCTAAACATATCTCCAATCAATCCTCAAAACCCCTGGCTCCAACCCTCACACTATGACTTACGAAGTGCTCTGTGATCTGCTTTCTCAGCATTCATCCTCTCTCTCTCTGACATCAACTCTTTACTTCTCTCTAGATTACTTACCTGGCCTCAGGTGAGGGTGGCTTCCATGTTCTGCAAACAAATCATTCTTTCTACAGCCATGAATCATTCTTGCTATAGCTTCCAGGTCTTTCCAGTTGCTCTTTCCTCTGCTTAGAATGCACTTCCCCCAGCTTCCTCACTTTCTCTAGGCTTTTTATCCAAAGTCACTTTCTTGATGAGACTTGCCTGACCACCCTGTCTACATATTTAATATCTGTTCCCTAAACTTGGTGCTTTATATTTCTTCCTACAACTTATTTTTTGTTTCCTTATGCCTACAGTTTGTTCTCTATATCTGTGGGTTCTACTTCATGAATTCCCCTAACCATGGACTGAAAATATTCAGAAAATAGTTTATCTGACTAAACATGTGCAGACTTTTTCTTGTCATTATAGAGATTTGGAGATTGGGGCAGAAGTCAGGAGAGAGATTTGGGATCCATTAGCATTAAGGTGGGAGTCAAAATCCAGGATTTAATTGTGTAGACAAACAACAGAAACCATCTGGATGATCTAAGGAGAAAAGAAATTTGCTAAAAAGATACTGTATAGCACAAATAATTTTCAAGAGGGATAGAGAACTAGAATCATGTCATTCAGAAATAATGTCCAAACTGCTGCCATAGAACTGGTCTGGTGTCACTGCCACTAAAGTCGACACTGCAGCCCTGCTGCCAGTGATGTCCCAGGAGTTTAGCTTTCTTGAACCACAGCCTCTTAGGAATCCTATGATCCCTGCTTTACCAGGTTGGGTGTACATGACTGGAAGTCAAAGTTATGTACTTTTATCCAACCTTAACTACAAGGAAAACTGGGAAAGGGAACTCCAATCTTTTTTTTTTCCCTTTGAGAAGGAAGTCTTAACACTACCTACAGAAGTTCATAAAGTAGAAGAATTAACTGACTACACAAAAGGGATCCAAATACATAGAACAATAACAGAGCTTACTATAGCAGAGACAGAATGAAAAGAGAAGAGAGCCAAAGACAGCATCCTAGGAGCAGAATAGCAATTACAGAGTAGAGAGAGGGATTTTGGCAAATACCACAGAAAGAACAATGGGGATATGTTGAGAGTTAGGACAGCTGTTCTCAGGAAAGCCAAGAAAAATAGATTTACAAAGGTTAACACTGTCAAAAGGATCCAAGAATTCAAATAAGAGAGAGCTGTTGAAAATTAGTTGCATTGACTAGATTAGGTGCATGTTGGGGGTCAAGGACAAGCAGTGAGTGGAGGTTAGCAAGCAGGGTCCGATGGAAGCAGTCCTGAGGTGCTTAGAGAGCATGCAGGAAGAGGAAAGCCAGGACCTAAAGAAATGAGGTATGTGACATAGGAAGGCTATTTGGTAGTGGTGGCCAATTTAGTTAACTTGAAGTGGTGACCAAATTGTACAGCCAGATAAAAACTAGATTGGAATACAGGCAAGAGAGGCCAAAACAAGGATTTTTAGCCCAGAACAAAGGTTATGTGCACAGCAGTCATGGTTGAAACTCAGAGAGTACATGTGCTGTCTGAGAGAGAAGGAAGAGAAAAAGGAGGAAAGGCTTGGAGCAGAACGGTGCCTAGTGAGGATGTGGATGATGAACAGAAAAGCAGAGGAGAAAATGGTGGAGAACTGGAAATACAGTTCTATGATTTGAATATTTGCAACCTCCAAAATCTATGTGGGAACCTAATCCCTAATGTGATTGTTTTAGGTGGTGTGGTCTTCAGGAGGCAATTAGGTCATGAAAGCTCTGCTCTTGTGGATGGGATTAGCAAAGCACCCTTATAAAACAGCATGAGGATTGAGTTCATTCCTTTTTCGCCCATTGTTATGGTTTGAATGTGAGGTATCCCCCAAAACCTCACGTGTGAGACGTGAGAATTTTCAGAGGTGAAATGATTGGGTTATGAGAGCCTTAACCCAATCAGTAAATTAATCCCCTGATAAGGATTAAGTCAGTGGTAACTGAAGGAATTTAGGATATGGCTAGAAGAGGTGGGTCACTGGAGGCATGACTTTGTGATATATATTTTATATCTGGTGGAGTGGAGACTCACTCTCTGCTTTATTTTTTTAATTAATTAATTAATTTATTTGTTCTAATTTGTTATACATGGTAGCAGAATACATTTCAGCTCATAGTACACAAGTGGAGCACAATTTTTCATGTCTCTGGTTGTACACAAAGTAGAGTCACACCATTTGTGTCCTCATACATGTACCTAGGGTAATAATGACCATCTCCATTCTACCATCATTTCTACCCCATTTTTCCTCCCTTCTCCTCCCTCCCCTTTTCCCTATCCAAAGTTTCTCTACTCCTCCCATGCTCCTCCTCCACCCCCATTATGATTAGCATCCATTTATCAGAGAAAACATTCGGCCTTTGGTTTGGGGGGATTGGCTTACTTCATTTAACATTATATTCTCCAACTCTATCCATTTACCTGCAAATGTCATAATTTTATTCTCTTTTAATGCTGAGTAATATTCCATTATGTATATATACCATAGTTTCTTTATCTATTCATTTACTGAAGGACATCTAGGTTGGTTCTACAATTTAGCTATTGTGAATTGTGCTGCTATAAACATTGATGTGACTGCACCACTATAATATGCTGTTTTAAGTCTTTTGGGTATATGCCAAGGAGTGGGATAGCTGGGTCAAATGGTGGTTCCATTCCCAGTTTTCTAAGGAATCTCCATACTGCTTTCCAGATTGGTTGCACCAATTTGCAGTCCCACTAATAATGTAAGAGCGTGCCCTTTTCCCCACATCCTCATCTTCGTAATAGCTGCCATTCTGACTGGAGTGAGATGAAATCTTAGAGGAGTTTTGATTTACATTTCTCTAATTGCTAGAGATGATGAACATTGTTTCCTACATTTGTTGATTGATTGTATATCATCTTCTGAGAAGTGTCTGTTCAACTCCTTAGGGTTGTTTGTTTTGTTTGTTTAGGGTTTTTTTTTTTTTTTTTTTTTTTTTGGTGTTAAGTTTTTTGAGTTCTTTATATATCCTGGAGAATAGTGCTGTATCTGATGTGCATGTGGTAAAAATTTGCTCCCATTTGTAGGCTCTCTCTTCACCTCACTAATTGTTTCTCTTGCTGAGAATAAGTTTTCAGTTTGAATTCATCCTGTTTATTGATTCTTTATTTTATTTCTTGCGTCTTAGGAGACTTGTTAAGGAAGTAGGGTCCTAATCCGGCATGATGAAGATTAGGGTCTACTTTTTCTTCTATCTGGCACAGGGTCTCTGGTCTAATTCCTAGGTCCTTGATCCAGTTTGAGTTGAGTTTTTTGCATGGTGAGAGATAAGGGTTTAATTTCATTTTGTTGCGTATGGATTTCCCAGACTCCAAAATTGTGAGAAATAAATTTCCATTACCTATAGCCTATCAGTCTGAGCTGTTTTACTATCGTAGCAGAAATGAACTGACATGCAGTGAATTAGAAAGGGTGGAAAGGGCTTTGGGAGAAAGGAAGTCACCATCGGGAGCCAGGAAATGTCTAAGAGAGAGTCACATGGTTTGTCAAGAAGAGAGTTATGATGGCCCCCAAAAAAGATTTTAATGGAAGAGGAAAGGAACTGAAACCAGGTTGCAAGAAACTAGTAAAAGGCAGCTGCAGTTTGCTGAATTGCCATGTGGATGGAGACATTTAGCTGAGTCAAGTGGCTTAATAAAACCAAATTAGTGTTTAACAAAGTAGGTAATCTCCCTAAACAGAATATCTGATATAATAGTAAAATGAAGTGCAAGCATCAATCCAGAAAGTTTAGTTTTCAACAATATCTCAATTTGAAACTAAAGTCTAAGCTAGAGAGGAAAAATGTAAGTGGTGAAAATACACACTTTGAAGCCAGACCGAGGTGTTTGGATCCTAGCTATGATGCATGACCATCACCCTTAATTTCCCCAAGCCTTAGTTCTGATATTTTCCTACACATTGTTCTCATGTGTAAGACATGAAAGAATAACATTTAGCAGAGAGTAGGTACACAATACATATTAGAAGTTGATGTTATTATTCATGAGTAGGTCACTGGAATCCAATAAGTGGTCTCTCTTCCTAAATGTAAGCCAAGAAATAAACCTTTGAAACTCATTTTAAGAAGGTAAAATTGAGCTGTGCATGGTGGTACACAGTTGTAATCCCAATGGTTTGGAAGCCTAAGACAGGAGGATCACAAGTTCAAAGCCAGCCTCAGCAATTTAGCAAGGCCTGTCTCAAAAAATATTTAAAAATTGACTGTGGAAGTGGCTCAGTGGTTAAGAGTTCCTGAATTCAATTTCTTGTACTGGAGGAGGAGGAAGAGGAGGAGGAGAAGTAGAGAAAGAGGGGGAGGAGAAAGAGGAAGAGGAGGAGGGGGAAGGGGAGGGAGAGGAGAAGAGGAAGAGGGGTAGGAGGAGGAAAAAGTCTTTTGAGTAGACTAAAAGAGCCGTTTTTGTTTGTTTGTTTGTTTTGTTTTATTTGTTACTTTGGATACTGGAGATTGAACTCAGGGACACTCTACCACTAAACCATATCCCCAGCCCTATATTGTATTTTATTTTTAGATAGGGCCTCACTGAGTTGCTTAGTGCCTTGATTTTGCTGAGGCTGGCTTTGAACTTACGATCCTGCCTCAGCCTCCTGAACCTCTGGGATTACAGGCATGCACTGTGTCCAGCTAAAGGAGCCCTTTGGTAAGAAGCTGCAGTGACCTATAGTGATATATAGAATTCAAAAACCGTACTTTTACATGTTTAAAGTTCTATGAGTGAAAGTTAAAATTCAGGCTGGGTGCAGTGCTGCATGCCTGTGATCCCAGTTACTTGGGGGCTGCAACAGGAGGATCACAAGTTTGAGGTTAACCTGGACTACTTAGTGATACTCTGTCTCAAAATTTTAAAATGTAAATAAATAAAAGGAACTGGGAATGTAATTCAGTGGTAATGTACCACTGGGCTTGTTCCCCAACTTAAAAAAAAATCAGTACTTGAACAATAACAGCAATGATAATTCACTTGCATATTCTAGAACATACATAGGACTAAGTTCTTGATTTCTTAAGTTGACTCCTTCAGGTCTCTCATATTCAAACAGACACTTGGAAATCACCATTGCTTACTCTCCTTGCCTTACTCCCACATACAATCCATTGCTAAGTCCATTCCACTCCTTTACCTCTCTACTGCTGTTCCTGCATCCTGGCTGTCTTTCTGTTCTCCCCCCACAGCTTCTCAACTAATCCCCAGCTTCTGTTCTTGCTTGCCTCAAACCTGTTCTCCACACAGAAGCCAGAGTAATCATTTAGAAATAGGATGGGATCATCTTACTCTTTTGCATGAAACTTGACAAGGGTCTAATATAAACATCGAAACTGTATTTTATTTCCCAGAGTGTTGATCAGTGGCACCCATTGTTACATGATCCTCCCATGTAACCATTGATTGTAATGATGCACACACATTCATTTTATATTTTAGTCTATGCTTGTAGGATATCTATTTTAATATTTTGATTTGCCATGCTGCTGAAATTAGTCAAAATATATAGTAGATTTTCTTTATATTTTTGCTAAGTGGGCTTCTTTTCCTTAAAACAATGAAGAATTTTTATGTGCCATTTCATTTGATAAACTTTCAGTTTTTAACTAAATATCTCTCTAGCACGCAACAAAATACATGAGTTACAAAAATTACTGTAAAACCTAAATACAATCTCATCTAAGTAACTTCTAGTATAACTGCTAACAATATATAATTAATGTTATTATCATACTATTTTTATAGCCATATTCTCATAATATATCAAAAGACTCATTTTCTATAAATCTGGCACAGAATTAAGATGTAGCCTTGTATTTGGAATGCCATGACGATGACTCATGAGTGTCTGATTACCAGTTTTCTGCATAAGTTCTAGGTTCTATAATGTTAATCATTTTGACAAGAAAAAAAAAGCTATAAAATAATATACTTCTTACATACTTCTGTTAAGATATAAACTCCTGGCAAAGTTACCATTATCATAGTTTTTTAGGTTGAAGTTATAAAAACAAAACAAAACACTATTATTCCAACATTTTACATGGCAAGTTAGAACACCATGAAAGAAGAAAGGGATATGAAATAAATACATATCAAATGCCAACCAATTGTGCTCAACAATTATTATCATTTCTTTATTTTTAAAAAAATTTTTAGTTGTCAATGAACCTTATTTTATTTATTTATTTTTATGTGGTGCTGAGAATCCAACCCAGTGGCACATGCTCCACCACTGAGCTACAACCAGCCCTATCATCAGTTATTAAAGGAGCATATTAAAATATTTTATTTTTCCCCTATCCAATCTAAGGTTTCCTTTATTTAATATTTAAATTATTAAGAAAATATTTACTATTTTTTCTAAATCATATAATGTCCAGTTTCAGAATGTTGACTGAAAAACACTTCATATAACTTTTTTTTTTTGTACCAAGGATTGAACCCAGGAGCACTTAACCACTAAGACACATCCCCAGCACCCCCACCCCTTTTTTTCAGTTTTTTTAAATATTTTATTTGTTTTAATTAGTTATACATGACAGTAGGATGCACTTATACACTTTGATATATCATAGATGGGATATAATTTCTCATTTTTCTGAGTATACATATTGTAGAATCACATTGGTCATACAGTCACATACATACATAAAGTAATAACGTCTATTTCATTCTACCCAGCCACTTTTTATAATTTATTTAGAGACAGGGTCTTGCTGAGTTACTCAGGGCCTTGCTAAGTTGCTGAGGCTGGCTGTGAACTCGAAATAGCCTCAGCCTCCCAAGCCACTGGGATTACAGGTGTGCGCTGCCACATATCGCCTTCATATAACTTTTAAATTAGTTCGCAAACAAAATATTTTGATATACCACACCAATATACCTTCTATAGAATGTTTTCCCATAAGGATTGATTACTAAACTAATCATGAAAATTAGAAATACCCAGAAAACAAGCAAGTCCTTAAATTATTGTAACACAAAGTCTTTTTTCAAGGGCTTTTAATATATACATCTTCAAGTTCTGATATGAACTATGGTTTTGCCAAAATAGCCAATTCCTGATAGAAAAATATAGCATTTTAATAAGCGTCCTTGTGTAGTTTGACATAACAAGGGATTCTGGATTAAAATAAGGCAGTTCTTGAGTTTAAAACTTTGGGAATTTGGGGCTGTGACTGTGGCTCAGTTTTAGAGTGCTTGCCTAGCATACATAGGTATGAGGAAGTGGATTCCATCCCCAGCACTCCAAAAATAAAAGAAAAAAAAAAAGGAATTTGAATAAGCAGAATCATGTAAAACATAGCATGTTAAAGGTTTTGTGACAGTGTTTTTTAATGAAAACATTTCCTCATATGATTTGATATTTAGTCTATTTTGCAATAAATATTTTTCTTTTAATTCCTGAGCAAGTGACTAGCTTGTCTTTGATTAGCTGTTGCTTTATTATCCATTAGAATGCACTGACATTTTTAAAATGTATAAGCTTGTCAGTAAACCATACACTGTATACTCATATTAATAGAAAAATAATATAGCTTATAATCACAGTTTTTAGTCTTTAATTCTTTAAACTATCAGCCAATATAAATAATAAGGTGTTTACTATTTCTCAGACATATTAATGAGGATTTAAGAGAGGAAACTAGAGATAATATCTCTTTTATTGAGAAAACTACAGAGGAGGAGAATAAATATATGAATTAAATATAAAAGTCTAGTATTTGCAACATATACATAATTACATGTGTACAAATAGCAGCTTTAAGCACTTCTAGAGATAAGTATAAGGTAATATAATGAATCATTCTGTGTCTTAGTGTAGTCATGTACTAAAAAAGGGTAATTACACTTCACAAGATTGTTGTAAAGATTAAATGAACAATGTAGGTTGAAGTAACCCCCACCAAACTTTAAGAAGCTGGACAAACAAGGTGCTATAATTGTGAGTTGAATATAAAAATAATGACTTTGTAAAGGATAAAAGAATAAGCAAGCATCTGGTATTTGTTAAGGGATATCTCTTGTTATATGTGGAGCTTTTAAATCTTGTCTTGCAGAACTTTAGGGAAACAGGGAAAGCACTCATGTATTTTGAGGAAATAAATTTGGTAGAGAATAAATTGAGTAGATAAATTATGTAGATAAATTTGGGAGAACAGCCTCAAAGAAAAAAACAGACCCTACCAAAGACATAGATAAGTTGAGTTAGAAGGACAAATAGAGCTGGTATAGATGGTCTACAAGGTTGAAAATATTTGGCCATAAATGTTATAGGAAGAAATGAAAGACACTAATTAAATCCCTAAGCATCTTAAAGATGTCTTGTCAGATATCCTGATTTACAGTTTTCTTAGAATGTTTTTCAGAATCAAGCACACCCACAGTCTCTCTCCTAGGTGCTTCACTTTCTTTGTGACAAAAGTCCTAAAACTTAATATGTATATCTAGCTGCAATATGGAGACAGAATTATTAATCTTCCTTGAAGGGGCAGATTTCCCCACAAAGCTAATGAAGCTGAAGCTTCAAGATCCCGAGAATGGCCCCAGCAACAAGTTGACAGGGTCATACAATTTTATAAAGTTTGTGAAAGTTGTAATTTTTTTCTTATTTTTGTACCTAAATTATACATACATACATATGTATCTACATACATGTATGTGTGTATGTGTGTGTTTGTGTGTGTATATATAGATCTTGCAAGTCATATAAGCTGCAGGACTCATAAAATCTGGATCACTCCTAAAAAATAGGGAAGAATGAACTACTATTACTTCATTACTAAATTGATAAAACTTTTGGCAAAGGTAAAACAAACAGCAAAATATAAATATACATATTCAGGAATTTTAAGGCAAAACTTGTAAATGTAAATACCTATGGGTAGGATCAGCTACATAATTTGTGGACCCTAGTACAAAATTAAAATGTGAAAACCTTGATTAAAGATGGTAATGCATTTCAACATGATGATAGTGAAACACAAGGCTCTTCTAAGCATGGGAACATGTAGCACTGCACAGGTCATACACCCAGGAAGCCTATAGGTACTATTGGAGAATACAGACCAAGTATAAGGAAACCTTCAATTAAAAACCTTCAGCACTGCAAAAACAGAGTCACACATACACACACACACACAGACAGACAGACACACAACACAAACACACACACACACACACACACACACTCTTAAGGGGCTATCTGTTATCTGACTTGAGTTACAGTAGCCAGGCTGAGCCACTGCTGTTGACTTGTTTTAAAGAAATCAGAAATCTGGATCTCTATGTTTAGCCAGCTAGCTTTTAAATATTGATAATTCAAATTATTTGAAAACCACTGTACAAATCATACCAAATATGTCTGAGCAGGTTAAGAGCAGAGTCAGATATAGCCTCTGGACTCTTATCTGGAATCTTTGCTTCATAACCAGAGAAATTCACACTTGAATTCCTAACTTTTCAACAAGGGAACTGTGTGACCTTTTCTGAAATTCATCTTTCTCATTTAGCTCAGAGCCTAAATACAGAAAGTGACCCATAAATGTTAGTTTGACCTCTCACACTGTCAAACACACATGCTATTTCCTTTTGTATTATTTAATTGATATAGAAGTCACATCTTGTTGTAAGAGTAGATACTTTTATTCAAATATAATAAAAATTCAGGAGTGTCAGATGTGGTGGTGGATGCCTGTAATACCAGTGATCCAGAAGACTTAGTCAGGATCATAAATTCAAGGCCAACCTGGGCAATTTAGTGAGACCCTGTCTCAAAAAATAAAGACACCTGGCATTGTAGCTCAGTGGTAAAGTTACTAGGTTTGATCCCCAGTAACAAATAAAAGGAAGGAAGGAAGGAAGGAAGGAAGGAAGGAAGGAAGGAAGGAAGGAAGGAAGGGAGAGGGGAAGGAAGAAAATTAGTAATCATGATCAGAATATCCAAGAACCCTAGGACAACATTAAGAGACCAAGTTTAAAAATGACTGGAGCAGGGTGCAGGAGGTGGTGGACTCCATGGTGAAAAGGGTGGAGAGGGGGAACATCTGGAAGATGCAGGGCCTCATGTTCTGGTGCATCATCAGCTGCTGTGAGGATAACCAGGCTTCCATGCAACAGGTGCACCCGTGCATTGAACACTGCCATGTGCCTCTGGCTTAAGCCCAGGTCTTGGTGACCAGTAAGTTGGAGAAGCTCCAGGACCACCTGGCCTGGTGTCCCATGAATAAAGCCAAAGATTCAATATGTGCTGGGAGTAAAGAGCTTCAGGGGAAGTGGCAGCTGAACAGTTGTAGATGACCACATGCACCTCACCCCAACTATGACCAAGAAGATAAAAGAGTCTCTCTCATCCATTGGGGTAAAAGTTCTTGTCAGTGTGTTGGGAGGTATCATTGGAATAGCCAACCAAGATTGTTATACTCAGCACAGCTATCATTTAGAATCAAGGAAAATAAACACCTTTCAAGATAAACAGAAACTAAAAAGAATTCATGACTACTATACTAACACTACAGGAAATTCTTAAAGAAATACTACACACAGAAGAGCTTAAAAACAAACTCCAGAGCTCTCAAACAGAAGAGTTTCATTTGAAGACAAGATAAGTAAATGAGAAATAGGACTCAAACTAAACATTAGAAATAAATCAAACTGGCAGGAATGAGCAAACCTCTCTCTATAATAACACTGAATGTAAATGGTCTCAATGCTCCAATTAAAGAACATAGGCTTACAGAATGGGTTAAAAAAACAAGACACAAATATTTGTTGTTTGCAAGAGACTCAACTTGCAGGCAAAAACTGCCACAGTGAAAGGATGTGAAAGGGATGGAAAATGATACTGCGTACAAATGGAGCTCCTAAACAAGCAAGAGTAGTTACTCTTATATCCAACAAAACAGACTTCAAACCAAAATTAATCAGAAGAGACAAAGAATGTCACTTTGTACTATAAAGGGAACAGTCCAAAAAGAAGATACAATGATAGTAAATATTTAAGATCCAAACATCAGTGCACCTAATTACATAAAACATAAATTAATTGACTTAAAGACTTATACCTCAATACAATAATTTTGGGTGATTTCAACAAATCTCTCTCACCAATAAATAGGTCTTCCAGATATAAACACAGAAAAGACTTCAGCCCTAAAGAATATTATAAAAAAATCATTTTGTGTAGTTCCTTAGCACATTTCAATAAATTTGTTTTTTTTTTTTTTTTTTGTGTGTGTGTGTGTGTGTGTGTGCCTGTGTTAGGTTTTTTGAGTTCTTTATATATTCTGAAGATTACTGCTCTATCTGAGGTGTCTGTGTAAAGATTTTCTCCCATTCTGAAAGCTCTCTCTTCACATTATTGATTGTTTCCTTTGCTGAAAAGAAGCTTTTTAGTTTGAATTCATCCATTTATTGATTTTGATTTTATTTCTTGCATTTTAGGAGTCTTGTTAAGGAAGTCAGGTTCTAAGCTGATGACATGGTGAAGATTTGGGCCTACTTTTTTTTCTATTAAGCACAGGGTCTCTGTTTTAGGGCCTAAGTCTTTGATCCACTTTGAGTTGAGTTTCATGCAGGGTAAGAGATAGGGGTTAATTTCATTTTGTTACATATGTATTTCCAGTTTTCCCAGCACTATTTGTTGAATAGGCTCTTTTCTCCAATTAATGTTTTTTGGTGCCTTTATCTAGTATGAGATAACTGTATTTATATGGGTTTGTCTCTGTCTTCTATTCTGTACCATTGGTCCGTGTGTCTGTTTTGGTGCCAATACCATGCTGTTTTTGTTACTATGGTTCTGTAGTATAGTTTAAGGTCTGATATTGTGATGCCTCCTGCTTCACTCTTCTTGATAAGGATTGCTTTGACTATTCTGGGTCTCTTATTTTTCCAAATGAATTTCATAATTGCTTTTTCTAGTTCTATGAAGAAAATCATTGGGATTTTTAATAGGAATTGCATTAAACCTGTATAACAGTTTTGGCCTTTTTGACAATATTAATTCTGCCTATCCAAGAGCATGGGTGATCTTTCCATCTTCTAAGGTCTTCGTCAATTTCTTTCTTTAGTGTTCTGTAGTTTTCATTGTAGAAAAAAAATACATTCATCTCTTTTGTTAGATTGATTCCCAAGTTTTTTGTTTGTTTGTTTGTTTTTTGAGGTTATTGTGAATGAGGTAGTTTCCCTAATTTCTTTTGCGGTGGATTCATCAATGATGTATAGAAACACATTTGATTTGTGAAGCTAGTGTCATCCTAATATCAAACCCAGATAAAGACACATCAAGGAAAAAGAAGCATAGATTCCTGATAAACATAGATGCAAAAATTCTTAACAAAATACTAGCAAGTCATATTCTGCAATACATTAAGGAGACTTTACATCATGACCAAGTTGATTTTATTCCAGGGATGAAAGGATGGTTCAATATATTCACATTAGCCAGGTGCTGTGGCACACAACTATGATCCCAGTGGCTCAAGAGGTTAAGACAGGAGGATCACGAGTTCAATGCCAGCCTCAGCAACAGTGAGGTGCTAAGCAAGTAAGTCAGACCCTGTCTCTAAATAAAATATAAAATGGGGCTGGGGATGTTGTTCAGTGGTTGGGTGCTCTTTAGTGTTCAATTCCTAGTACCAAAAGGAAAAAATACACACACACACACACACACAAATTAATGATTGTAATTCACCACATAAAAAGAATTAAGGACAAAACTAGTCACTCATTAGTCATCACAAATCTCAATAAATTCAGAGAAAGCTTTTTTTTTTTTTTGGTACTGGGTATTGAACCCAGGTGCAATTAAATACCAAGCCATATCCCCAGCTCTTTTTATTTTTTATTTTGAGACAGAGTCTTGCTAAGTTGCTTAGGATCTCACTAAGTTGCTGAGGCTGGCTTTGAACTTGCAATTCTCCTGCTTCAACCTCTGGAGTCACTGGGATTACAGGAATGTGCCACCATGCCTGGATCATCAAAGAAAGCCCTTAACAAAATTCAGCACCCATACATTATAGAAACATGGAAGAAACTAGGGATAGAAGGAATCTACCTAAATGTCATAAAGGTTACGACAAACTCAAAGCCAACATCATAGTTAATGAGGAAAAACTGCAAAATTTCATCTAAAATACAGAACAAAACAATGATATCCAGTCTCACCAGTTTTATTAATATAGTACTTGAAATTGCCACCAGAGTGATTAGATATGAGAATGAAATTAAAGGGGTATAAATAGGAAAGAAAAAAATCAAATTATCACTGTGTGTAACTGATATGAGCCTACATTTAGAAGATCCAAAAAGCCTCAGAAAGATTGCTAGAGCTAATAAACAAATTCAGCAAAGAAACAGAATACATCAACCTACTTAAGTCAATAACTTTCCTATGCACCAATAATGAATTTGCTGAGAAAGAAAATCAGGAAAATAGTCTCACTTACAAAAGGCTTAGAAAAATTCCTAGAAATAAATCTAACCAAGGAGGTGAAAGACTTCTACAATCAAAATTACAGAACTTGAAAAAGATCCAAGAAGATGGTAAGACCTCTCATGTTCATAAATAGGCAGAATTCGTATTGTTAAATAGCCATTTTACCAAATCTGATCTATAGATCTAATGCAATGCCCATCAAAGTATCAATGACATTCTTCATAGACCAGAAAAAAACAGTCCTAAAATTCATTTAGAAGACTAAAAGAGCCAAAGCAATTCTAATTAAAAAAAAAAAAAGTTGGAGGCTCACAATACCCAATGTTAAAATGTTATGGTTTGGATATGAGGTGTACCCAAATACTCCTGTATAAATGAAGGAATATTCAGAGGTGAAATGATTGAGTTATGATAACTGTTACCTAATCAGTCCATTCTAGTTTGACTGGACTGACTGGGTAATAACCGTAGAGAGGTCAAGTGTGGCTGGAAGTGGGTCACTGGGGAGGTACCCTGGAAGGGTTTGTCTTCCTGCAGCTCCTACCCCTCCCTCTCTTTGCTTCCTGGTTACCATGAGGTGAGTAGCACTCCTCTGCTAGCATGTTCTGCCTCTCCTTGGGCAAAGATCAATGAACTCTGCTGACCATGTTCTAAACCTTTGAAACATCAAGCTAAAATAAGTTTTTTCTTCTCTAAATTATTCTTGTCAGGTATTTTGTTCACAGGAATAAAAAGTTGACTAACAAACTCAACTTTAAATTATACCACAGAGCTATAGTAACAGAAACTGCATGGTACTGGCATTAAAATAGACCCATTTAAGAAAAAGGAAAAAAAAAACCAGACCCATGAACAAAATATAAAACACACAGACAAACACATAGATATAGTCATCTGATCCTTGACAGAGGTGCCAAAAACATACATTGGAGAAAAGGCAGCCATTTTAACAAAGGGTGCTGGGAAAACTGATTATCTATATGTAGAAGAATGAGACTAGATCCCTATCTCTCATCCTGTACAAAAGTCAACTGAAGGCAACAACTTTCTTAGTAGGACTACTAAAACTCAGGAAATAATGCCAAGAATTAGTAAATGGGATGGCATCAAATTAAAAAGCTTCTGCACAGCAAATAAAATAAGAGAATGAAGAGAGAATCTACAGAATGGGGTAAAATCTTTACTAGGTAATCGTTATGGTTTGGATATGAGGTGGCCAGCCAAAGCTCACGTGTAAACACAATGCAAGAAGGTTTGGAGGATAAATGATTGGGTTATATCCTTAACCTAATCAGTGAATTAATCCTTTGATGGGATTCACTGGGTGGTAATTGGAGGCAGGTGGGGTGTGGCTAGAAGAAAAATCAAGGGTGAATGTTTTCTCTCATGTATAGAATCTAGAGAGAAAAAAGGGGGAAAAAGCTTGTGTGTAGGGGGTGGATCTCATAGGGAGATCAGTAGATTGACCAGAGGAAGGGGACCAGGGAGAGGGAGGAAGGAAGGGAAAGGAGAGATACTGGGGAAAGAAATTGACCAAATTGTCATGTTATATTTTGTGCATGTAAATACCTAACAAGAAATTCCAATAATGTGCCAATAAAAAAGGATGCCAATTAATAATTAAAAAGTCAAATAACCTGATACTACACTCAACAGTGAATAGCCATCTACGTACCAACTTCCTCTAAAAATGGAAATCTAGTTGAGTATGGTGGTGCACACCTATAATTCCAGCAACTGAGGAGACTGAAGCAGGAAGTTTACAAGTTGAAGGCCAGCCCCAGCAATTAAGTCTCAAAATAAATAAAAAATGGGAAAGCACCCCTGGATTCATTTGCTAGTACCAATAAATAAATAAGGAAATCTATATGCCTATTTGTACCATATAAAAAGGAAATGATTTTAATAACCTACTTCAGAGCATTTCTCTAAAGTGTCATAACCAAAGTCTTATCCCTAAGAAATTTGCAGAGGTGGTAAAAACTGTTTGAAATGGGAAAAGTTTTATATCAACAAATTGTTTTATAAACTATATAGATATGGTACTCATCAGGTATTGCAATAAAAATTTTTCATAACAAACAACTGCAAAATTCAGTGGCTTAGGACAATAAGCATTTGTTTCTTGCTTACACATTTTTGGGTCTGTTGTGGTTCAAGCTGGTCTAGGCTGGACCCACCTGGGCTTGACTTCAAGCCATAGATTGGGTCCAGGTGAGCTCCATGGATATATTGTTTTCTTTACAGGAGCATGTAATTATTCTGTCAAAAGGCAGAAGAGGGGCTGGGATTGTGGGTCAGTGGTAGAGCGCTCGCTTAGCATGTGCAAGGCCCTAGGTCTGATCCTCAGCACTACATAAAAAGAAATAAGTAAAATAAAGATAAAAAAAATTTAAAAAAAAAAAGGCAGAAGAACAGGAAAAGGCCAAGCCCTGATTTCAAGTTTTTGCTTATGGGTTCCCTTACAGTCATTGGCCAAAGTCAGTCATATGGTTAAGCCCAATTTAAGGGATGAAAAAGTACACTCCTATTATGGGGCCATGGTAAAAATGTGGATATATTAACAAGGGATAAAATAATTGAGTTTAACAATTCTTTATTCCTGAGACACCTTAATAAAACAGATTTTTTTCAAGCTATAACTTTTGGAGTCTTATTCTACATGAAACGTTATTGAAGTTTGCCTCCATTGTTTCAAATTTTCTTTCAGAACCAAAATTGATTGTAGTATGTATTCTGGTGTGGGACACTGACAGAGTGAGTCAATACACAGTATTGGAAGAAATCTATATCTACCTCTTTAAGCGACTTTAAAAGATTATTTAAAAATCCTCTGGTTTTATCTACTGATGCCTTTTCTATGACCGTCCCCCATGAAGTTGTGAGGGTCATCTGTCCTATAAGTCATTCTCTTGAAAGGACAAAGAAATTGAAATGTAAAGGATAAGGTTTGTCCTGAAAAGTTTTTAAGTTGCATTCAGAACCTGAAATTCATGTGGCAGTAAAACAATTCCCGGAACTGCCCATTAGATGTGTGTCGAAATCTCCCCTGACTATCTGGTTGTTCTGTAAAAACAACCCACCCTCCCAGAAAGAAACCGTGCAGTCCAGCACATATACACCTCAGGGCTTAAACCAATCAGTTTAAATATATACCCATCTTAGGACTGACCTATCACCCCCGCCCGACCTGTTCCCGCCAGTGAATGTACTAATCATGTTTAAGAGTTGTTATTTGATTTTCCCGCGGTGTACAGTGATTTGCTAAGGGAGGCTATGATGTATGTAGAGTCCCTGCCCTCTCCAAAGAATGTATATAAGCTCTGCTCAAGCTTTTCTCGGGGCTCTTTGTTCTTTGCTCCTCTGAAGTGAGCTCTGAGCCCCAGCATGCTGGACCCCCAATAAACCCTTTGCTGTTGCATGAGACAGTCTCTTGGTGGTCTTTTCCTCCAACGCTCGCCCGGCCTTTTCACTCTATGGACCCATCTGTCCTCCAAAGCTGTGGCTCTTGCCTTCATCAGCTGCCCAGAATACCAGGATTCCTGGGTCCTCTTCAGAGTTTATTTTTATTTCATGCTGTTGAGTTTATATCCAGGGCTTAGTTGAAAGAGGAGTCATTTAAGGAAGACTAGGGAAAACTCACTAGTCTTCCTAAGTATTCTGATTATTTTTCTTGGATCAAATTAGATTCCAGAAGGCTTCATATCTGAGCTACATTACATAGACTCTTGCAAAAATCACCAATACTGAATTGAGTTTAATGTTTTATTTAGTCTGTTTTATTAATTATAAGAGAGATTCATATAAAATTGATTTTGTTTGTTTTATTTCAATTTATTTTCATTAAACTGTCATGAAGGTTATCTTATATTGTTCAGCAGCCTCATTGAGTCTCTTGTTAGAAATTGCTATCCATATTTAAGGTCACAAAGAATGATGCATGTCTTGAGAAAGAGGTTTGCATCTTTATTTCTCAAAGTTATGAAATCCACCCTGTTTTCAAATTTTTTTAATACCTTTATTTAATTTATTTTTATGTGGTGTTAAGGATCAAACCCAGTGCTTCACATGTACTAGGCAATGCTTTACTACTGAGCTACAACCCTAGCTCTTGGTTTGTTTTTTTGATGCAAGAAAACTAGGAGGCAAATTAAATGATAAAACATACCAAGTACACAGTCTTTTATGATCTCTTTCTACCTCCTGTCATGACAATCCTCTATTTCCATTTTATTGTGTGTAAATCTATAGGCAATTGATAGATCTTAGGGTAAACTACAAAAAAAAAAAAAAAAAAAACTTCTTTTAAGAAAAGAGATTCCTTCCGGGGCTGGGATTGTGGCTCAGAAGGAGAGCTTTCGCCTCAATTGGGGTCCATCCCCAGCACTACATAAAAATAAAATAAAGATAGTGTGTCCACCTATACCTTAAAAAAATATATTAAAAAAAAAGAAGCTGGAGCTGGCTCAGTGGCAGAGCACTCACCTCGCACATGGGAGGCCTTGGGTTCGATCCTCGGCACCACATTAAAAAATAAATGAATAAAATAAAGGTATTGTGTCCAACTACAACTAAAAACATTAAAAAAAGAAAAAGAAAAGAGATACTTTCCATTGTGTTATATAATCTTTAATGTTAAAGAAAAACTTATCCTTCCCAGGCAGTCATTGTAAATACATACAAAATATTGGATTTAGGGATAAAGGTTTAACAAATTTAACAAGGTATTTAGAATTGCCTTCTCAAGATTTGAATACTACAATAACACATGTTTAAAAATATTCTAAACTTAATCTTTCTTGAAAATGATGAATAGTTTTAAATTGTAATTGGGTTGGCATTACTAATTTATACATTATGAATTCTATTGAATAAAATAAATTAGAATTGTTTTGTGTATTGAAGAATTAGCAAAAATAAAATCCCTAAAGACCGGACCTACTTTGTTTAAATTTCAAGACCTCTTCAATTGTAGTGTTAATTTTCCATACTCTTTAGAAGATACAATGTAAGAAATTCAATTTTCCATAAAATTTCAATAGACTTATAAAGCTTAAAGTATCCCAAAAGGACAATTTCATTAAATAATTTTGAAATTCATAGACTATACTTTAAAGCAGTGTTAGGTTTACAGAAAATTTGAGCAAAGAGCACAAAGAGTTCCCATAAGCTCCCTCCCTACCCACTGTACTATTTCATTTTTAATGGGAATAGTTTAAGTTTTTTGAGCTAAGATTATTTTTTCTCACCCTTAGGTGTTCCCCCTGGAATCACACCCTTTCTGTACTGGCTAAATAAATTAGATAGAAAAATTCAACATGGGTTTTGTCAACACTATCAGTATTACTTGTTTCTGGGGAATTTTTCTTTAATCGTCTACAGCTTTTGTCTCTTACCAAAACCCCATTAAACCTGGCACTGTTTACATGAGACAGTAGAATATAAAGAAGCTCTTAATTTGAAAACACTATTTCATTATTACAATAGGCCTTTGGCAGCTATGACCTCCAATGACCTCCTTTGTTCATTTATTCATAGATGCTAAGTGATGAATGGATCACAATGGTAAGTGAAACATCGATTATAATGCTTAAACTGTGCATGATTGAAAGAAGCGTGCTTACGTTTAATTATAAAAGGTACAAAAAGCATGTGTAATCACTGTCATTAGAACAATTCTTGACATCCCCTGTAAGGTGCCTCTAATTTATTCTATCTTTTGTACATATTTCATTCATTTGCACAAATTTCAGTGACTTTTTTAAAAAATCAATTGCTGCTAAAAGGCAGTTTGGGAGAATATCTTCAGTTATGTGAATTCCTATCTTTACTCTTCCTCGGAAGTCCCAGTTGTCTTGAAAGAATGTTTACCAGGTGTTGGAGGCAAGCCCAGAAAATTTTTTGACTGAGTTCTGAAGATGATTAGTGGAAATGATCTTCTTGCTTTGTCTTTCCCAGGGCCAAGCATGGAGCCTTGGCTGAGTCTGGTGATTTTTGATTGCCCATTTATACATAGTGGATGCAATTAAAAAGTATGAATGGAAGTGTACATGGGCAGAGCTTGTGGACTTGTAGGAAATTGCTTTGGGATGATTGTGGACTCAGATATTCCTGCGGGGAGTCCCTAATTATTGATATCTGTAGAAATTTTCTCGGAACTAATTTCCCCAAAGAGTAACATATCAATCTCTTGTGATTAGAGCAAGGGTTGAGGAGTAAGGAGTGGTTAAATCTTGGCTGCTGGCTTACTCAGAATTGAAGGAAGTAAGAAAGATGAGGTTTCACGATTAAATGTGTAGGCTTTCATTTAATAACTTCCCTGTGCCTCTTGCATTATGTAACAAATAAGCAAAAATGGCAGATTTGATGAGAACCTTTGAAAACAAGGAATTTTAAATTAGGCTTATCAAAAGCCAAAGTCTTACTATCTTCCCCAAACCTTCTCTTCTCATAGTTTCTTCATCCTGATAAATGACTTCTTTCTTCTAGTTACTCAGAATAAACTTGGTCAGCATCTTTCAGACCTCTTTATTCCCCCTCATAGTTACACTGACCCATCAGTAAATCTTGGCTCCACCCTCAAAATCCATCCGCTTCTCCCCTTCTGGTGCAAGCCACCATCGTCTCCGGTCTATGGCAGAATGTTCTTTCTCTTCGATTTTTGATCTGTTGCCAATGAAGAATCTATTTTATCTACATGAACTAAATGAGCCATTAATTGCCTTTGTGTGTTTCTATCCGAGTTTCCTGCTCTGGACCTGATGACTGATCCTGTAACATGGGGTACCTCTGAGCCCCCTTCCTGTCTAATCAGGCTGGGATCTCACTACCTTAGACTTACGCTGTAACAAATCCTGAGAGGTGGGAACTGATGCTGCAGAAAGGAAAAACGGCCAAAGCAATAAACCATCCGCCCAACTCTGTCCTAGGCCATGCAAATAATCCCTTGGAAAATAACTGTGGCTGATATGATATTGCTCTCTTGTTGATTTGTTCTCAGACCTATTTTCTGCCCTTCTTTTGCTCTCTTCTGGGTTATAGGCTATTGACCTCTTACTAGTCCTCCAAGGACCCATGTGTTAAAGGGTTGTACACTATGAACAAGTGGTGGAAACTTTAAAAAGTGGAGACTAGTGGGAGGTCTTCCTATGATTGGGGCATGCCCTCCAAGGGGATATTGAGACCCCAGCCCTTTCTTCTTCTTCTTTTCTGCATCCTGGCCCTCTCTTTTTACCATGTGCTGCAGCCATGATGTGTTTTGAGTCCAAAAGCAATAGGACCAAGCAATCAAGGACGGAAACCTCCTAAACTGTAAGCTGAAATAACCTTTTCTCTTTATAAGCTAATTGTCTCAAGTATTTAGTGACAGTAATGGAAAGCTGACTAAAATACTTCCTCAAAAGGCATTTCTTGGGCTTTTTGATAACTGGATGCTGGTTAGGATCAACCAGTGGGAAGCAATGACCGGAGATTAGAGGGTGAGATGTGGGAAAGCCTGGGCATTTCCCTAATTTTTCCTTCTGCTTTGTGCAGCATCTTAGGCAGACCTTGAGCCCCTAGAGAGATGGAACATCATTCCCTCCACTCTTTGTACACTTGAACCATAGGAACAAAATCTATTTAATGACTTAATTTTTATCACCTAAAACTAATCATATTACAATATCCCTTGAACACCACAATGAACCTAGTACAGAGCAGGTACTTTCATTTCTTCTTTTTCTCCGTTTCCTCCTTCTTGTTTGTACTTTAGGGAATTGAACCCAGGGACACTCTACCATTAAGCTATATCCCCAAACTTTTTTTAAGTTTAAAATAGTCCTCACTAAGTTGCCCAGGCTGGCCTCTAATTGTAACCCTCCTGCCTCCGTCTCCAGAGTAGCTGGGATTACCGTCATGCATCACCACCTCCAGTTCTATTTCAATTTATTGAAAATGGAGAAACAAAATCAAAGCAGCTGTTCCTTTACCTCCCCAAGAGAAGTTGCTACTTTTAGGAAAGGAAGGGGACTATAATGAGGGAGAGCCCAATCCCTGCAAGCCTTAAATCCAAAACAGCATGCTAATACCTTGTGAGTACACAAACATAAGAGCATGCACACACAACTTTGTCCACTATTTTCACATGCCATGTCCAAGAAAACTAGAAAGGAAAGTGCTCACCAAGGAAGTGCTAAAACCAGAGTATCAAATGGGAATTAATCACAAATGAAGAAAGACTCTGTTTCATTTGAAATGGAAAATAAAAGATGGCTCTACCTTCCTCCTTTTTAACGTTCAGCTCATGAAAGCTGGCATTTGTCTTCAATAGTTTCAAATCCACAGGAGGAATCTGGCCTAATTTCACCGATAACATATGTAGATTTGTACCTGTGGAGTTTACTGTGACAAGTTAACATTTCCTACTGGTTTCTCCCTGCTGCCTGGCATTCACTGTTGCCAATTCCTCCCACTATTGGCCGCCATTTTGGCGACTCTCTGTAAGGCATTGGCTCCTGAACTAGACAGTTCAAATATATTTTCAATAACAAGTTAAGAAATGACAAATAAGTTATAATACATTGTTGAATAAAACACAGAATCCCCCATTGAAAAAAAATACCACCTCATGCTCCAAAATTATCTCATGCATTTTTAAGACAAATCGATTTCTTTGATGACCTACTATTCTAAAAACACGTATGCCCCCATCCCTTATATTAATAAAGATGATCAGAAGTTAATTATATATAATTGCTTATGTCAATGCAAAGTAAAATTACATGGAGTTTAGCTCTGACTTACCAAAAAAAATGTGATACAGAATAAAGATTCTGTCATTTGATATTCATTGATAATCAATAATAAATTTCTACATTCTTTATAGATTCTGACTCCTAGCATTCAAAAATGGGGACATTGTATTTACCATATTGTTAAGGCACTATTCCAATATCCCAAATAAAACTCTGGGTCTTTTGAAGTAACAGACAAAGGATTTATTCTGGCCAGGGCCGAAGAAGCAGAAAGCAGACAGTTCTGTGCCACCATGACCCAGAGCATTCTTGAGGGCTGCTTAAAAGTTCAAAAGACCGCAAAGGGAAAAGAGGGCAGAGGAAGCTAATACAATTACAGAATTTATTTCACAAGGTGGAAAAAAAAAACAGGTTAACTTTTCTCAGAAATTTTTCACATCTCTCAATGCATGCTGCAGAAGCTGTGGTCTGGGTGCAAGAGGGTGAGGATGTTCTCAAGCAGGTAAGGGGACTAATTCCACACAGGGCAAGGCATCAGAGCAAAATGGGGTCAGTCTGACCTAACCTTCAAATAAGCCCATAACAATGTTAGGCCATTGCTTTTTGAAGTTGTAAATAATTTCATATGGAACCCATTATGAAATTATCCATAGACTTCCGTTGGCTATAAAATATATTCATTACAAAACAGAATGACTTTAAAAAAAATATTTTTAAAGATATTTGTTTTAGTCGTAGGTGGACACAATAACCTTTATTTTATTTTAACATGGTGCCGAGGACCGAACCCAGTACCTCACATATGCTAGGATCGAACCCAGTACCTCACATATGCTAGGTGAACACTCTGCCACTGAGCCATAAACCCAGCCCCAGATGGGCTTTTTCTTTAATTTTTAAAAATTTTATTTATTCTAATTTGTTGTATATGATAGGAGAATACAATTCAATTCATATTACAGGAATAGACCCCAATTTTTCATGTCTCTTGTGTTTTCATGCATTACTTAGGGTAATGATGTCCTTCTCATTCCATCATCTTTCCTACCCCTTACCCACTTCCTTCCTCTCCCTCCCCTTTGCTCTATTTAAAATTCCTCCATTCCTCCCATGCTTCTCCCGCCCATCGCCTTATGAGTCAGCATCTTCATATCAGAGAAAACATTTGGCCTTTGGTTTTTTAGGATTGGCTAACTTCATTTAGCATTATATTCTCCAACTTCATCCATTTACCTGCAAATGCCATAATTTTATTCTCTTTTAATGCTGGGTAATATTCCATTGTGTATATATACCACATTTTCTTTGTCTATTCATCTACTAAAGGACATCTAGGTTGGTTCCACAATTTAGCTATTATGAATTGTGCTGCTATAAACATTGATGTGGCTGTGTCCATGTGTATGCTCTTTTTAAATCCTTTGGGTATAGATGGAGGAGAGGAATAACTGGGACAAATGGTGGTTCCATTCCCAGCTTTTTAAGGAATCTCCATACTGCTTTCCAGATTGGTTCCAAGATGGAGATCTGCAATCCCACCAGCAATGTAAGAGTGTACCTTTCCCCCACATCCTCACCAACACTTATTGTTCTTTGTATTCTTAATAGCTGCCATTCTGACTGGTGTGAGATGAAATCTTAGAGTGGTTTTGATTTGCATTTCTCTAATTGCTAAAGATGATGAAAATTTTTTCATATATTTGTTGATTGATTGTATATCATCTTCTGAGAAGTTTCTGTTCAGGTCTCTGGCCCATTTATTGATTGGGTTATTTGGTGATTAGCTTTTTGATTTCTTTATAAACCCTAGAGATTAGTGCTCTAGCTGATGTGTGAGGGTTAAAAATTTGCTCCCATTTTTAGGCTCTCTCCTCACCTTGCTGATTATTTCTTTTGCTACTTTTTACCTTTTTTTTTAATTGATTCTTGATTTTAATTCTTGTATCACAGGAGTCTTATTGAGGAAGTTGAGGCCTAATCCACATGATAAAGATTAGGGCCTACTTTTTCTTCTATTAAATCAGGGTTTCTGGTTTAATTCCTAGGTCCTTGATCCACTTTGAGTTGAGTTTTGTGCATGGTGAGAGGTAGGGGTTTAATTTCATTTTGTTGCATAAGGATTTCCATTTTTCCCAGCACCATTTGCTGAAAAGGCTGTCTTTTCTCTAATGCATGTTTCTGGCACCTTTGTCTAATATAAGATAATTGTAATTTTGTGGGTTAGTCTCTGTGTCTGCCGGGAGCCATTAGCCAAGTAGGTATGACAATTTCCTTGCCAGCTTACCCCATGTTGCAGTGACTTTGAATGTAGGTGACCTTGCTCAAGGACCAAGGCGGATTAGGGCGTTCCCGGTTTAGGTTCCAGGTTTAAGGTTTAAGATTATTCCTGCTGGGAATAGGGCGTATCTTGCTGCCTGAGTTCCCCTTGAGTTCTCACGCGATTCAGACAGTATATTTTGGGAGACAGAAACCCAGTGGAGGGGGATTTGGGCAGAGAACGTGGATTTCCCCAGAACGTGATTGTAGACGGCTGGTGTGAGTTCGGGAATAAAGAGTTGCTGTTTGAATCTACAAGCTGTGTGGTGGCTCGTGATTGTGTGCCCAGCCAGACTGCGGCATTTGTGCCCAGCCAGACTGTGGCATGTGTCCTCTATTCCTTACCATTGGTCTACCAGTCTGTTTTGGTGCCAATACCATGCTGTTTTTTGTTACTATTGCTCTGTAGTATAGTTTGAGGTCTGATATAGTGATGCGACCTGCTTCACTCTTTCTGCTAAGGATTGTTTTAGCTATTCTGGGTCTCTTATTTTTTCAGATGAATTTCATGACTGCTTTTTCTATTTCTATGAGGAATGTCATTGGGATTTTGATTGGAATTGCATTAAATCTGTATAGTGCTTTTGGTAGTATGGCCATTTTGACAGTATTAAGTAATTCTGCCTATACAAGAGCAAGGTAGATCTTTCCATCTTCTAAGGTCTTTGATTTCTTTCTTTAGGGTTCTGTAATTTTCACCGTGTAGATCTTTCACTTGTTTCATTAAGTTGGTTCCCAAGTATTTTATTTTTTGTAATTCATATTACACATATACAGCACAATTTTTCATATCTCTGGTTGTATACAAAGTATATTCACACCATTTGTGTCTTGATACATGTACTCTGGATAATGATATCCATCTCATTCCACCATCATTTCTAACCCCATGCCCCCTCCCTTCTCCTCCCTCCTCTTTGCCCTATCAAGAGTTTGTCTATTCCTCTCATGCTCCCCCTCCCTACCCCACTATGAATAAGCCTCCTTATACCAGAGAAAACATTCAGCATTTGTTTTGGGGGGATTTGCTTACTTCACTTAGCATTATATTCTCCAACTCCATTTACCTGCAAATGCAATGATTCTATTCTCTTTTATTGCTGAGTAATATTCCACTGTATATATTTTTTTTATCCATTCATCTACTGAAGGGCATTTAGGTTGGATCCACAATTTAGCTATTGTGAGTTGTGCTGCTATAAATATTGATATGGTTGTGTCCCTGTAGTATGCTCTTTTTAAGTCTTTTAGGTGGAGATGGAGGAGAGGGATAGCTGGGTGAAACAGTGGTTCCATTTCCAATTTTCAAAGAAATCTCCATACTGGTTTCCATATTGGCTGCACCAGTTTGCAGTCCCACCAGCAGTGTGGGGGGAGGGGGTGTAGAGGAGGGAGTGACATTTGGGGGATGTGTTCAAAGATGTAGCTCAGACCCAGTGCGGGCTCCGCGGGTGTCAGCAGGGCAGTCCTGGGCCTTCCTGGGCTCTGTGCTGGTTTGGCAGGGGTACTGGGATTGAACTCAGGGGCATTTAGCCAATGAGCCACATCCCCAGCCGTATTTTGTATTTTAGTTAGACAGGGTCTCAGTGAATTGCTTAGCGCCTTGCCATTGCTAAGGCTGGCTTTGAACTCAGGATCCTCCTGCTTCAGCCTCCCAAGACCCTGGGATGACAAGCCTGTGCCACTACGCCCAACCATGTTATTTTATTTTTAGATACTTCTAGAGAACCTTTTCTATAACTTCTCATGACGGAATACTGCCTTTTATTTACCCCAGAATCCTTTTCACTGGCTATTTTGATAATGTTACATGTACTTGGGAGGGCAGATAATTTTTTCAAGATACTTATTTCAATTCCTTTTGGATCCTATGACAGTTCAGTTTTTATTTATCTGAGAAAACGCCATACCATTTTTTTCTTTTCACTCTTTTCTACAGTGTACAGAATTATTTTCTGTTCTGTGGATTTATAATCTATAATTTAACCAAGCAATCTTCTGCTATGGAACAGCTGAATTGTTTTAATTGTTTTTCTCCTTTAAAAATCTGCACTGAAAAAACTTCAGGCTGCTTTACTTCTTATTGTATAGATTTATCTGTAGCATAAATTCTCAGAAACGAGGATACTGGGTTGCAAGGTAAAAATGAATTGATCATTTTGCCTTCCATAAAGTTACATTGACTTATATTCAAGCCAATGATATATATATATATATATATATATATATATATATATATAAAATTTATTTATATAAGAGCCTATTTTCCCGCAGACCTGCCAATAGAGTGTATTCACTATATATTCTATAAATAGAAAATAACTGAATAAAAACTGAATATTTCCAATTCCATAATTAGAACACAAAGTATAGTTTTCTAATATTTCCAAACATTCTTAAAAAGAATGAGACACTAAATTCTTTTAAAATTAGAATGCTTACACTCCTATATCATCACATTCATTTGCTTTCTTTGAGAAAAATAATTAATATTGGAAATGATGTGAATATTTTATGTGTCTACATTCTTTGTTAAAATTTTAGTCCAGTTTGATAATTATTAATATTTACTAGTCTGTTTGAAAAGCATGAATAAAAAGCCATATTTAAAAATTTTAGCTATGCAGTTACATCTTTTGAATAAAAATTAGTATGAATCCCCAAACTTCTCAGTTATCTAGCAACAATGATTTAAAATTATAAAAAAATTAAAACAAAAAGAGAGAGAGAGAACAGTAATAACTAGCTCACCACTTTAAATGCACAGCATGAAATAGAAATGTCTAGGCAATTCTTTGGTTCCTAGTTGTGAAAGTGTCACATTTGCTAGTCATGATTGGCCCTGGATCATCAGACAGTGCTTGTTTCCATCATTTATTAACTTGAGGCTTTTCAATACAAGGTTTTATGTAAATTAATTATTTACCAGTATTTATGATCATAGGTGTCAATATTAAACAATTTGTGTTGAATTTTGGCCCTGCCACTTGCCAGCTGTGTGACATTGAATGAATTAATCTCTCTAAGTCTTAGAATTTTTATATATAAAAGAAGTATACCTCTTCAGAGAGAAAATTAAATTGTATAATGCTTATAGGAGTGTATAGTATAGAGAATGCCTTCAATTAACAATATAATGTTAATTGTTAGTGTTAATTGTAATGTTAATTATTAATATTAATGTTAATGTCTACATGCTCTGACTTGGAGTTCTTTCTAACATATTGTGCTACACTTCTAATACTTCACTTTAAAAAATATGTACTTAAGGGGCCGGGATGCAGTTCAGTGGTAGAGCACTTGTCCATCACACACATACCTATACAACACATTTGAGAATTCAGATTGCCTGGGTGCACACCTGTAATCCCTGTTATTTGGGGCCCTGGGTTCAATCCCAGAAGCACAAAACACACACACACACACACACACTTTAAAAAACAAAAACCCATGCAATTAGATGTCACACAAGCCTTGTCTGTGAAGCCTGAGAGACTGAAATTGCACATAGGAGTCTTTGCCCAAGGATCTAGTATTCTTGGTCTCTGGTTTTCAAACTGAATTCTGTAGACCCATAAAATACTAAGGAGATTCTTTAGGGGTTTGCAAATGTTTGATCAGAATTTCACATTGAAACTATGATTAGAAAACAATCTGGACTTCCTCTTCTCATAAACTGAAGCTTTATAATAAACTAGTGCCAACCAAAATGATGTATGCTTTCCTGTGAGAAAAATTTTAATTAAATATGGATTAGAGGTTAGTGGCTTCCTGTGAAAGACTGTGTTAGAAAAGAAAAATTGTTAGAAAACATTCAACCAACTGTGATGTTCCAGTGATAAATCTTTGCCTGAGGCCTTTGCTTATGGTAAAAGATATTTTGAAATGATTTTCTATGTTGGTCAGGTTTGTAGAACATTATAATAATGATAATAATATTAATAATGTGATAATGATGATGATAATGATAATCTATTCCTCTATTTCACTCTGATCAAGATGTCTTCCTCCTTTATGTAGTTTTTAACTTTCTTTTTACTTTCAACTTATCAACAACCCCAGCTTTTGGACAACTTGTGCTTGAATTATTTGTTTTTGTGGTCCAAAAGAAAGTTACTGTCTCTGCCTTATAAAAGAAGAAATTAGGGCCCAGAAATATCAGGAGCTAGTTGCCTCCCTACTGTGCAATGCTTCTTTTAATCTTGCCACCTTTACTTACTTATATATTTATTTATTGGTACTGAGGATTGAACCCAGGGACACTTACCACTGAGTTACATCCCCAACAATCCTTGCCTCCTTCTTTTTTTATTTTTTAATGTTGAGACAGGATCTTACTTAAGTAGCTTAGGGTCTTGCTAAACTGCTGAGGCTGGTCTCAAACTTGTGATCCTCCTGCCTCAGCCTCCAGAGTCACTGGGATTACAGGTGTGTGACACTGTACCTGGCTTCTTTCTTTATTTATTTTATTTTAAATTTTGTTTTTGGTATCAGGGTTGAACTCAGGGGCACTCAACCACTGAGCCATATCCCTAGCTCTATTTTGTATTTCATTTAAAGACAGGGTCTCACTGAGTTGCTTAGCGCCTCACCATTGCGGAGGCTGGATTTGAAACTCCTGATCCTCTTCTCTCAGCCTCCCGAGCAGCTGGGATTACAGCCACTGCACCCGGCTAGGCTTCTTTATTTTTAATATAAAGTGTTTCACACTTTTCTGATTAGAAAGGTTAAAAAGGTTCAGAAAGCGTATTATTGCTGTATGTATATATGTGATTGTATGACCAATGTGATTCTGCAACCTGTACAATCAGAAAAATGAGAAACTATACCCCATTTGATTCAAATGGATGAAATGTCAATCAAGATCATTGTACTGTCATGTGTAACTAATAAAAAAATTTTAAAAAAGGTTCAGAAAGCATAGACATGCCAAAAAGACTTGAAAATATTCATAATTGTAGAATCCTGGAACAATCAACCTAGTACCAGGATGAATCCCTCTTTCTGTATCAACTCCAGATAAGTCAAAGAAATAAATATGAAAGACATAAAACTCAACAGGACTTCAGAAGACTTATCAGGTATTTGTTCTTATTAAAATGTTATTAAGAACTTTTCTTTTATCTGAAGAGAGCTAAGGCTTGATAGGAAAAACTTTAGAGATTCTCTTTGAAAATCAGGACTCTTTAATTCATCATTGTGAAGAAGTCATTGAGAAAAATGTGACAAAGAAGTTTGTATGAATTTTCCCTTCTTCCTAAAAGGATTTTCTCTTGCTATTGCTATTGGACAGGAGAATACTGATAATATGAATGGACATCTAAAATTTCTAAAATATTTGATTTTTGTCAAAATGTTTGATTTTTACTGGAATTTAGCCCTTGAATAAAGAGAAAATAGAGCATTAAAGACTGTGAGACTAACCTACTGTGCTTATGAGAAAGAGTTACAAATAAACATTATCTTCTGCCTTAAAAAAAAAAAAGTAAGACTGATAGTTGGTCTATACTGATTCTTGTTCCAGATTTTCATTGGCATGCTCCAGATTTTTAGTGATTTCCCACAGTGACTTTTGTTTCATTGTCAACAAATAATAGCTTAAAGTTCCTTCCAGAAATAAAATGTTATGGTACTCCTCCAAGTAAATTTTATATTAGATGCAGTAACATGACAGTTTATTATCAACAGCAACTCACCTGAATTACCTTTAAAATGCCTTGCTTTAGCAGAGCATAGTGGCACACACCTGTAATCCCAAGAGGCTGAGACAGGAGGATCATGAGTTCAAAGCCAGTCTCAGCAAGGATGAGGTACTAAGCAACTCAGTGAGATCCTGTCCCTAAATGAAATACAAAATAAGGCTGGGGATGTGGCTCAGTGGTTGAGTGCTCCTGAGTTCAATCCCCGGTACCACCCCCCAAAAATCCAAATTTAAAATGCCTCGCTTTTAAAATTTTTCATTTACATGTTTTTTTTAAAATAAAAATAAAAATGTGACCTTGAGGTAGGAGAACAATTTTATGATACACGTAAAACATTAAAGTGAATGCAGAATCTAGAGGGTGTAAAATAGCAGAGGTTGTTGCTGTATATGAAGCCTAATTAAAGCCAATTTTTAACAATAATTTCATTCCTGATAATCTATGAACCACATACATAGCAGAGTATGTAAATGAATCGTACAATATTAAGATGGTTGTATGATCGGATGGATGATAGTTTCCATTTGAGTGAAAGACAGATGGAAAGAAACATATGATCCTCTTATTATCCCCAATACTGCTTAATTTGAAATCTCCTCTTTTACTTGGGGCTGAAAAAAATTTTAAAATGCTGCTAGATTGTTTGTAAAGTGATGCAGATGCACATTCCACACATGGGAAAGAAACAGTGGCTTATGGAGTAGAGAACATAATTTCAGATTGTATTTTCAGTACTTTCAGCATGAAAATTTCTTATGCTTTATGTTATAATCATAGCAAGACCTGTGGTGAAGAAGATTTTTGTTTTAAATCATCTTCATTTTGTCCTAAATGCACACATGAGGTTATCGGATCAAAGACAGATTATTATGACACAATCATAATTGTTCTGGGTCCCCTTGTCCCAGCTTTTAATCCTGGAGAGAACCAGATGTCACCCTGAAATGGACCTGGACTGGAAGAGAGGAATTCTAAGAGAATGAGTCTGGGCTTGTACATGAAGAGAAAGGCAGCTGTCTTCCTCCTCTTCAAAAAGGAGAGAGAAATAAACTCCCTGCTCCTCAAGGCAAGGTGAAACTATCCTGGGTTCTTGATCCAAATCTTAAGAATATAAATAGCCAGACACAGTGGCACATGCCTGTAATCCCAGTGACTCTGGAGGCTGAGGCAGGAGGATCACAAGTTTGTGGGCAGGAATTTAGTGAGACTCGAACTCAAAGTAAAAAAACATAAAGAGGTCTGGGAATGTAGCTTAGTGGGAGAGTGCCCCAGGTTCAATTCCCAGGACCAGAAAAGAAAGGAAGGAAGAAAGGGAGAAACAAGGAAGAGATAAAAGTAATAAATTGTCCAAGGGCAGAGAAGACAGTGTGTTTAGCTCCACAACCCAGACCTGTCTCCAAGGTCCCAGGCTTTACCCCAACACGGATATAAACACACATCTCGGAAATTATGTAAATCTCTTGAGTGCTCTCTACCTACATGTAATTACCTTCTAGAGCTTGGTTTTAGTTCAAAATCTCTCAAGTATCCATTAAATTTACTGAGAAAATTCTAATTGTGTAGAAGGACAAATATATTTTTTCTACACCCCAAAGTCTTATGAAATTAGTTCTTCCTCTGAATGAGCACATGGTTGCCCAGCTAAAGATCCCATTTCCTAATCACTTTCAGGTAGATGTGGCCATGTGACTGAGTTCTCACCACTGGAAAATTTTGTTTCTGGTATGACACTGTGTGCAAACTAACATTGAAACCATGAACTCCCTCGGGCCGGGATTGTGGCTCAGTGGTAGAGTGCTTGCCTAGCATGTGTGAGGCATTGGGTTCGATTCTCAGCACCGCATATAAATAAATAAAATAAAGGTCCATCAACATCTAAAAAAAAAAAATTAAAAAATAAAAGCCATGAACTTCCTTATGTTTTCTGTGGTATGCAGGGAATGTTTCTGAGTTTCTCCCAAAACTTGATAAACTTTGTACTTCTTTTGTGAGTTTGTGGTAGTAGCAGGAGTGCCTCAATTAATTGGCAAATTATCCATTTAACATATGACGGAGAAGTGATACTGAGAGAATTTGGTCTGGCAAAGTATATGAACAACTTACATATGAAAAGTCATTATTTAGTTCAGCCATATTGTAGTTATCCATTTTATTAGTTTTTATGTATTTATTCATATATCACATTTATTTAGCACCTCCCATGTGAAATTTCTGTTGGAAATGGAGAACAAAGTCTGCAGGATCACTCATTTTCTCAAATGAGGAAAAAAAATGAAGATTAGCGGAGGACCAAATGGGCTTTTCCAACACATGGTGACAGATTCTTTTAGTTTTCCCGCATTAATTTCTTCTTCATTCCTGAAGGATATCTTCATGGGGTAAAATAATTCTGGCTTAACATTTCTTTTCATATGGTTCTTGAAAGATGCTCATTTCCTTTGGCCTCCATGATTTCTAAAGAACAATTTACTATGATTTGGATTATTGTTCCCCTGTATCAAATGTATCTTTCCTCCCTGGCTGCTTTCAACATTTTTCTTTTGTTTTTAGGGATCAGAAATTTGATGATGATCTGGGTATGGTAGTGCATGCCTGTAATCCCAGCAGCTGGGGAGGCTGAGGCAGGAGGATCGCGAGTTCAAAGCCAGCCTCAGCAACTTAGTGAAGTGCTAAGCAACTCAGTAAAACCCTGTCTTTAAATTAAATACAAAAAGGGTTGGGAATATGGCTCAGTGGTTGAGTGTCCCTGACTTCAATCGCCAGTACCAAAAAAACAAAAACAAAAACAAAAACAAAAACAAAAAAAAAACAACGTTTTTTTTTTATATTATGAACATGTTGAACTTTTTTTGAGAGGTATACTATTTAGAGTTCACTCAGTTTCTTCTCTTTTTTGCTTTTGTGGTGCTGGAGATCAAACTTAGGGCTTTGTACATGTAAGGCAAGCTACTTGAGTCTGTAGGTTCATGCTTTTCACTAAATTGAGGAAATTTCCAGTTATTATTTCGTTGAATACTGTTTCAACTCACACTGCTTTTCTTCTTGTGATTCTGATGACAGATTCTTGATACCTTTTCCCTCCTATCTTCTTATGTTCAGGTATTTCTGTGGCTGTATCTTCAAAATTTTTATGATACTGTTCCTCTAATATTTACTTTCTGCTGAGCACATCCAGTAAGTTTGTTACTTAGCATATTTTTCAGTTCTACAATTTCCATTTATGTCTCCTTCATGTCTTTTATTTCTTCTTTCCATTCAAGGGTTTGTAGGGTAAGCCTTTTATGATGACCACTCTAAAATCCTTGTTGGATAATTCCAACATGTATAATCCCATTGTTGGCAACTGTTAAATGTTTTTTTTTTTTTTTTTCTGATTCAAGTTGAGATTTTCCTGGTTCTTGATATAATGAGTGATTTCTCTCCATTGTATCCTAGACATTTAGGCATTAAGTTATGAGACCCTGGATCTTAGTAAACCTGTCTAGTAAGCCTCTGCTGAGTCTGTGTCTGCAGGGGGAAGGGTAGAAATCACGGCTGCCCATGTGGCTTCCACTGGCAGTGCGCTCTACTGGGGAAGGGGGACGGAAGGAGTGCCTTGCCACCTGAAACTTCTGCCCATGCTCTGTACCATTCCAGAAGAACAGAGGAGGAGTGCCTCATTCCCATCTGGCGAGGAAGCATATCTAGGCTCTCCACTCGACTTTTGCCAAGGGGAGAGTGAAGGGATGGGAGTGGAGCTGTGATGTTTTCCCTGCAATTTGACTGAATAAGGGCAGTTTGGGTCAAAAAGTTTCTATTTGCCCAGCCTGTCCCTTTCCTCATCTTTGGCAAAATAAAACAGGCTTTATGGGGAACATTTTTTGTCTGCATACCTTAGCATTTCTAAGGGCTCCTCCAGCATCCAGTTTGGCACCCAGGCACTCAGCACCATGTTGTTCCTTAGGGAACGTGGGTCTCAGGGTTCCTGGCCACTCCACCTCCTTTTCTCCACCTCTCAGGGTCTTGTGTCTATGTATATGTAACATCCAGGGTTTCTAGCTTACTTAGAAGAACAAGGGGGAAATGCATCTGCTCCATCTTTTCTGGAACTAGAAGACCACAATTCCCTTAGCAGAAAATATTAGTCCCCCACCCCACACACACACCATTTGTTTCCAGCTAGAGAAATATAACTTTTCCAGAAAAAAAAAAATCTAGAAACACCTTCATTTTGCTAAACAAGTTGAGGGGTCTTTCCCCAAGGGTCTCTGCTGCACAGTATACCCACAGTTCACTAGTTGAGGAGCAAGAGAGGAACTTTAGAAAAAGTAGAGCCAGCAGGTAAGGGGAAACACCATTTGTTTATGGGTGGTTAATGAATTTTTTCTTTTTTTTTTAACTCCACCATACTCCACACTTCAGTATATGAACGTGTTTCAGTAGAAACATTTACAAAGTGAGCTTAAAATCATCACAATTAAAGCATTATATATTCTACCCTCCCCCCAGAACATTTCCTCTCCCAGATATTAAAGAAAAAAAAAACCTTTCCTTTTTATTCTGCTTTTTATTTAGATCTTAACCGGTACTGTAACTTCTCTTTCTTGGTTGAAATGTCATAGGATCTCTATCTATAACCACAAAACCCAAGCAGACTGTGAAAGTAAAATGATGAACTTGATGTTGACATGGTGGTTTATTGATGATGAACATAACTTCCAAGGTCATGACTGATATGTTAATCTTCTTATTATGGATCTTTCTTGACTGAACTAGAAGATCTATTCAAGGCTTGATGATCAATCATGCCTGAAAGTGAATGGGTTAGGGGTAGTTTTCTGAAGATTCACCTTTTTTTTTTTCCTCTTTTTTTTTTTTTTAACCCCTGCTTTGTTTTTCTATTGCAAGCTGCTGCACGGCCTTTTTTTTCTTATAAGACCTCTTGCAATATGATTATTGAGCTGGTTGTTACGAGCTTTCTTAGTAAGACAAATATCCAGGCTTTTAGAGATTCCAATTTTTTTCTGAAGTGTGCCCCTCATTTCTTGCGTGTTCTCCTTATCAATTTCTACTTGTTCTGCTTCTGATGTCTTCCATTTTTTCTTGCTGTGTTCCGGGTTTATGTGATTCAGCTTCTCCACTGGGGTTTCCTTTTGGTGCAGATGGAGTTTCTTGAGAAGCTCAACTCTCTTCTGTAAGATTTGGCATTCATTGTCCAGCAAAGCGGCCACCAAGTGCAGAGAATAGGTGTCCTTGTTCAGTTTCCTTACTTGCTCTTCCAGCTCATTCTTAATGGACACCTCATTATTTGGTTTCATTTGGGAACTGGCTTGTTTATTTTTAAGGCTTTCTTTTCTGTCTGTCTGAGATTTCTGATACGATTGGATTAGTCCGTGGAGCTCGGTATGTTGCTTGCTCCAGTGTTCTGCTTCTTGTAGTAGCTGTTCCATGTTTTTCAGAAGTTTAATATTTTCTTCTTGAACATGAGGGGATCCATACTTTCCTTCTTCGTCACTTGGTTGAGTTTCATTAAGGACTCCTTTTTCTTCTGAACAATTTGCCAAATCCTTTTCAGAAACTTGGACCTTGTTCTTGGTAGTCTGGTTCTCGCAGTCCACCTCCTGTTTCTTGGCATTCCGTTTTTTCTCTGGGATGGAGTTAATGAGCAGTTTTTTCAGTAGCTTTTTATTTGTTTTGCTGAATCTTCTGACTTTTTCTTGAAGCTCTAACACATCCTCAGAAATAATGGTTTCCTCCAAAGGTTCCTTTGTTTCTGTGATCTTTTCTTCAAAGCCCGTCACCCTGTTAAGAATATCTCCAATTTCTCTCAGGAACTTTTCAAACTTCTTCTCAGCCTCTGGTCCTGTTACTTTTCGGCTATCTTGTTTTAGGGAAGGGAGGGAGCCCCAGCATGAAGAGGGATGTGGTCCGATTTCAAATACGGCAATAGTAATCCCAGAGTCCCGAATCTGTTGACGAAGAGCAGAAGTAGGCTCACTGGCTTGAGACAGGCTAGATGTCTCAGCTGAACTCTCAGAGCTGGCCATTGGTGCTCCAGGAAAGCCGGAAACCTTAGCGATTCCAAGGACAGGTGACAGTCCTCTGTGCAAATGGGTGGAGAGCGTGGAATGAAGCTGAGGGATGATGGTTAGGTGGAAGGTGACATCTCAGACAGCCTGGGGGGGGAGGGGGTGGGAAAGGGGGCCAGGAGCTGGGGCTCCATCTCTCCTTTCTTAGGCTTCTGGTATTTATTCCCTGACCCTGGCAACCAGGTCTTTATTCTGTCACTGTACAATTGTGGCCTATCCCCAGCTTCTCTTTCCTTTGTGTCACAATGGAAACCTCTTAAACTCCTGCCCAGTGACTTACATCAAAATCAACCTTGAGCTGCTCCTACTCCCCATCCAAGAAAGACCTCGTACCAGTCCTTCACCTCCTAACTCTTAGGTTCCTATTCACCTGTTCTCACCACACTCCAGTGACTTCCTCACCTCACCAGCACCCCCAGCTCAGCCTCAACCTGCAGCAGGTTTGGGTCCCTCCAAGGGCCTGGCTGAGCTAGGCCCCCAGGAAGTTCCCCATTCTTTCATAACCTGAAGGCCTTATTGCTCCCATTCTAGGGGAGATACAGCTGTAAAAGAGAGAGATACATAACAGAACCAAAAGTGCTGCATCTTTTTGTGATTTTAGGGAAATAATGTCAGGAATCACTCTAAAATATTCTACTGCAGTGAATGGGTCTTTAACAATACAAATACAAATTGAAACTTTTTCTGGGCTTTGAAACACAGCATCCTGTAAGAAGCCTGATGAAGACCCTGTCTCAAGAAAAGGGCAGGGGGCATCTAAGATGCAATTCAGTGCTACAGCACCCTTGGGTTCAATCGCCAGCATCAGAAATAATAAAAGTTAATTTTCACAGTAACTGGTTAAAATAGATTTATTCTAAAGTATGTGAAATAGCTAAATCCAATTGTGGGTTGTATGAAGTAATGAAATAATTTGAAACCTAGTGTCTTCTTGTCTTTTTGTCCTTAGGAGTCAGGACCTTGAGAGTATTAAGTTCAAAGTGTTCCTTGGGTGAGACTTTTCCTTGGTCTTCAACATCTTGCAGCCAAGTACTGACTTTGCTTCCAATTTTAAGGAAAAATTCAGACTTAATATTTTTCCCTTAGAGAAGAGAAATTGATGGGCTGTTTTTTTTTCTTCCATGTCTACCAACTCAAGTTGGCTTTGGTTTCTCTGAGCCTCATGCTCATCTTCAGCCAGTGGGGCTCAGAGCCATGGCTGCTGCCCACCCACACAAACAGTGCTGAGCCAGCAGGCTGGCTCCCTTTTTATTCTCCCTCCCTCCTTCCCTTCCTTCCTTCCGTTTTTAGTGCTGGGGATCCCACCCAGTGCTTCACATATGCTAGACAAGCGCTCTCCACTGAGCTACACCCCAGCCCCCTGGTTTTCTTTCTGCTTGAAAAAGGAGCACCTTTTCTATCCTGCATGGGGATGACACAGAGGCCAGCACTGCCCCACATTTTCATCTTGAAAGTTCAACTTTGGTTGTTACTTCTCCTGACTCAGCATCATGCGAGATAGTTCTAAAATCTTCAGGACAAGGGAAATTCTCCGGATTTGGTAATTAATTTCTAGCTTTATTTCAGTATAATCAGAAATTATCAGGGCTGGGGATATAGCTCAGTTGGTAGAGTGCTTGCCTTGCATGCATGAGGCCCTGGGTTCAATCCCTAGCACCACACACACACACACACACACAAGAAATTATCTTTTACCTAGTATGGGCAAGGCCCTGAATTTAATTACTAGCAAAACACACGTGTGTGCACACACACAAAAAGAAAGAATGGAAAAGGAAAATGTATACCTTTGGGTATGAATGGATATTTCCTTTTGAATGTGATAGATTGTCAATGTTAATACTTGGTATTATCAATGTTTATGCCATTGGACATAAAACTGGTTTTATCCTTGTGGAAAGCTGTGACTTGAATCATGGTTTCTGATTGCCTCATGGCTGCATTTGCCCTGGGAACTTCCTGTGCAAAGACACAGGTCAAGATGGCCCAGTTGCTATTGTGACCCTGGCCTGAGGAGGATCCATGCAAAAGCAAAGAGCTATATCTGTCAGGACCTTGAGCTTAGGCACCAACTCCCTAGGATAGAGAATTCTAAGCATAACAAGATAACTCTAATGTCTTGCTAGTCCTGTGTCCTTCAAATCACCCGCTTTGCTAAAACATTCCCACAAATAACCTTCTGATGAAACCTATATAACCTATATTAACTCTGGGCCATTCATCCTCCATCGGGGGTGATGTCCCACCTGGTCTCAGCTTTTTCTCTATGTGTGTCTGTCTGTCTTGTCAATTCCCCATCTTCCCCCATCCAGTGTTTTTCCTGAATTAACCACTGCTGCCGAGAGCAAAGACAGGGCTACGGCATACCTTGTCTTGATTTTTATGGAAACTGGTTTAAAGTAGTCAAGAGAGCAAGATGGTTTTTTTTTTTTCCCCTTTCATCAAAAAAGGATTTAAACATTCCTTTTCTCCTTACATCTATAATAAATACTGTGTTCATTAGCTTTTTTCATCACTGTGACCCAAATATCTAGCAATAACAACTTAGAGAGGTAAAGTTTATTTGAGGTTCATAGTTTCAGAGGTCTCAGTCCATAGATGGCCGGCTCCATTGCTCTGGGCCGAAGTGAGGCAGAACATCATGAGTGAATGGACTAATGGAGGAGAGCTGCTCAGCTCATTTTGGGGGTCAATAAGCAGAAAGAGGGAAAAAGGAAGGGGCTAGAGGAAGATGCACCCTTCCAAGGCACACACTAGTGATGTACCTCCCCCAGCTACACCTTACCTACTTATTACCACCAGTCAGATTTTTCAGACTAGGTTGAACAGATTAGGTTACAGCTCTCATAATCTAATCATTTCACCTCTGGATATTGCTGAATTAACAAAGGAGCTTTTAGGGGACACCTCATATCCAAACTATAACAAATTCCAATTCATGTTTTTGTTAATTTTACTGAAATTTAAGTTTAGATGCTGAAAATTATACAGACATTTTTATTGACCTATATTTGCAGTGGATAATCATGAAAATTAAAAACATTTTGATTATGTTAGAATTCTTATCTACTAAGTTTCTCATGCCTTACTAACTTTAAAAAAAATTAAAAAGAAAAACTATTTCTAAACTTAGAAAACTTGTGTCCAATTTACCTTTTTAAAATCAGTTTGCCTTTACAAAAATATAACATCTTATGCTCTCTTTTAATGCATTTGAATTTTAAAATAAATATCAAAATATAGAATAGATTACTCATGGTTCTTTAGACAGAAACTAAACTCAGACAGGCTTAAGCCAAGTAAACTGAGGTGGAGAGGCAGGTCAGTCTTTGGCTCATGTCACTTAAAAGTCCAGGAGTAGCTGCTTCTGCACTCCTGGATTCAGGGACTTATATGTGGTGCTGAGGATTAAACCCAAGGCCTCACACGTGCTAGGCGAGCACACTACCACCGAGCCACAACCCCAGCCCCTTAGCAGTCATTCTTTAGGTGGTGTCTTGTAGTGACATATTTAACCACTCCGGGGGAAGGGAAAATTCTCTTTCCTCATAGTTTCAGAAGAAGTGCCAATGAAAGCATTGACTGACCTGACTTGGGCAGGTGCCTAATAGAGTCTGGGGACATAACAGCTCAAGGACTGGATCAGGGAGACAAAGACTTTGGGAATCTGTTACCAGAATACAGGGCTGCGAGTGTCAGAAAAAACCAGCAGATGTCTGCCACACAGCCTAACAGGATAATGGCACAAAGCACTGCTTTCCATCCAAATGATAGGTCCTTTTTCCTCACACAAAAGCATGGAGATTCTGTTCTCTCTCCTCTGAGAGTTCTGATAGCCACCTATGATAATAATCACTTATATAGAAACAGATAAAAATCTTGCCTTAAGTGTGTGAATAATTTACCTTTTTGTTTTGAAAAAGTTTTAGATTTAGGGAAAAGTAGTGAAAGTAGGAAATTCCCATGTAACCTTCATCCAGCCTGCCCTAATGTTAGCGTCTTATATAGTCAGTACTAGGATCAAAACTAACATTGGCATTTCTTATTAACTAAACCTCAGGTTGTACTGGGTTATCCAGTTTTCCTGCTAATGTCCCTTTTCTGTTCCAGGATCCCACACTGCATTTTCTTTTTCTTTTTTTTTTTAATGCTATTTTTTAATTTAATTTAATTTTTTTACACAAATGGAACACTATTTTTCATTTCTCTGGTTGTACATGATATAAAGTTATACCATCCGTGCATTCATACACATGCATAGGGATAAAAATGTCATAATGTCCATATCATTCTATCATCTTCCCCACACACACACTCCCCCTCCCCTCCACTCTCTCCCCTCCTTCCCCTCCCTCTCCTCTGCTCAACCCAAAGTTCCTCCCTTCTTCCCTTGCCCCCTGCCCATTATGGATCAGCATCCACCTATCAGAGAAAACATTTGGCCTTTGGTTTTGGGGGATTAGCTTACTTCACTTTGCATGATATTCTCTAATTCCGTCCATTTACTGGTAAATGCCATAATTTCATTCTTCTTTAAGGCTGAGTAGCATTCCATTGTGAATATATACAACAGTTTCTTTATCCATTCATCTATTGAAGGGCATCTAGGCTGTTTCCACAGTTTAGCTATCGCCACACTTTATTTTCTTTTCATGTCTAGTTTCCTTTAATCAGTGATAAATTTCAATAGTTGCTTCTTGCTCAGGACATTTCTGTTGAGTATTGCTCATGCATTTTGTAGACTTTGCTTCAATTTGTGTTTTTCTAATTTCTAGTCATTATTATATTGAAGGTATGTATTTTGGGCAGGAAAGCTGCAGAAGTGGAATGACCTTCTCACTGTGTCCTGTCAAAGCACACATGATGTCATTATGTCCTGTACATAGCAAGGTTAACCTTGATTGCTTCATTTAGATGGTATTTGCTGGATTCATCCACTATAAAGCTATTATCTTACCCTTTGTAACTTTAAAAAAGTATTGGGGAAAATACTTTGAGACTCTGCAAATACCCTGTTTCTCTTATCTCTTCTGTACTGGCTTTAGTACCCATAGGTGACTCTTACCTACTACAACTATTACAGTGATGCTCTACTGGTGGGTTTCTTATTTCCTTCATTTCTTATGTATTTATTAATTGCAGTTAGTTGGTAAAGAATAGCTTCTTTTTTCCTGTACTTATTTATTATTTGTTTGTTTATTCATTTACTCATTCCTTTATTCATTCAACTATGTGTTTATATAAGAATGGATTCATAGATACTTATTTTATTTGGGAGGTAATAACACCACACCATCATTTATGTTCTTGCTAAAATATGTATGAATCATCTTAATGATTGAAAATTTACAGTATAATTAAACACTTTTTTATTTTATATAATTGTTTAACAGTTATTGTTGTTTTAGCCAAATAATAGTAGCTGATTGATAATGACCACTCAAGGGTTAGTCTTTATATTCATAACGAATTCCCAAGTAGAGTTTGACTTTAAGTATCCTGATTTGTATGACACTTTTAGATGTAATAGTATACTTACATATGGCTATTTTAATTTTTTGCATTTTTATTGGTGCATTATTATATATAATGTTGGGTTTTGTCATTACAGACTTGTACATGTACACAATATACAATTTGGCCAATATAATTTCCCAATTCAGATGTGACCATTTTAGAGAGAAAATTGTCTTAAAATCAAAAATTTTATTCAGACTCAAAATACAGGTGTAGCTATACTCGTCTATGAATCTTTTCTTCAGCATTCTTCTTCTCTTTGATCACCAGGTGGTGCTGTAGGCTTTAAAACTTGTAAGAGTGTGCGAGTAGCTGAACTCCAGAATGAATGGAATCTCATAAACAATCTCATCCAGTCTCATTTTTTCCAGGCTTTGAGAGTGTAAATGCTAAGAGATTTGCCCAAAGTTACAGCTAATTATGATAAGAGCTTGGATTGGTGCCCAAGTCTCCTGCCTTAAATTTGAGGAGAGGCAGGTTCTGCAGATCAGGAGACTGGAAGAATTTTTTAAGTATTTGCTAAGTATACAGGAAAAGTATTATGTGGAAGAACAGGTTTTCAGCATTGGTGGGTCTGGCTTGTTTTACAAGGATGTTGGCAAAGAAACCTATATAATGCAAATGGCATTTCAGCTGACAAAAAATATTAAGACTAGAGGCACATTGTGAGGACCCAACACTGTATCCCCTGAGACTAGCAACAGCATTTGCTAATTCAATGTCAAGGCCACGATGCAGAATGTAACTAAAACAAATAAACAAAAAAAAAATATAACACTAAGGGACCTGGGGGAGGGAGGAGAGAAGGAAAAGGGGAAGTACTGGGGAATGATATTGACCAAATTTTTATATTACATTGTGTGAGTGTACAAATATATAACAACAAATCCTACTGTTATGTATGATTACAATACACCAATAAAAGATGCAGGAAATAAAAGGAGTGCAGAACTTTGTTGAAAGATACTAAAGATTTAAAGAAATGGAAAAGAATTATGTTCATGGATGAAGGCTTGCTATTGCTAAAATGGCAATAATCTCTAAATCAATCTATAAATTCAACAAAATCCTTCCTGAAATCAGCCACGTCTTGCAGAAACTGACAAGTTGATCTTAAAATTCATGTGGAAATTCTAGGAATCTGTCACAGAAGAGGTCCTCCCAAAAAGGGTCCAAGGAATTCATCCATATTTTCCTGGTCTTTTGCATGAAAACTGGACATTTTAATCCAACCTGGCAACTCTGGAAATCCAATTCCCTTCTCACTTTTCATTGGTTGTTATATTGCTGTTCACTGTTGCTACTCTTGTCAATTTGTTTATTGACATTCCTGGAGTAATTTTGTAAAGCTTGTGTATTCTTTATCATGTGCAGCCATTCACATCTCATTTGGTTTTCTTAATGGTCAGCTAATGATTGGACAAGAGTTCCTAAATTGGCATAGACCGTTATGTCTCTCAGTCTTTGTCAAAGGGCTCACGTGTTGGGGGATGCCTTTAGGACTCTCACAATCAATTTACGACTTTGTCCTAGCCTTCACCCCATCCTAGCCTTTGTCCCCATCCTAGCCTTCACCCTCTGCTGTAAAGCCACAGGCTAGCCAGAGGCATGTGATTAGGGCCTTCTCAGTTCTTGTTAGGTGTGCAGGCTTTCTAACATCCCAGAAAAATATGTCTGAGCTTTTCAAAGCCCCCTTAGATTTCTTTCTTTCTTTTTTTTTTCCTATGCCAGGGATGGAGCCCAGGTCCTCGTGCATGCTAGCTACCACTGAGCTTCACCCTCAGCCTCTCAAATCCCCGTTTGAATATCTCATCCCCCTGTTGCTCCATTTAAGTTTTTTGGTCAAGCGCTCATTAGCCACAGCAGGCATACCGTCTCGGGTAGCTGCTATGTTCAACGATGGATCGCTGCTTTTCCTTTTTAGTGAATACTCTGAGGACAGGGCTGTTCCCATGTTGCCAGTTCTTAAATAAAGACAGGCCTTGAGAATGGAATTTCTCCAGGGGCTTCAGATAGGAGAAATAGTAAGGGGAGCTCCACACCATTCCTCAGCGTGGGCAGTTTCAGCTGCTGGTTTTCATACCAACAGCATTGGGAGGCGATGGCAGAGCAGGGACAGGAGGACATGAACAGAGCAAGTTAAAAACACCAGGAAGTCTCTTCTGACTGAGATTCACCCCTTCTGGAAACGATGCTCCTTTATTCTGAACGATTTTGCTTAATTTCTGGAGTTTTAAAAAGTTGCTTTTGACACTTTTTTTTGCCAGCAATCTAGTAGGTCTCCTGGAGGAGTGGATTTCCAGGGGTCCTTCACCTGCCATCCCAGAATTGCTTCTGGGGTCCTTATTTTATTTTATTTTTTATAATGTTGTTATCATCTTTTTTAAACCTTTATGTTATTTATGCATTTAATGTGGTGCTGAGGATGGAACCCAGTGCCTCACACATGCTAGGCAAGTGCTCTACCGCTGAGCTACAACTCCAGCCTGGTCCTTATTTTTAGTCCATGTTCAAACCCTACTTCTGTGTTCCAGATCCACATTCCCAACTGCCTACTTAACACCATGGATGCATTAGTTCAAATCCACTTGCCATCTTCCTCCTAGCCCTTAAACTTCCCTACCTTTTTGATTTCTGGTTTTTTTAAATGATTCACAAAGAGTTGCACAGACCAGGAATCTCAGAATCAGTTTGACCTCTCCCTCTGTCCATTCCTCCTTGGATCCAATCAATCAACAAATCCCAACTTTCACTTCTTAAGCTTCTCTCAAATCCATCTCTGTCTTGTCATTCCACTTCCATTACCAGTGTCCCAATCACCACCATTTTTCCCTTGAACCCCTGCCTTCTATTGGGTTTCCCTCCCCTCTGGACCCTCCATTCCACTGCAGCCATGGAGTTCAGTTAAAAATGCAGAATAATATCGGATAAGAGATCAGTCTTAAAATTCAGTGGGATCTTATGCCAGTTTTGCTATCTAGTATCACAGGGCCCTAGGCAAGTACTTATTTACTCTATGACTCAGTTTCTTCATCTGGAAAACTGAAATAACATTAGTCTTTAATTCATAGAAAAATTATTAGGATCAAGTGAGAAAATCATAGCATGTTAGTCAGATTTTTGTTGCTATAGTAAAATACCTAGAAAAATTAATTTATAAAGAAGAAGGGTTTTTTTGGCTCACAATTTTGGAAGTTCCATGATTGGGCAAACCCACTGCTTTTAAGCCTCTGGTGGGGGTGCCAGATGGCAATGGTGGGGACCACGTGGTGGGGCAAAATGCTCACCTCGTGGCTGGGAAGCAAAAGAGGAAGAGGAAGAGACTGGGTCCCACAATCTACTTCAAGGGCATATATTTGCCAGCAATCTAGGAGCTCTCCTGGAGGAGTGATTTTCAGGGGTCCTTCACCTGCCATCATCCCAGAATTGCTTCTGGGGTCAAAGGACCTCCCACTAAGCCCCACCTCCTAAATTTGTTCTACCAGCTGCAAATAGCACCACTCTGGAAACCAAGCCTTTAACTCATGGGCTTTGGGGGACATTCAACATCTAAACTACCCAAACCTGGTAAAGGGTTCATTGCATTGTCAGGAATATGGTAAGGACTCCACAGATGAGAGTAAAATATTATTAGACTAAAGTTCTGTTGCAAGCCATCCATGGGCTGCGTGTGGGCCAGTGCACATGGAGCCTAGTGGACAGGAGCATCTGGTGTCTGGGAATGACCAGTGGACATTTCCTCTGGTTAACTGCCCTGACACACGGTGGGTGAATTCCTATTGGCTCTGCTATGATCCACATTGCACCTGAGATAGGTGTGACCTGTCAAGATGCCAATCAGCCTGCTGACTACAAGACATCAGGAAGCAAGACTCAACTCTTGAAACCTTACCCCCGCCTTTGATGTACCCCCTTAAATAAACCACAGGAGCCATCTTTCTTTTGTCTAGTGCCAGCTCTTGGGTGGACTGGATCTATCTGGGGCTCCGCATTTGTAAGTATATGTATCTGACTCTTTGTCTTTTGTTCTTCACGAATTATTTTAGACTTTAAGTTCTCAGGTGGCTTACACTCTTCTTGGCAGGAAGAGGAACCCCCCAGTGAGACGCTGGCCCTCACTCTCCCTATAAGGTTCCAATTCTTTGACAGGTACAATAGTGCCGGGCTGATATGCACATGAGATCAAAAGGCATTTTTTCCCAGTTCCCAATCTTTATAGATGTTCTCTCTGCCTGAAGAAATACTTGCCATTTTTTTCAATGCACCAAACATGCTTCTGTCTCAGGGCCTTTGACCTGGCTGCTTCCTTGGCCTGGGAGAATCTTTTCCAAATCTTTGCCTTTCTCACTTTCTCTCTCCACTCTTGTCTCTGCCCAAATGATATATCCTTAATGCTGCCTCCTCCTTTAACTCTGGTCCACTTCACCTTCTGAATAGAGCCCTTGCTGCTTATTTTAAAAAGGACGCGTCTTTCTTTTCCTCTTTTCCCTCTCCCCCTCCCTAACCTGGGTTCAGGAAACAAGATTATGTAGTTATCTGTGCTCCAAAGACAGGAGAAGAACTAGGAAGTGACTATCTCCCAAATTAACAAGTGAATTTCTACACACCATCTGGTTGCACCTGGAACCCCCCATCCCCCACCCCCCCACCCCCGCCCTCGCCAGGGCACACCTGGAATGTAGCTTTGAAGAGCTTCTTTAAAAGCCCTCTGTTTTCCCTGATGAGCAAAAGAACCACAGCATATGGGACTGGAGTCCCCTGTGTTTCTCCTTTGCTAGCAAAGCAATAAAACTTCTTTTTCCTTTTTCTCAAAACCATGTCCCCATTATTAAATTGGCATGAATTGGCATCGGGGATAAGGACCAAGCTTTTGGTAACACTCTGACCAATGCCTGGCATTATATTGGTTGTCAGTTTCTTTATCTTTTTCTTTTTTTAGTACTTAAGATTAAGCCCAGGGTGCTTTACCACTGAACTCCATCCCCAGCTCTTTTTAATATTTTATTTTGAGAAAGGGTCTTGCGAAGTTGCTTAGGGCCTTCCTAAATTGCTGAGGCTGGTTTCGAACTTGTGATCCTTCTGTCTCAGCCTCCTAAATCACTGGGATTTCAGGCATACACCACCATACCTGGTGTCAGTTTCTTTATTACTTCCCTGACCTTCCTCATTAGAATATAAGGTCTACAAAGACTAGAATTTTGTCTGGTTTCCTGTTGTAGTTCCAGCACTTATAAAATCCATGACTGATTAAACTGGTGATGTGGCTCAATGATAGAGTATTTGCCTAGCATGCTAGATCCCCTGCTTTAATCCTTAGCATTGCAAACAAACAAACAAAAACTCCAGATACAATCAATGACTCACCCAAAAGATACTTAATGGTCTTGGGGGGAAGGACAAATAAACTGGTGAGTTGCTTGGTAAAGTTTACTGATAAAGCTATCCCAAGATGTAGATAAGAAATATTCTTTTAGATCCTGAAATAAGCTCCTAAAACTAGGTAGGATCATCCACAGACACAGGTTCATTTTAGCACATCTATCCAGGAGGAGATTTTAACAACCACAGCAGGGGCTCTCATCAGCTTCAAAGGGCAGGCCAATAGCCAAACTGGGGTTAGTAAACCTCTCTATGAAAAGATCTTCATTGTGGTGTTCCCAGAGTTTGCTGAAATTCTCTGGTTGGCCAGGTGAGGTGGTGTACATCTGTGATCCCAGTGATTTAGAAGGCTGAGATAGGAGGACTGCAAATTCAAGGCCAGCCTCTACAAGCAATTTAGCAAAGCCCTAAGCAGCTAAATTAAAATAAAAAGGGCTGGGGATGTGGCTCAGTGGTGAAGCACCCCTGAGTTCAATCCCTGATACCAAAAAGGAAAGAAATTCCCTGGTTGTGAGGGGGAAATGATTGGCTTCTGATACACATGTATCTTTCTCTGACCAGCAGCATCTTCTTGTGGGCAGTGTGTGCAACCAGCCAGCTGTCGAGGAAAATCTGGATGAGATCTTCATTTTGTGTGCTTCATCCTCTACTTACTGGATTCTCTGTGGAATTTTACCTCCTCATACTTGATACTCTGATTTTTCTCTTCCTATTCTCATTCTTTCTGAAACAGCATTATTGGAAGAACACTGATTCTCTGCTGAGGAACAGAGTAAGGACTTCAGCATTCCAGTGTTAAGTTTTGCACTCATTTTCCAACAAGGCTTTGGCTTAACACAGTGAGCAGGATTTGTGTTCCAACTTCTCTGTTTCCCAGCCTTCGCTGAGCTATCAACTCAGCATTTGGTTTGGATTAGAAATGGCCTTTTATCTTTTTTCAACTATTGTTAACAAAAGTTTCTTTTGTGAGATGTCCTCAACTGTTTTTTAACTTTTCAGTCTGGTCATCTGCCAGCTATTTCAGCTGCACAAAGCCATTACTCAAAACTTGAATTTCCATTTTTTGTGTGTGAACAAAAGTACTTGTTAGCCGCGCAAGGTGGTGCACATCTGTAATCCCAATGACCTGGGAGGCTGAAGCAGGAGGAGCACAAGTTTGAGGCCAACCTGGGCAACTTAGTGAGATTCTGTCTCAAAATAAATAAAAGGGTTGGGAAAGTAGTGAAGTGGTAGAACACCTCTGGGTTCTATCCCTAGTACCTCCCACCCACCCCCACTCCCCGCCATTTAAAAAAAAAAAAAAAGAGAGCACTTGTCATGTCTTTTTCAAATCTGACAGTGACTGGATCACTAAACTCACTTCAGTTTTTGCTTCTTGTTGCAAGTATCCAAATCTCTCTTTAAAAACAACAAAAATAGAGCTAGAATACCAGCATTCAAGTCTCTTTAAACACACAAAAAACTAGAGTTGGAGATATAACTCAGCGGTAGAGCACTGGCCTGGCATGAGTGAGGTCCTGGATTTGATCCCAGCACTGAAAAAGAAATTCACATATATATGCTTATATTTAATTAACTCATAAAATTGCATATATTTAATGTATCATACATGATGATTTTGTGTGCATGCATACATATAGCAATTATTATCACAATCAAATTAATCAACACATCTATCATCACCCTTTTTATACATTAGGTCTCAAAAACTTGTTCATCTTATATCTAAAAGTTTCTATCCTTTCATCAAGATCTCTATGATTCCCACCCCAGCTCTGGGAAATCACTGTTTACTTCTGTTTCTATGAGTTTTGACTTTTTTTTTTTTTTTTTGTGGTGTGGGGGATTGAACCCAGGGCCTTGTTCATGCAAGGCAATAACTCTACCAACTGAGCTATAGCCCCAGCCCTGAGTTTGACTTTTGTAGCTTCCACATGTAAATGATAAAATCTTTATCTTTTTTTTGTCTAGCTTATTTCACTCAACATAAAGTCCCCCAGCTTCATCAATGTTGTTGCATATTGCATGATTTTCTTCTCCATGTGACTGAATATTATGCCATTGTACACACACACACACACATACACACACTTTTTTATGCATGCATGCATCCATCCATCCATCCATGTACACTTGATTGTATCCATAAATGGATGACTCCATTGCATGTTAATTTGGTTTTTGGCTTTTTGGTTTTGGGGGAAGATGGGGTTTAGGAACCTATGTACTGTTTTCCATAATAGTTATGCTGATTTACATTTCTACCAAAAGTACACAGGAGTTTCATTTTCTCTATGTCCTTGTCAACATTTATCATCTCTTGTCTACTTGAAAATAACCATCTTAATAGGTGTGAGGCAATATCTCATGGGAGTTTGGATCTGATGATTAGTGCTATTAAGTACTGGTTGGCCATTTGTATGCTTTTTTAATTTTTATTTTTAGTTGTAGGTAGACACAACACCTTTATTTTGTTTATTTATTTTTTATGTGGTGCTGAGGATTGAACTCAGTGCCCCACACGTGCTAAGCGAGCACTCTACCACTGAGCCACAAACCCAGACCTTGTATGCTTTTTTTAATAAATATGTCTACTGTCCTTGGCCCTTGTTTATTTATTTATTTTTATGTGGTGCTGAGGATCAAACTCAATGCCTCACACATGCTAGCAAGTGCTCTACACTGAGCCACAGTCCCAGCCTCCTTTGGTCCATTTTTAAAAATTGGAATTTTTTTAGGAATTTTTGCAGTTATGTGAGTTACTCATGTTTTTAAAATATTAACCCAGATTATAATTTGCAAATGTTTTCCTCCATTTTGTTGGTTATCTTTTCATTTTGTTATTTGTTTCCTTTGACATGTAGAGATTTTTAGCTTGATGTAGTCCCCTTTATTTATTTATTTTGCCTGTGTTTTTGGTATCATAACCAAAAAGTCATTGCCAAGATCAATGTCAAGAAGCTTTCCCTGGGTTTTCTTCTGGGAGTCGTTTTATCTTATTCATTTTGTTTTTTGTGGTGCTGGGGATTGAACCCAGGTTCTCATGAATGCATCTTTTCCACATGGCTGTGAGCTGTCATGTGAGCTTTATTAACTAAGCACATGTGCTAGGCAAGTGCTCTACCACTGAGTTATATCTCCAGCTCTAGTTTTTTGTGTGTTTAAAGAAACTTGAATACTGGCAACAAGAAGCAAAAAACTGAAGTGAGCTCAGTGATCCAGTCACTGTCAGAAATTTGAAAAAGGGCTGGGGATGTGGCTCAGCGGTAGCGCGCTCGCCTCGCATGCGTGCAGCCCGGGTTCGATCCTCAGCACCACATACAAAAAACAAAGATGATGTGTCCGCCGAGAACTAAAAAATAAATATTAAAAAGAATTCTCTCTCTCTTCCCCCCCCCACTCTCTCTTAAAAAAAAAATATTAAAAAAAAAAAAAAAGAAATTTGAAAAAGACATGACAAATGTTCTCTCTCTCTCTCTCTCTTTAAATGTGGGGTACTAGGGATTGAACCTAGGGGTGCTCTGCCACTTCACTACATTCCCAGCCCTTTTTATTTATTTTGATACAGGGTCTTACTAAGTTGCCCAGGTTGGCCTCAAACTTGTGATCCTCCTGCCTCAGCCTCCCAGGTGACTGGGATTACAGATGTGCACTATCATGCGCAGCCAACAAGTGCTTTTGTTCACACACAAAAAAAGGAAATTCAAGTTTTGAATAATGGCTTTTGCAGCTGAAATAGCTGGCAGATGACCAGACTGAAAAGTTAAAAAACAGTGTGAACATCTCACAATCTGCTTTTACAGAACCTTTTAGTGAAAAGTCTTTTTTTTCCTTATTGTGTATTCTTGACACCTTTATTAAAATTTGCTTGATCATGCCTATGAGCTTATTTCTGGGTTGTCTACTCTGTTTCATTGGCCAATATGTCTGTTTTTATGCAAGTTTCACTGTTCTGATTACTATAGCTTTGTAATACAGTTGAAAATCAACGAGTGTGATGTCTGCAACCTTGTTCTTTTTTCTTGAGATTGCTTTGGATATTCAGGGATTTTTAGGATTGTTTTTTCTACTTATGTGGAAAATACAATTGTAATTTTGAAGGGGTTGCCTTAAATCTGTAGATATCAGTGAATAGTGTAGATACTTTAGCAATATTAATTCTACCAAGCCATTAATATGGGACATCTTTCCATTTATTTATATCTTCTTTAATGTCTTACATCAGTGTCATAGTTTTCACTGTACAGATCTTTCACTTCTGTGGTTAAACTTATTTGTAAGTACTTCAGTATTTTTAATGCTGTTATTAATTAGATAAAAAAAATTTCTGAATTCTTTTGTTTTTTGGATACTTTATTGTCCATGTATAGGATGTATATGTGGGAAGTAAGTTTTTGTATGCAATTGAAGTTGTTATATTAGAATGTTACAATTATAAAATGTTTTGTATAAGCCCTGTGGTCATCAGACAGAGGAAAACTTCTAGTAGATACACAAAAGGTAATGATATAAGCATCAAAGTACACCACTAAAAATTCAGCAAATCACAAAGAAGACAGTAAGATCAGAAGAAAGGAACAAAGGAACAACAAAACAGTTAAGTCACTAACAAAATGACAGTAGTAAGTCCTTACCCATCAGTAATTATTTTAAATGAAATTTGATTTGAAATTCTCTAGTCCAAAGAGGCAGAGTAACTAAACAGATTTTAAAGACAAGATCCAACAAAACGCTGCTTATAAAAACTGACTTCAGCCTCACAGATACACATGTATTGAAAGTAAAGGGATGGGAAAGGTATCCAAAGGACAGCAGGGATAGCTATACTTAGACAAAATAGACTTTGAGTTAAAATCTGTCACATGAGACAAGAAGGTCACTGTATGATGATAAAGGGGTCAATGCTTCAAGGGGACATACAAATGTAAATACATGTGCACACATATTAGAGAATCTTGTGTGTGTGAGTGTGTGTGTGTGTTACCAGGGATTGAACTCAGGAGTACTCAATCATTGAGCCACATCCCCAGCCCTATTTTGTATTTTATTTAGAGACAAGGTCTCACTGAGTTGCTTAGTGCCTCACCATTGCTGAGGCTGGCTTTGAACTCTCTATCCTCCTGCCTCAGCCTCCTGAGCCACTGTGATTACAGGTGTGCACCACTGCACCCAGCTGAGAATCTTAATATATAATGTGAATATGAACAGAACCTCAGGGAAAATAGACAACAATTTAATAATAATAGTATTATTATTTCACTTTCAACAATGAGTTGCTCATCCAAACCAAAAATTAATAAGGAAAGAGAAGACTTGAATAATACTATAGATTAAATGGATGCAATAGACACGTATAGAACATCCCATCCAACAGGAGCAGAATATACTTCTTCTCAAAATTGTACATAGAATATTCTTCAGGATAGATTGTGTGTTGGAAGTCTTAACAAATTTAACAACATTGGAATCATTTCAAGTATCTTTTCTGACTGCATGGTATAAAACTAGAAACCAATACTAGGAGCAATTTTAAAAATTTGTGGAAATTAAACAATACACTCATAAACACCCAGTGAATCAAGAGATCAAAAGGGAAATAAAAAGTATCATTTCATATCACTTTTTTTTTTAAGGACAGAAACATTGTCCCTAAAGAAAATGCAAAAGTAATTACTTTCTAGTAAGTCGGTTATAATTTCCCCAGGCTTAAACAAAAATTAGATGGTGGAGAATGGAGTGGGGTCAATGATTTGGCAGAGAAGAGAGAGGAAGTTGAGGTACCAAGCACAGAGATAAGGACCAGGACCCAGTGTATGCACTGGCTGAAGCAATTCCAGAGAGAACTGGGGTTGGGGGTGGGGAGAGAACACCCCAGAAGGAGGAGGAGCTAGAGCTTGGAATCCATTGCTCCCTCCAGGAATTCCTCTTCTATTGTGTCTGCAGCCAGGTCTTAATTCCAGAATCAAGCAGACAGCTCCATGCCCAGTTCTTACTCCAGCTCTGCTAAGGCTCTCCTCAGCAGGACAGTCGGCCCCAGGGGTACCTTTTCAGGATGTTCTCTTTCCTGGATGTTTTGCTATCATTTTCTCCCAAGGTTGTAATAAATGTGGTATTAGTTAGCTTTTCATTACTCTGAGAAAATACCTGAGATGATCAACTTATAAAGGAGAAAAGAATGATTTTAGCTCATAGTTTCAGAAGTTTCAGTCCACGACCAATTGGGCCAGTGGCAAGGCAGCACATGATGGCAGGAGCATATGGTGGAGTACGCTGCTCAGCTCATCATGGCAGGAAAATAAAGAGGAAGAGGTCAGTATCCCATCAATCTCACTTGGGAGCATGTCTCCCAAAGACCTAAGACCTCCCCTAGGCCCCACCCCTTAAAAATTTCTACCACCTTTCAGTAGAGCCAAGCTAAGTAGCAAAACTTTACACCACTTGGGCCTTTAGAAGATGTTCCAGATCCAAACTATACCAAGCACTAATCTGCAACAAGATGATGTGGTTAGTGACTCTGATAGTCATGCCACACACAACCTGCACAATTGGACACAGTGGCTTATCCCTCCTATCACCTCAGTGTGACCCCCTTTGGGCTTCTCCAACTCCCTACCCAAGATTTATCTTAAAAACAAGCGTCCCCTTCCTTCTGGGAAGGTTTCTATTTCATTTCATCCCACTTGCCTCCCCTCTTCCTTCACCCCTGGAAGATAGAAGGTGAGTCCTGAGGTCATGAATATCCATAGATGCTACAATACTGAAAGAGTTAAACTACATAAAAGTGTAGACAGATTTGGTTTTGCTCCTGAGAGGGAAGTGTAAAGAGGAGGGACTGGCATCAGAAAGCCTAGGTCACAATCCTAAGTGTGCTATCAGCAGACTTGGGTGAGTTTCAGGATTTCACTTTGCACAGTTAACTCTGAACTTCAGAGATTTCACCTGTTATCTTTCAGTGGGTTGAGCTAAATGAGGGCTATTTCTCTGTGTGTCCAGTGTTCAAGGTGCTATAGCTCAGAAATAGGAAGCCCCTAGGCTCAATCTTCAGTATTGAAAAAAAAAATTCATTGAGTTGGGATTACAGGTGTGCACCACCACGCTGAACTGGAATCATATTCTTTTTATAATACATGATTGGATTGGGTTTATCTGTATTTTACTTAGGATTTTCTATTACATTTATAAACAATGTTTCGTTTGTGTTTTTTAAGCACAAAAGAAAGTTTATTGGCTCATTTAATTGAACAATCTAGTCATAATTCCACCTAGGTTTATAAAGAGAAAGATTTTCAGTTTTGTTTTGTTTTTGTGCTGACCTTATCTGGTTTGGGTGTCAGGGTAAAGTTAGTCTTGCGAAATGACTTGTGTAACTTTCCTTCTTTTCTGTTCTTTGAAATAGTTTGTCCAAACTGAAGATCAGCTGTCCTTTTATGTCTTATTAAACAAACTTCTAAAAACTTTTACTCAGGCAAGATGGTATCTAGATACCCTGGTCAAACTTATCAGTAATATAACTACACATGCTGGAGAGAATAGTTTTTAAGTTATGTAACTGTAGTGTTGAGCTGGCCAAAAAAAAAAAAAAAAAAAAAAAAAACAAGAGAAAGCAGGAATTCAGAGGAATAAAGAACCCAGAACCAGAACCAGATTCTTCTCTACATCATGATGAACTTAAATTTAGTTTTAATGGCTGAGTCCATTACAGGTATTACAGGAGGGGAGGTGACCACGCCCACATCAATCTTCTTGAAGCTTTTCCTATAAAGCTGGGTCTGTAAGAGGCTAAGCACAATGTGTAAGGGTACACCAGAAATAAACCATATCACTGAAGGGACAGTAGGAAACTGGCTTATGTGGGTCATGTTGTTGAGTATAAAGAGGGGGAAATGGCTTTCTTGAAAATTTAAAACTAGTTCTTATTTGGGCACAAGGCTGTGTAGAGTAAATTTCTCAGTCTTCTTTGTACTAAATGAGGACTACATGTTCTAGCCAATGGGAGATAAATGGAAGTGATTCTTGTATTTCATTAGGATTTTCCATGTGTACTCGTGAGATTTTTGATGTTCTTTTCTGGTTTGAGCATTCCTGGGAAGAGAGGAAAAGTATTGGAGTAGATAGTCGGTAATCTATGCCACAACAGTAAAAGAGGAGAATGAGACATAGAAAGGGGTGCCCTAGACGAGCTGGGGCTTTAGCTCAGTGGTAAAGCTCTTGCCTAAAGTGTATGAGGCACTGGGTTCAATACTCAGCACCACAATGAAAATAAATAGAAGATACTGTGTGTTCATCTACAACTAAATAAACATTTAAAAAAGAAAGAAAGAAATAAAGGGGTGCTCTAGAAATAGAATTTAGGAATGAGCAAAGGGACTCTAAGATGGGTATGGCGGCACACACCTCTAATCTACACAATGTAACCTACTCAGGAGACTAAAGCAAAGTTCGAGGCCAGCCTCCACAACCTAGTTGGACCCTGTCTCAAAATAAAAATATAAATTGTTGGGATGCAGCTCAGTGGTACAGTGCCCCTGGGTTCACGCCTCAGTACTGGAGAAAGAAAAAAAAATGGAGGATTTTAACTCTTTAAAAGAAAATCCCAACTGTAAATTTAATCCAAGAAGCCATCATTAGTGATGGAATGGAGAAGATGAAATGAATTATTTTTCTGCCATTCCAAAGCAATCTGGAGCATTATGTGAGCTAGAAGTGGGGTGAGTTTTGAATTGAATACTCAGAAGAGGTGTGTGTATATGTGTGTTCATCAGAGAAGTACAACACATTTAAATATTTCTCGATCTCTTTTCCTGGTCTCTTACTTCAAATGGATCTGAATTCAACCAAACTCTGGTCTCTGCTTTCCTCTGTCCCTCTTCTCCTAGGTCCTAGCCTGCCTCCTTGTGCCTCACAGAGGCGTCTCCTTGAAGAGCCAGGCCTCCTCCACCCTGGCTAAAGGCCCCTGTGCTGGTGCCAGAGGTGGAGCTGATTAAGGAGTTCGTTTCTGTGGGATGTGCCTATAAGAACTGTTCCAGTTTCAGCAAAGAGTAAAAGTTAAAATATTTATAAAGTCCTTCCATTCCCACTTAATTCCAGAGATCTAGGTACATATGACCTCTTTTCTTGCCACTGGGTTGAATGAACACCTACCAACTCTATGTTTGTCAACATTCTATATTAGTGGAGTTCCAATTTTTTTGTTAATATGCTCCATAAAAAAAAAAAAAAACAAGTTTTGAGGGACTGGGTCTGTAGCTCAGTGATAGAGTGCTTGCGTAGCAAGTGTGAGGCGCTGGGTTCAATCCTTAGCACTGCATAAAAATAAACAAATAAAATAAAGGCATGCTATCCATCTATAGCTAAAAAAAAAAATTAAGTTTTTAAAAGTTATATGCCACTTCATACATTCTAGTTTAAAAATCTAATATTTCTCATTAAATTTCTTTTTGGTACATAGAACAAAATTACTACATATTAAAATTTTGATAAAAATTTAGCTGTTACATTACTCTTTTTTTAATTTTTTGGTTTTTAGTTGTATTTGGACACAATACCTTTGTTTTGTTTATTTATTTTTATATGGTGCTGAGGATCAAACCCAGGGCCTCACATGAGCTAGGCAAGCTCTCTGCCACTGAGCTACAGCCCCAGCCCTATATTACTCTTTTAATGTATTCAGTGGATTCTAAATGTTATAGTGGTTTGATACCCCCTCCCACCATAAATTTAAAAAAAACATGAATGAGCACCTCTTTAACCTTGGGAAATTTCATGTCACTCTTTCTCTTTGAACTCATATTACTATTCCCTTTGCCCCCCCCCCCACCCCCCCAGGATTACATTCTAATGCAATGTGTTTTTGTCCAACCCCAGGGCAGCAAGGCCCCTGAGCATACTGTCTCACCATCACAAAGGAAGAATGTGGAAGACTCAATGGAGAGGTTTGGACATATTACTCACACACTCCTTGGAGGGGGCTGGCTGAAGTACAACACAGGGCCACAGTGTTCCTACAAGCAGGGGGGATATTTAAGATAGGTTGCATGCCCACTGCACAGGTGGATTTCCTCAGATGTTTTATGAGTACTTTACTTTATAACCAAGGTCATGCTGTTTAGATCCTCTCCTAAAGATTGAAGATAAGGAAAGTGGCCAGCTGCTCCTCTCCATTTCTCTTGTTAACACATTCTTTCAGAGTCCTTATCTCACTTTATGCTTTCCTAGGCACTGATTAGTGTTTAACCCAGCAGTATTTATTCCTGGTAGGTTTTTTTTTTTTTTTTTTTCCTTTAAAACCGGGTGTGGTGGCACACTCCTGAAATCCCAATGACTGGTGAGAATGAGGCAGAAGGATTTCAAGTTCAAGGCCAGCCTGGGCAACTTGGTGAGACCTTGTCTCAAAATAAATATAAAAGGAACTGGGGATATAGCTCATTGATTAAGTACTCCTGGGTAAAATCCCTAGTATCTACCCCCCCCCCTAAAAAAGGAAGTTTTAAATTGTCATCCCTCATAATTATCTGCAATGAAAATGTATCAGTTTTAAATTCTAGGTTGGGAGCCCGATGTGATGGCACACGCATGAAATCCCAGTGGCTGGGAAGGCTGAGGCAGGAGGATCATGAGTTCAAAGCCAGCCTCAGAAAAATGAGGTGTTAAGCAACTCAGTGAGACCCTGTCTCTAAATAAAATGCGAAATAGGGCAGAGGACATGGCTCAGCAGTTGAATGTCCCTGAGTTCAATCCCTGATACCCCAGACCCCGCCAAAATAATTAAATTCTAGGCTGGGTACCATGGTGCAAAATTGTAATCCCATCACCTTGGAGGCTGAGGTGGGAGGATCACGAGTTTAAAGCCTACCTCAGCAATTTAGTCAGGCCCTAAGCAACTTACAGAGACCCTATCTCTAAATGAAATATAGAAAGAGCTTGGGATGTGACTTAGTGGTTAAGCACCCCTGGGTTCAAGCTCAGGTACAGAAAAAAAAATTTTTTTTAAAGTTCTGCCTAACTTTCTGTGACTATAAGCCTCTAAGTCTGTAAGCTATGGTCATTAGTAATGCAGATTGATCAAAAGCATAAACATATTACCAATTTTTATAAATGACATTTTTTAATTTATTTTTTATTTTTTTAATTTATTTTATTTTTTTCTCCTTTCCCAAACCAAAATATTTGATCAGAAAGCTTCTCAATGGGGCTGGGGCTGTAGCTCAGTGGTAGAGTGCCTGCCTTGCATGTGTGAAGCACTGGGTTCGATCCTCAGCACCACATAAAAATAAAATAAAGGTATTACGGGGCTGGGGATGTGGCTCAAGCGGTAGCATGCTTGCCTGACATGCGTGCGGCCCGGGTTCGATCCCCGGCAACACATATAAACAAAGATGTTGTGTCCCCTGAGAACTAAAAAATAAATAAATATAAAAAAAAAAAGAAAGCTTCTCAATGAAAATGAATGGAGCTGGAGTTTTTAATTAATTCAGAAATCTAAGGGTGAATATTGCTTATTGCTAGAATGAGAGAAAATATAGACTCAATTCTATTATGTCATCCCCTGGTCTTACTGAAAGGAAATGAGAGTAGAGTAGTTCAGTAGGAATATCATTCAATTCTTTTATTTGTTTATTTACTACTTTTACTTACTTATGTAACATGGAGCATGTTTTTCAGGTGGGTTCTTTTTCACATGAATTCAAAGAATAAAATCCACAGACACAAGGGTGAGGGCAAAGTAATAGGACTGATTAGGATAATAGGTAAAAAGAACCCAGAGCTCCTGAAGAGGAATGATGGGTCCCACGAGAGGGTTGCCAGTGGATGTCTGTTGTCTAGGGGTTTTAATGGGCTTGATCTGTCCCTATGGGTGATTCTGGGGGGATGACATGTAAATATAGAATTCAGAAAGGGGTCATTCACTTCTATTTTGTTATCTTAAGCAAATATGGAGAAAAGGTGATTTTGCCCTTGTTACCACAAGGCTGGGGTGAGGATGTGTTGGTGCAAGAGGAAGTACCTTTTGTGGTTGGTCATTTCTAGGGGCTGTTAAGGAAGTGTCTCTGTGACTAGGGCCAGCTGGGGTCAGAAGTTTGATTTCCCAATGCTCTCTTCCTCCTTTTTTTCTCCAAGACCCTTTTCCTGGCTGCCTATGGGTAATCTTTCTTCTGGTCTCACTTACTTATTTATTTTTGGTACTGGGGATTGAATCCAAGGGTACTTTACCACTGAGCTACATCCACAGTCCTATCTATCTATCTATCTATCTATTTTTACCATCTATCTATTTACTTATTTATTTTTTAGTTGTAGATGGACACAATACCTTTATTTTATTTATTTATGTGGTGCTGAGGATTGAACCCAGTGCCCCACGCATGCAAGGCAAGCAAGCGTTCTACCATTGAGCCACAACCCCAGCCCCACCTCTTTATTTTTTTTTAATTTTGAGACAGGGTCTCACTAAGTTGCTGAAGGTCTCAGCTAAGATGCTGAGGCTGGCCTTGAACTTGAATCCTCCTGTCTCAATCTCTGTAGTAACTGGGATCACAGGCCCCACTCATGCCTGGTGAAACATTTTTAAGACGAAATAAGATGAGGGTTGGCTATAATTGGAACAAACATTTTTAAGATATGATTGGACAAGAGGTGTTTTAATTGTCTCAATAAATAATGCCTTCAAATCCAGATGAAGCTGTAATAGGAGTTCACGCTATGCTTTGAACAGCTTATTTTAAAACTGACATTTTTTTTTCTTTATCTTTTTCCTCTCTCCCTCCCTAACTTCGGGGTAAACAAGATTACCTTTCTTCTCATCCTACACTGTGTTATCTGCCCTTGAATGTACACACCAGAGGATTAAGTTAATTTGGATCTTGGGACTGGCATGGTGCCAGAAAATCTAAGAAACAACTATCTCTCAGGGTCACAAGTGAATTCTGACCTCTGACAAGACACACCTGGAATGTAGCCTTTGCCTCACCTCTTTAAAAGCCCTCTGTTCCCCCTGACAGCCAGGTTCACTGCCTCTGGGACAGGAGTCCTCTGTTTCTCCTTCCTAGCAAAGAAATAAAACATCTATTTCCTTTTTCTCCTCAGAACCTTGTCTTTATTATTAGATTGGTATTGGGGACAAGGATGGAGGTTTCAGTAATAAAGTCAGTTTTGGAAAATTTCAGTTGAGGATTTTGTCACATACTTTGAGATTCTGGTATTGAAAACATTACAGAGTTCCATTTGAAGAAGCAGAGTCAAAGTGGGGGTGCTTTGCTTCTCAACCTAGGAATTGATAGGTGGCAAACAAAAATGATGGATAAGAACATTTGGGCATGGTGGTGCACGCCTGTAATCCCAGGAATTTGGGAGGCTGAAGCAGAAGGATTGCAGGTTAGAGGCCAGTGAGACCCTATCTCAGAAAATAAAAAGGTCTAAGAATGTAGCTCAGTGGCGAAGCACCCTGGGTTTAATCCCCAGTCCAAAAAGAAAAAGGAAAGAAAGAAAGAATAGAAAAGAAAAGAAAAACAAGGTGGGATTGGGGAAAGTTCAATAGGCTGGCCTGCTGTGTGGACTCCACTGCCACAGGCCTTCTTTTGACAAAGCAGTTTATGTCAGGCCACTCTGGCTCTGCCCTGGCTTAGGTAAATAGGATGTTAAATTTACCAGGAAACAGCCTATCTACAGGAAAACACAGATCAAAGATTCCAGGACTCATGAAGATGAAATTGCAGAGGTTTGTAGCCCCTTCCTAGTCCCTGGATCCTTTCTTGTCACATCAAGAAACAATATAATTTCCTGGGGCCAATTTCAGAGGATTCCAAATGCAGTTGGTTTCAAACCCCTTAAAAACTCCCGGCTCTGTAAAGGCTGGGCCCTTCTCTTTCCGAGGCAGTCCTTGGGTCTTAATGCTGCAGGTCTCCCTCGTGTCTCACTTTCTAATAAACTCTTGCTTGTATCTTACGCCTCTCCCTCAAATTTTTTTCCAGAGCATTCACAGAATTGATGAGTAGTCTTGCCCTGCAACAGAAAGACTGTTGAGCTGACAAGAATTTTTTGGGCTTAATTTTCTGAGCACACAAAAGTCATTTTAGCATCCAAAACTTCCTACCAAGGATCCTTACTGTTCTCTCCAACCTCCCTGGAGAGTGGCTAACATCTGTTAGGAAATGGAAAGTAGAAATTGTCCTCACTGCCAATACCTAAAGCATAGTTATCTGTCCACTCCACCCACACCAAAGCTAAATACAACATTTCAATTTTAGTACAAACATATCTGGAAATGACAGGAAGCCTTTCATAAGCTTATATACCTGGATGAATCACTAAAGGAGTCTTCGCTGGAAGTTTTGACAACCTAGGCAAGGCACGAAACCCTGGAAGCAGCAGAGTGGCTGAGGGGAAGATCTTTATTTTATAAAGTACAAGAAGTACAATGCTGTGGTCATTCAATCAAAAATCGCATTAATTGCAAGATGCATCATCATTTTATGGGCCCACAAAGAAGAAAAAAGACACTCTAATTAGACTGTAATAATGCTTTCTTATCACTTAAAAATGTTATGCTATTGAAAGAGCTTTAAAAAAACTTATTTATGCATAATGTTTTAAGGCACATAAAGTAAATAGCTTAAAGTATTCTGAACAGTCTTCACAGTCTTTGTGGTACATATAAATCACACCTGGACTCGGAGTCAGTATCTGCTTTTCTCTCATATGACATTGTCTCAGGTAGGCATGAAGAAGCTTTGGAGAAAATGCAATCCCTAAAACCTTTTCCATTCTTGACTTGGGGGTTCTTCTAAATCACTGAAATCTATTCTTCACCTTTTGATACTGGTGCTCTCTTGTCACCAGAAGATGTCAGACAAGTCTGCTCCTTGGCCAAAACAGAAGGTAACTGCATCTGGATTCCAGAAAACTTAGCACGGGGAACACCTCAGAATCAATGAGGTAAAGTGACATTAAGGGGACATACCTGAAGCTAGGACAGAGTGCAGATGATGTTAAGATCTGGAAATAGGTAGCCAGGCATGGGGGTACATGCCTATAATGCAGAAGTGGAGGCAACAGGATCACAGGTTCAAGGCTAGCTGGGGCAATTTAGTGAGATCCTGTCTGAAAAGGACTTGGGGTAGGGCCCTTGCCTAGGGTGCATGATGCCCAGGAGTCAACCATTAGTACGGAAAACAAATCTGAAACAGAGCTGGGGATGTAGCTCAGTGGGAAAGCAGTTGTCTGGCATGTGTGCAACCTTGGGTTTGATCCCTAGAACCTTAAAAAAAAAAAAAGAAAACCCCAAAGAGCATTTGTTCTGTGGATTATACACATTTTAACTATATCAGAAACTAAAACAAAGATGTCTGCATGGATATTTTGGAGACAACTGGAGGAATCTGAATGTAAAATGGGTACTAGATGATAATTAGGAATCAGCTTTCCTTAAGGGTGATCATTGTGGTTACACTTTAAGAACCACTGACCTAACTAAGGGCTGGGGATGTAGCTCAGTGTTGGAGCATTTGCCTAGCATATGTAAGGTCCTGGATCTGATCCCCAGCACCACAAAGACAAAACAGGAAAACAAACCACTGACCTAGAAAAATATGTGCACATGTGCACCAGAAAAATACATACAACCCTTATTGTTACAGGGCTGGGCCCTTCTGGGAAAGTGAGGCAGAATGAAGGCCCCCCTTTCAAACTCCCATTCTTGTGATCAAGTCAGAAAGATTTCAGTCATGTCTCTCAGATTATCTCAGTTTATCCAAGGGACAGGAAAAGGTAAAGGAGACACTCTCAAGGGTCCTCTCAGAGAGCAAGAGGACAGTGTAGCTCTCCTGCACTCCAGTTTATTTGGGATCCATCCCAGAGCAGTTTCCAGAGAGTCCTGTCCAGGTTCACCTCTTGACTTTTGACTGACAGCAGGGTGACATCAGACTTTCAAGCCCCCACTGCCATGACAACTCTAGGCCACTTTGGCCCATGCTGACCTGGCCTAATTGGATTCTTAACCATTAATTCTTACAGATTTTATGGTTAGGAGGAATTATCCTTATCTCCCTGAGTTTCAGGATCTGGTTTGTGAAAAGGGTTACAAAAGTCTCCCCCTTCAGCAGAACTTGGGTTCCTCTTATCAACATTATTTGGGGCCTGTATTTCTCCTGCAGTTAACAGGTAGTTTGCTGAGGAATGTGACATAGCCTGTCCACTTAGGCCAGGCAGGGCTGCAGGTAAATTGCTTCTTGGAAAAGAAAGCATGTGGGGGGTCAGCACAGTGGGCCCATTTTATGGAAGTATTCCCTTAATCTTGCGTTCCCACCACTTGCATCTGTCTGTCCCCTTCATTATAAGCATAAATTTTTATATGAAAATTGTTTTTAATAACTAAAAGCTGGAAACAAAACACCCAAGAAGAGTAGAATAAACAAACTCTAGTATATTTATACAACAAAATATACTTTGTGTGCATCAAAATGGATGAATCTCACAGAATGGTATTGACTAAGAGAAGTGTAAATATAACATGACACCATTTCCATAAGGATCAGAAACAGGCAAAATTGAGCAGATGGAGATACAGGCATTGATAGTCAAACCATAAGTCAAACAAGGTTTTACACTCCAACTGGGTAGGATTACATAAGCGACGGCTCCATAATTATTCTTTAAACTGTACCTATCTGGTTGTATACACCTTGCAGCTATTTTGTATGCGTGATTAAAAAAAACAACAGAATCTAAGCATTCATTTAGCAACAATTGTGCACAATCTGTGTGGAGAATATTATACAATTTTAATGAAACTTAATAAGCAAGACTCAAATAGAGAAATACATACTATATACTTAGATAGGAAAAGTCCTTTTTTTCTTTTTTTTTAAGAGAGAGGGAGAGAATTTTTTAATATTTATTTTTTAGTTTTCAATGGACATAACATCTTTATTTTATTTTTACGTGGTGCTGAGGATCGAACCCAGCACATGCCAGGCAAGCATGCTACCGCTTGAGCCACATCCCCAGCACAGGAAAAGTCCTTATTATAAAGATGTCAAAGCTTCATGATCTATACATCCCATGCTGTTACAATAAAAATTCCAATAGGCTTTTTGAAAAATTTTAAAAGTGATTCTCAAATTACATGGAAGAACAAAGAGCCAAGAATAAAACTGACATTCCTGAAAACGCTGGAACATGACTTATCCAGGTACTAAGACCTTTTATTTAAAAGCTATAGAATTTAAAACAATAGATAGATGTGAACAGTAAATAGATGAGTAGGATGCAATAAGCAGCCCAAGAAACAGACCCACATATAGGAAAAGAGATTCATGCATAGAGAGTCTTTCTTGCAGATGAATGTGAAAGAACAGACTATTCAATAAAAGACAGGAACAAGTGATGATCTATTTAGGAAAATTAGATCCCTACCTGGAAACATACACAAAAATAAATTACAGAGGATAGATTAAAGACTTAAAGCAGCATTATAAGACAAACAATATATACAAGGGGAAGTTTTTGGAACATCATGAAAAAAGGTCTAGGAGCGTAGAGCAGTGGTAGAGTGTTTGCCTAGCATGCGCCAGGCCCTGATTTTACTTTCTAGCATAGTAACAACAACAACACCGAAAAGAACCTCATGGAAAGGATTTCTTTACCTTTGTTTTATTTATTTATTTTGATGTGGTGCTGAGGATAGAACCCATGCCTCATATGTGTGAGGCAAGTGCTCCATCACTGAGCTACAATGCCAGCCCTGGAAATAATTTCTTAAGACAAAAAAGATAAGATACATTCAACTACATTAGAGTGAAAAATACCTATTATTCAAAAACACTTCCAGGCCCAATGACACACACCTCTAATCCCAGTAATTTGGGAGGCTGAGGCAAGATCACAAATTAGAGGCCAAGTAATGTAACAGTGGTCCTCTTCACCTATTTGAACACAGCCCTTGCAGCTCTGAGGCTTATTTTAAAAGGGACATATTTTTCTTTTCCTCTTCTCTCTTTCCCCCTCTCTAGTCTGGGTGTTGCTGCGGGGGCGGGGGGGGGGGGGCAAGATTATCTTTTTCCATCCTAGGCCGAGATTTTGAGCACACACCCACCACAGGAAGGAGATGGCACCAGAAGATCTAGGAAGTAACTATCTCCCAAATTTTAACACACCATTAGGGCACATCTGGGACCCCCTGTCAGGGCACACCTGGAATGTGTGCATTACATTAAGGCCTAGTCTTTGAAGAGCTTTTGAAGAGCTTCTTTAAAAGCTCTCTATTCAAACTGGGCATGGTGGTGCACACCTATAATCCTAGTGGCTTGGGGCTTGGGAGGCTGAGGCAGGAGGATCATGAGTTCAAAGCCAGCCTCAGCAAAAGGAATGCACTAAGCAACTCAGTGAGACCCTGTTTCTAAATACAATATGTCCCGTCCGGCAGGACACATCAACGTGGGCAGCGAACCTAGATGGGGAGGAATGAAGGGACAAGAGACACGAAAGGTGACAGCAAGACAGGTGTCTGATCAAGCTGGAAACTTTTATTGTTCACACAGGGGTATTTATATGCTGGGGATGGGGAAGCTCTCTAATCAACAATTGCTGGTTGTGGGTGGTAAAACTGCCAGGTGCAAGATGTCTGATGATCCTGATAACCGCAGGATGCTCCAGGGAGATGGGTGGCTGCAGGATGCCTCCCAGGCAGGATGTCTCCCAGGGGGCTGTCAGGCTAATCTTTGAAGGAGAATTTCCTTCTAGTCCCTGACAACAATACAATATAGAGATGGGGATGTGGCTCAGTGGCAAATGGTGAGCCCCTAAATTCAATCCCTGGAACCAGAAAAAAAAAAATAAATAAAAGTCCTCTGTTCTCCAGGATGGACAGAACCACAGCCTCTGGGACTGGAGTCTCCAGTGCTTCTCCTTTGCTAGCAAAGCAATAACCTTTCTTTTTCTCAAAACCATGTCCTTATTGTTGAATTGGCATGAATTGGCATTGGGGACGAGGACCAAGCTTTTGGTAACAGTAAGGGATGGGGATGTAGCTCAGCTTCCCTGGGTTCAATCCCCTGTGCCAACAAACAAAGATAGATAAAAACTATAGGAATTGAGGTGTAGCTCAGGGGTAGAGTACTTCCTAGCAGGTGTGAGGCTCTGGATTGGATCTCTAGAGCCACACACACACACACAAAAAAAAAAAAAAGACCAAAAAGCCTTCTACCTTTACATTTAGGGTGGAAGCTAAGACATTCTACTCTGGTCTCCTACTTCTTTAAAAGCCTTTGTGTTCCAGGGGAGTTTAATTATGCAAGCACCAGGAGATCCTGCATTTCTTAAGGAGAAACTGGGAGAGTTCCCTTGGAGGGTGTGAAGCTATCCATTACCCTTAGCCTTTCATGAGCTGTGTGGTAATCTGGAGCTGACAAGAGCACAGGCCTCCCGCTGATGCTACCTGAAGTTTCCCAGGAGGACTCCAACCGAGGCTTTTCTCCACTAAATGACCTGCTTTGCTGTCTTTCTTCTTAACTTATCTTCATCTCTCCACCAGCTACACTACCACCACCCCCTACCCCAAACACACACAGACTGGGCTCAGTCACCTACCTGCAACAGGAGCAAGAGAAAGATTATATTAAAAGAAGAAAAAGAAGAAATAGAAGGAGAAGAAGGAGGAGGAGGAGGGGGGGATACCAAGCTGGGAATGGTGGTGCACATCTGTGATCCTAGTGATTCCAAAGGTTGAGACAAGAGGATGGCAGGTTCCAGGCCAGCCTGAGTAATTTAGCAAGACCCTGTCTTAAAGAAAATAATGGGCTGGGGTGTTACCCAGTGGTAAAACGTCCCTGGATTCAATCATCAGGATCAAATAAATAAATAAATACATAAAAATACATAAAATGTTATTCTACTCTTAAATCTACTACCTTCTCTGTAAATGAAATCCCATTATGAAAAAAATAGGCTGATTATCCTCCTGTAAAGCCTCAGAAAGGTCCTTCTGCCTTTCTGTCCTTCACAGAACAATGTAAAGATCTTTCAAGTGAAATCCTCAGTGAAAACCTCGTACTGATTTCATGAAGCCCTGTGGTTACACAGGCAGTTAACTGGCTGTGGTTCTGTTAAAACCAACCACCTCCCCAGAGAGCCCAATGCAGAGAGTGCATCACATGGAGCAGATTGCAAAGAAACAACAGGAGTAGTCTCTTCAAACACACATTGAACAGATAAGGCAACTTAAAGTGCTCTTATTTAAAGAAATAGGCTAATCCATGGTGCATCCCCTCAGGAAATTAATTCAAGGGGTTAACCAAGAAAACTGAAAAGAGGGACCCCTCCTGCCAAGCTCAAACATATTAAAATATGTTTATTTGAAATTAGAACTTGGAACTTTTGAGGGGTTGAATTTAAAAACCAAATAAAGTAGAATAATTTTCCTTGGTCTGCAGAAAAACAGAAATGAGGTATATTTAGCACTCTTTTAAAATTTATATAATAAAATTGAATGGTGACTATAATGATTATTTTTCTGATTCACCCAAATATTTATATCTAATGTAGGAAATAAAGACTTTCAAAACTCTGCTCAGGGCTAGGGGCATAGCTCAACTACAGAATGCTTGTCTACCAAGTGCAAGGACCTGGATTCAATCTTTAGTACAAAACCCCCCAAAAGGGGCTGAAGTTGTGGCTCAGTGGTAGAGCACTTGACTAGCATGCATGCTGGGTTCACTCCCCAGCACTACATTAAAAATAAACTAAATAAACAAAATAAAGGTATTGTGTCCCTCTACAACTAAAAAACAAAATTTAAAAACAAAAACTTCAAAATTTACATGAAGAATAATACACACTTTATGTTTAACAAAGGATCGAACCTAGTTTGTGCTAGGCAAGCACTCTACCCCTGAGCCACAACCCCAACCCCCAGCTCCTGAATTTTCTTGACAAGAAGGATTAACTCAAAATCTGAGTGGAACTCATACAATTTAGAGATGAGGATATATTTTCCTTTCACTGATGTCAAGACTAGGCCTTAATGTAAGAGGACTTAAAACATTAGAATTAATTTCTTCCCAGAAGAGTTGTGAAGGGCTGAAAACCTGTTGAGCAACTCTCAGTACTCTTCATTAATGTGGAATTTGGGTTCCCTGGAGTGTTGTAAATGAATATTTTCCTTTGTACACTCAAAGGACTTGCCAAAGGGGAGGGGAGGGGGGGTGCGGATAGTAGAGGATAGGAAAGGCAGCAGAATACAACAGACACTAGTATGGCAATATGTAAATCAGTGGATGTGTAATGGATGTGATTCTGCAATCTGTATATGGGGTAAAAATGGGAGTTCATAACCCACTTGAATCAAAGTGTGAAATATGATATGTCAAGAACTATGTAATGTTTTGAATAACCAACAATAAAAATTAAAAAAAAAGACTTGCCAAGCAAATTAATAATGTGCAAGGGATTAAAGGGAGAATCTCTAAAATATTGAGGCAAAACTCTTAAAGCACCATTTTTGTACTGAAGAAGAATCATTAGTTTGCCATAGTTACAAAATTACATCACAGTTATACAAATATTTCTTCTGTTCACTAAATCATCTGGTTGATGATCTGGGAAACAAGATTTTTTTTTTTGTACATGATAATGAACTCACAGGTTCTCTACCACTGAGCTATATCTCCAGCCCTTTTTATTTTCTTTTGAGACAGGGTCTTGCTAAATTACCCAAGCTGATCTGGAAGGTGTGATCCTCTTTTCTCAGCATCCCTAGTCCCTGGGATTACAGGTGTGCACCACAGGTGCTTGGTGGGAAACAAGGATTATGACAGACCAAACCTTTTGAGCCCAGGAGTTCCAGATTACCTTGAGCAACACAGTGAGACTGTCTCGAAAGAAAAAAAAAAGGTATAAGTCAAACTGGGTGAAGTGGCTCATGCCTGTAACCCCAGCAACTTGGGAGGCTGAGGTGAGATCACAGTTTCACAGCCAGCCTCAGAAACTTAACCAGACTGTCTCAAAAAATAAATAGGACTGAAGATGAAGTATAAAGCAAAAGAAAAAGAATTATGACAAACTAGAGACACAAATGGAGAAAAAAAAATCAAGGATAGGGGCAAATAAAACCATGCAGGTTAATTATAACACCAAGTATTTTAACACAGGCGAGGTGTTGTTCCGAGGGCTTTAAAGCAAATCAATTTATTCTCCTCTTCATTTTATAGAGAAGGACCCGGAGGCACTGAGAAATTAAGTCACTGCTTAAAATCACAGACCTAACAAAGATCAAAGCAAAGATCTGACCCCAGGGTCCCTACCCTTAACCACTAGACTATACCGAAAGAACAGACTCCAAGGAAGTCAGAATGATCTCCATGAAAGGGGGATGAGATTGAAAAGCAACCAACAAGTTGACAAGAAGAAAAAAAAATGACAAGACAGAAATGTTATTTTTATACAGTATGAAGGGAGCTATTCAAAGAATACTTTTATTTATTTACTTATTTATTTTTGGCACTAGAGATTAAACCCATGGGTGCTTTGCCACTGAGCTACATCCCAGCCCCTTTTATTTTTATATTGAGACAAGGTCTCACTAAATTGCTTAGGGCCTAAGTTGCTGAGGCTGGCCTCAAACTTGAGATCCTTTTGTCTCAGCCTCCCAAGTTGCTGGGATTATAGTTATATGTCATTGTGCCCAGCACAATTGAATAATTTTTATTAGTCATAATCAAATAGATGTTGGTTATTTAAAGAAAACTGTGATATAATTAAATCAGCTAGATGACCTGTGGAGGTGCTCAGTGGGTTAAGAGTTCAGCTCCCATAAAAGGTACTATTCAGTAAATACAGATCAAGAAATGACAGCATACAGATATTATTTGAAAACATGGAGATAAATAGGGAATAACTGCTGTGACTGAAAGTGGTCGCCTCTAGGAAATGGACTGAAATGTAGGGTACTGAAGTTTTTTTAAATTCATTAAAGGTTAAAAAAATAGAGGGTTATCTACAATTTACTTTTTTTCTTTACCAATATATGTATACTACTGCTTTGGGTGTATGTGGTGTTTCTAAACTTGACATTGACCTCTACCAAAAAAAAAAAAAAATCTTAAAATTTAAGAGGGGGAAAAGAAAGCAAATTATGTTTTATATAAATACATATATAATTACAGTGTCTAAAAGGAGCTAATTCAGTTAATTTAAGAAAATTTTTGTGGGGAAAATATTTCACATGGTCTGCCAAAAGCTACAGTCTTACTAAAATAGATCTGTTACTGCTTGTTCCTGAAAAATCCACATCAAAAGAGCTTGACTGTATAAATACCTACATGTTAGGAATACCATGTCTTTCTTGAAAAAGTCTGTGGAGTATTTTAAATAAAAAACAAGTTGCCACTGTTTCATGTTATGTCTGCTAACATCACTTCTACTTTTGTTAACCAACCACAGATGTAAAAGATGCTGCTAAAACAGACCTAAAATAGTAATCGTGGAGTCCTCAATGCCAGGAAGGAGGGGTAAACCTTCAGACCTGGCCATTCCTTTGAGATCTTTGAGTGGGCACAGGGGAATGAACCTGCACAGATTTTTCTTTTTTTTTCTCCCTTCCTTTCCCTTCCTGACTCAAAGATCCTGACTCAAGTTTATCTGTATAAATAACAAAAGAGAACATCTGTCACATGCAGATAGCAGGCCAGAGTTCACCTCAGGCCTGTGTACAGATGCCAACACTCTGGAGACTTTGTTGGTACCAGGCACTATTGGGAGTTTGAGCTTGTGTTAGCTTTTTTTGTTGCTGTAGCAAAATATCCAAAAGGGCTGGACACAGTGGCTCATGTCTATAAGCCCAGCTGATTCTGGAGGCTAAGGCAGGAGGATCACAAGTTCAAGGCCAGCCTGGTCAATTTAGTGAGAACTTTTCTCAAAATAAAAATTTAAAAGGCCTAGGGATGTAGTTGGTAAAGCACTTCTGGGTTTAATCCCTAGAACCAATAAATAAAATAAAGTAGAATTAGTCCATGATCACTTAGTCTTGATGCTTTGGGCCTCTGGTAAGACAGACATCATGATGGGGAACATGTGATGTAGCAAAGATGCTCACCATGTAACATCTGGGAAGCAAAAAGAAAGAGAACAAGAGATGGGGAATATGATATAGTTTCCAAGGGCACACTCCCTAGGACCTCCTCCCTTCAACTAGGTCCCGTCTTATACAGTTTCTACCACCTCCCAATAGTCCTTCCAGTTATGAACCCATCAATGAGATTATAGGTGTGTGTCACTGCGTCCAGCTGGAGCTACCTTTCAGTCAATGTTTCAAGGAGGCCAGGCTTTGTACTGCGTGGTCTGTAGAGATGAGTTTACTAATTCTTGGAGAATGTTCTATTAGCTTGGTTTTGCAGAGGAGAAAACAGGCTTAACTCACTCAGCCAGTCATTTAAAATTTTTTTTATTATTTATGTATATATTCTAATTTGTTATATATGACAGTAGAATGCATTTCAATTCATATTACACATACAGAGCAAAATTTTTCATGTCTCTCGTTGTGCACAAAATAGAGTCACACCATATGTATCCTCATACATGTACCTAGGGTAATGATGTCCATTTCATTCCATCATCTTTCCTACCCCCATACCCCTTCCCTTTCCTTTCCTCCCCTTTGCCCTATCTAAAGTTCCTCTATTCCTCCCATGATCCTCATCCCCATCCCCATTATGAATCAGTATCCTTATATCAGAGAAAAAACATTTGGCCTTTGTTTTTATGGGACTGGCTTACTTTGCTTAGCATAATATTCTCCAACTCCATCCTTTTACCTGCAAATGCCATGATTTTATTCTCTTTTAATGCCGGGTAATATTCCATTGTGTATATTTTCTTTATCCATTCATCTACAAAGGACATCTATGTTGGTTCCACAATTTAGCTATTATAAATTGTGCTGCTATAAACATCAAAGTGACTGTGCTCCTGTAGTATCCTGTTTTTAAGTTCTTTGGGTATAAACTGAGGAGTGGGATAGCTGGGTCAAATGGTGGCTCCATTCCCAGTTTTCCAAGGAATCTCCATAGTGCTTTCCAGATTGGTTGCACCAATTCGAAGTCCCACCAGCATTGCATGAGTGTGCCTTTTGCCCCACATCCTCACCAACATTTATTATTCTGACTAGAGTGAGATGAAATCTTAGAGTAGTTTTGATTTGCATTTCTCTAATTGCTAGAAAAGTTGAACATTTTTTCATATATTTATTGGTTGATTGTATATCTTCTGAGAAGTGTCTGTTCAGTTCCTTGGCCCATTTATTGATTGGGTTAGTTGTTTTTTTGGTGTTTAGCTTTTTGAGTTCTTCATAAACCCTAGAGATTAGTGCTCTATCTGATGTGTGAGGGTTAAAAATTTACTCCCAAGATGTAGGCTGTCTATTCACCTCACAGATTGTTTGTTTTGCTGAGAAGAAACTTTTTAAATCTAATCCTACATGATGGAGATTTGAGCCTATTTTTTTCTTTTATTAGGCACAGGGTCTCTGGTTAAATTCCTAGGTCCTTGATCTAATTTGAGTTACATTTTGTGCATGGTGAGAGAGAGGGGTTTAATTTCATTTTGTTGCATATGGATTTCCAGTTTTCCTAACACCTTTTGTTGAAGAGGCTATCTTTTCTCCAATATATGTTTTTGGTGCCTTTGTCTAATATAAGATAACTATAATTATGTGGGTTTGTCTCTGTGTCCTCTATTCTGTACCATTGGTCTATAAGTCTATTTTGGTGCCAATACCATGTTGTTTTTTGTTACCATTGCTCTGTAGTATAGTTCAAGATTTGGTGTAGTGATACCGCCTGCTTTACTCTTCATGCTAAGGATTGCTTTAGCTCTTCTAGGTCTCTTATTTTTCCAGATGAATTTCTATTCCTATAAGGAATGTCATTAGGATTTTGATTGGAATTGCATTAAATCTTTATAGTGCTATTGGTAGTATGGTCATTTTGACAATATTAATTCTGTCTATCCAAGAACAGGGAGATCTTTCCATCTTTTAAGGTCTTCTTTAATTTCTTTCTTTAGCATTCTGTAGTTTTCATTGTACAGGTCTTTCACCTCTTTTGTTGATTCCCAAGGAATTTATTTTTTTGAGGTTATTATAAATGGGATAGTTTTCCTGGTTTCTCTTTCAGAGGATTTGTCACCAATGTACAGAAATGCCTTTGATTTATAGGTGTTGATTTTATATCCTGCTACTTTACTGAATTCATTTTATATTCTGCTACTGTTCTGAACTATACTCCCAACCCAATCCCCAAGTTATTAAGAGGTATGCCTTTCTTTTCCAGGTAGCCAATATCCATACATACAGAATCCTTCCAATCTGGCACCAATTTGGCAAAATGAGCACTGGAGTCAGGGGTAGGAAGCCTCATTCCTAGCTTGACCCTTAACCCAGTGTTTTCTGGTGTGTGTTCTCTGTCTTCCTAAGCCCCAGTTTTCCCCAAAGGGGAGGAGTTCAAACTTTATAGATTTCACTCCACCCCCACCTCCTTAGCTGCTGAGCTCCTTTCAGTGGGGCAGAAACTCTGAGCCCAACCTGTTTCTCCAGGCCAGGAGTGGGGCTAAAGTCTGAAGTGAAATGAAGTGACCCTGGAAGCAAACAATGAAACTCTCTGTAAAACTCCAGTGAGGTCCCAGAGTTCTTATGAGTCACAGGCTGCCACCCAGCAGGTTGCAGTGCTGCTCTGATTTGGTTTACCCTATTTTTGTTTTTGTTTTGAGTTAGCGCCAAATCTCCTCTTTACTTTTCCTGGTTCTGAATAGGGCCTGCTCAATTATGTCTCTTCCTCTAAACGCCTGAATCCAAGATACTGGAAGAGGAGCACAGCTCATAACCTGAGGACTGATTCCCATGCAACTTTCTTCTTAGTCTCCAACTCTTACACTCATCAAACAAGACACTCCTTTGTCAAAGGCTGTGCCCAGTGAAGGTCAAGCCTCCTGTTATTTGCCAGAGGATCACACATTTGGATTCTAGTCCCAAATTTGCTTTTTTCACTGTGTGAGGCTTTGCGCAAGTTATTTAACCTGTCCGGGCTTCAGTTGCTACATTTCTCAAATGGATGCAGTAATGTTTATTTGAAAGTCAAAGACTTAAATGGCTGTGAGAAGAGATCTGAATAGACAAAACAAAACAAAATAAAACAAAACAAAACTGGGAGTGCTCTCTCTGTCTTCTGCACTGGACAAGCAATTACTGGCATCCTCCTTGTAGCGAGGTCCGGTGAGAGGAAGCGAGGTCTCAAAGAGTCTTTGGTTTCGCAGGCCGTGGGGGAAGAAAAGGCTGGAAATGTCTCAATATCCAGGGAAGCGCAGAAAGAGCTCTCACCGGAAAGCCCAGTATCCTGGGAACCTCAGGGAATTACAGCCTAGGTATTTAAGGAAGTTTGGGAGGACAGGGCAGCCTCAAAGTTGAAAAGTGGTCTTGGCAGATAAGGAAGGTAAAGGGATTTCAGAACAAGGACCTCGTGTATGTCTCCATTGGTGCTAGGCAGAGCGCAACAGAGTATCTCCACTGGGCAGGATCAGTGCATAACACTGGGGGATGGCTCTCTAAAGGCTGCAAGCTCTACTGGAGTCAGTAACCACCCAAGCAGAGGCGAAGAGGCGCTGCGCCCTCCCCAGCTAGGGACCGGGAAAGGCTTGGCTGGTTCACCAGGTCGGGAGGGTGGGAGCCCCACGGCCCAAGGACCAGTGACCCCTACCACTCAGCCGCCTGACGCCAGCGGAAGTGCGAGCCCAGGGAGAGCCTGCTCCGCCGCCCGGCGCCCGGGAAGGGGCGGGCACGGGGTGTGGCCGAGGCGGGGCCTGCCCACGGGGCGGGGTTTGGCGGCGGTTGTTTTTACCCAGGCCGCGGTGCCCAGCTCTCAGCTGAGGCTGCTTGGCTTGGAGGCGTGAGTGGGTGCGGAGAGCGGCGCTCGTGTGGCGAGCGAGCCAGGAGGGCCTGAGTGGCAGCGCCCCCGTGCTCGTCGGCCGCCGCGATGTCTGCTCAGTGCTGTGCGGGCCAGGTGAGCGAGGCCGGGCGCCAGAGGGGCTGTCAGATCGGTGGACCCGGCCAGGAGCCTTTGAGCTTCGGGCTGGTCTGTGTGAGCGTCCAGCGCGGCGGCCGTAGGTGGGGCTGGTGGTGTGCCCGGGCTGACCCCGCGCTGCCTGGGTGAGCGTCTCGGGCCGAGCTAGATGCTCAGCGGTCGAGAAACCCTGTGCAGCGGGCTGGCGGGAAGGACCGTGGGGAAGCCCGAGAGGCGACCCAGATCTTCCCGCACGGCCTCCGGGATTCCGCGTGGGGCGGGGTATGCAGGGTTTCACTCGGGATCCGACGTCTCCTAAGATGTGTCAAATCCCGTGTAGGACACCGGCTAGTGGCGCTGAGCTCCAGCCCTCCGGGTTCTGTCTGTCGGATGAACTCAGGAAAAGACCGGGATTTGCATAACATCTCCTTCCCCTTACTTTGAACGAAACTCTAGTCAAAACAGTTCAGGCAGGTTGTATTTGGCATCTCCAGCCCTAGAACTTGGGCTCTGTACCGTTGAGAATGTCTTGAGCCTGATTCCAAACCCCAAGGCTCAGATCTGGAAGGCTCTGTTCTGCTTCCTGAGTGTTCCGACCCAGCCCTAGCTGGGCTGTAGCCCGACTCCTTTAGTAGGTCGCAAGCCTTCCTGTCCCTCTTTGTAGCTCAACTTGCCTGAACCTGTTCCTTAATCTCGCTTATTAAAACCCTGGTATCTAAGCCATATATGTCCAGTTGGGATAGGCGTCTCCTACCAGTTCGTAGTGCATCAGGGCAGAATTAGTAGATTTTTAGCTCTTTGATGCTAATTTCATTCCTTTCTGTAGGGTTAGAAAAAACGAAGTGGGTAAAACCTTCTAAATTTGGAGTTTCATGTAGTCAGTATTTCTGTATGGGGTTTTAATGGTGTATTTTAAAATCGAATCTGACTGCGGGGGCCGTCAGGCATTCAGGTGCAGGGGTGTCCTTGCTTACATTCAACTTCAGGACAATCCAGGCAAAGCTGTAAGTGATGCAGGGGTTAAGCTGTAGGTTTCTGTAACCCACCGATTACAGGGGCAAATAATCCGTCCTCTTTGGAGTGGTCATGTGGCGTTATCTTGGTTTCTGAGGTCTAATACTGTGTTTGGCATGCATTCAAGTTGGCATTTTCAGAGATGAGGAAATTGAGGCTTTTTGACTTTAAGCAAAATGACTTTTTCTGAGACAGGCAAGGGAAAACACAGGAATGCTCCCAGGGCTTTTGAGACTAAGACAAAATTTGTTTTCAGAAAACTGCAAGTTTTTTTTTTCCCTTTCTTTTTGGGGTGCTGGGGATCTAATCCAGGGCCTTTTACATGCTAGGTGAGTGCTACCACTAAGCTACACCACCAGCTCCCTGCAGATCTTTTATTCTTGTTGTTTTGAGATATGTTCTCAAATAATGATATAATGCTTTTCATTATGTGGTACTTATATATATTTAGGGGCATCCATCCGATTGCTTAAAAACCTCTGAGGATCTTTCAGTGATACCCAGTGCTCAATTTAGGGCTCTGAAAATTATTACCAGTAATCAAATGGGTATTGTAAAATAATTTATTGGTATGATTGATACTTTGCCAGGATTTAGTGACTCGTCTCTAAAATACCCCTATTTGTGATGTTGGAAAGAACCAAATCCTTGTCATTCATCACAGGAAAGTTAACTTCTGCTTTCTTAGTACTGCTGTAGGCATCATAGTGGTAGGTTTCAATGCAGTGAGCATGATTTCAAGAAGTTTACCTGGGGCTGGGGCCGTAGCTCAGTGGCAGAGCACTTGCCTAGCATGTGTGAGGTACTGGGTTTTGATCCTTAGTACCACATAAAAATAGGTAAGATAAAGGCATTCTGTCCATCTACAACTACAAAAAAAAAAAAAAAAAAAGTTTACCTGGAGGGTGAGGGAGTCTAGCTCAGTGGTAGAGTGATTTGCCCAGCATTCAAGAAACTCTGGATTTGATTCCCCTACCCCCACCAAAACAAAGCTCACAGTACCAAAAGAAGCCAGGTCTGCTAGTTTTATTGTTTGTTTGAGCACATACTATGTGCCAGGAAAATAGTAGGACAAATAGACATCTTTGCTCTTAGTGATATGTGTGTGTGTGTGTGTGTGTGTGTGTGTGTGTTAGAGAGAGTACACAAGAGCCAGCGCACATTCCATAGCATGTAAACAATGGAACAATAAATTCACTAGTCCTGTAACAAGGCCTTGGAAGAGTTGTTGGTAGAGGAGTATAAAATGCCCCTTGAATTGATAAGTGAAGAAAGGCACCCACAGTAGGATCTGAGTAAGGAGTCTTCCAGGGTGTTCAAGGAATTAAACAGGGGCTGAATGAGGTCTGAGAGGTGGGCCAGTCCAGAGAGACTATGAGCCTGTAATAGAACAATGGATAGCACTTCTTGGTAAGAACACAGCTAATAAACACAACCACAAGATTAAAGAGTGAAGAGAGGTTTATTATTTGCAGTAAGGAAAGAGAGCACTGGGATAACTCCCAAAGAAATGTGTCTCCCACCAAAGGAAGCAAGGGGATTTCATTGGGGAGACTTATGCATATTCATATTGGAAAGACTTGTCATTACAAGTAGAGGCGGGCACAGTTCTGATGTGCTCAGTTTGAGATCAAGCTTCTTCATACATGGCAAGTTCAAAGATTGCCAGTGGGAACGCTTCCAGGTCAGAAAATCTAGCATTATAATGAAATTATAATAAGCACAGTTTACTCTAGGTCAACTAGAAGAGTAGCTGGGTGATTTTGGCTGGTTTGATTTAGTTCCTGTGTTTTTTTTCTCAGGGCCTTATCTGTTTTTTATTTGGGAACTGGGGATTCAACTCAGAGGTGCTTTTTCACTGAATTATATTCCCCAGCCTTTTTATTATTTTTATTTAATGTTTTGATGTTATTATAAAATATTATTATTTTATTATTTTTTGGAGACAGGATTTTGCTCAGTTGCTCAGAGTGGCCTGGAATTTGTGATTCTCCTGCCTCAGCCTGCTGAGTAGCTGAGATCACAGCTGTGAGCTTTTGTCCCAGGCTGGAGAACCTTATCCGAAACAAACAAAAAATCCTGAAGAAGGGACTGTATCAATCTTTGCCCAGGCAGGTCTTGAACTCTTAAGCTTAAGTGATACTCCTACCTTAGCCTTCTCCAAGTGCTGAGTTCTGGGATTGCAGAACTGGTGCCACCCAGCTCAGTAGTCATTTTAAAGGGGCCACAGCTTCTTCCACAACAAGTACAAGTGTTTGCTCCCAAAAGTTCCTGCCTAGCGGCTAACAAGCCTCAGTGGGATTGGAATTTAGGTTTTATTCTGGCTTCAGTGAGAAGCTGTGGGGGTGGTGAGCTGTGGTTCAGTCTACACTCTGAAGATCCCTTTGAGTGTATGAAGACTGGACTATCAGGCTGGAGGGGAGGTAGGGAGAATAGTCTGAGCTGTTTGTTCAATGACTGTTCTTTAGCAGCTACCTTGCATATGCAAGCAGTGTTCTAGGCTTCAACAGCAAGCAGAAATCCCTTCCTGATGGAGCTTGAATCCTGCAATCTGCAGTTACTGTAGTCTAAGGGGAATGAGCATGGTACCTTAATTTAGGCTTTGGCTAAATTAAGCCAAATTAAGCTAAATTAAGAGGTAGAGCTGGAGTTTAGAGGTAGAGCATGGATTAGGAGTCTGGTGTGCGAAGGAGAAAGATTTGGTGTTTGAACTGGGTAGATGATACCATTTACTGAGGTGAAGTAGCAGACTGAAAGGGAGATGGACATTTAGCCAGGAAAACCTATAGTTTTCTTTGGATTTTGTTATATTTGAGATTCCTATTATAAATTAGATGGTGATGGCAAGTATTGTGGTAAAATTGTGGTACAATTGTGCTCTGCTATATTTCATGTGTTAGAAACTAAATAGTCAAGTTCATATATTAATGATATTTGGAGGGTAGGACCTTGGGGGCGGATCATCAGGACTCTGCCTTCATGAGCATATTAATCCATTCATAGATTAATTGATTATTGAGGGAGTGGTTTTGTTAGAAAATCTAATTTTCCATGGCACACTTGCTCTGTCTCAGCATATGATGCCTTCTGCCATGTTACGATGCTGCAAGAAGAACTGAAAAGGTTACAGATCTTTAAGAAACATTCTTTTCCTTATATATTACCTAGTTTCAGGTACTCAGTTATCACAACAGAAAAAGGACTAAGACAGCAAATCACCAGTTGGACATTTAAGTCAGAGAGAGAAATTTGAGGTCAGAGACAGAAATTTGGTTTTTTGGGGGGGTGTTGTCAGGGAGGGGGTGCTAGGGATCAAACCTCAGACCTCATGCATCCCAGGCAGATACTCTACTGCTGAGCCCCAGCCGTGGGCTGGATTCAAATTGGGAAATCTGGACAAAGAGCTGTCATATCTATGGACAAGTCACTTACCCTCTATAACATCAGTTTTCCTCCCCTGTAGAATGGGTGTAATCATACTTCTTAGGGTCATTATGATTACTACATGTGATAATAAAATCTTTATTACAGGTTTCTTTGTAGTGTAAGGAGCCTCTGAATTTGTTTACTGGTGGTCACTACCTGTCTGTGCCAGGACCATCTCCAGATCATCTTAATTTCTTTTTGCATCTACTCTGATATTCCCTTAGGTTTTGCTTTGGTCGTTGGTTAATGGATGTTAATGGATGCCCAAATGACATGAGAGTGGTCACTCAACACTTGGGTATGGAACACTGTTGGGGGAGGGTGATAAAGAGCTTCTTTGCTTTTCTAACTTCTGGGCTAGTCAGCCGGGGAGGTTAGCTATAGAAAAGGACAGTATATAGTCTCAGAGGTGAAAAGAGGAGTGTACTTAAAAGGTCTAGACCACCCTTCAGAGGCAATTTGAAAATAAAGCTTGGCATGGTTTACTGCAGACATATAAGAAATGATGATGATGATGATGATAGCTAAAATTTCTTTTATTACTCTGTATGCTATATTTTTTACAAACATATATTTTGTTCTTTATAACAACCTGATGAGATGGGTTATGTTCTACTTGGCCTCCTTTTACAGGTGAGGTAACTGAAGTACAGAGAAATGAATTAACTGATGGCTGTTACATAGTGGGGCAGCCAGGCCTTTGAACCCTGGTCCACCTGGATTAAGTGGGCCACCTCTGTACTAGACTGATATTCCTTATTATTCTTAGTATTACAGTATAAATGAATAACTTTCAAATGGACTTATGGCAGTTTTGAGTATGTAACAATAAGGCTGTCTTGGTAGATACTATTGGCTGCCAATAATGGAGTTTAGTTTCTTCCTCATACCTGGTCCAGGTTATAAAAGTCAAAGTTAGAGACCAAATTCTACTATACATACTGACATTTATTGGTAAGCATGCACAGAAGTCATGTAGTCTGTTCTGAGGCTTCATGAAGTTCCAGCTTTTTACTCTTAGTATTGTGTCAGGTATCTTGCATGAAAAGCTCAGCTGGGATAGAGATGCTAGTATTCTAGTAGTAAGGACTTGGCTAACTTTCTGGGTGGACTCAGACAACTAAGACTGCTGTTCCAGCAGGAAGGACCATGTGGATGGATCAACCCATGATTGCCATTCAGAGTGAAGACTCAAACTGTCTCATAGCCAGTCCAGGCAAGGGCAGGAATGCCCAGCTGCAGGTATTTCCAACAGATCATAGACACCCACCACCAACAACAACCTGGGTGCAGATCAAATCCAGGGCCTCAAGGATGCTAGGCAAGCACTCTGCCACTGAACTACAACTCTAGCCCTTTTTGTTTTGAGAAGGGGTCTTGCTAAGTTGCCCACACTAGCCTCTAACCTCGAACTTGTGATCCTCTTGTTTCAGCAACCTGAATAGCTGGATTATAGTGTGCACTGCCTAACATACCCTGCCTCATATTTCTTGATCACTGAGATTTCCCCAATGAAACCCCACTTCTGACGTCTATTTATTAATTAGCAAAACCTTGAATACTACCAAGGACTATCCGTTGTCAAGGATAAACAAAGAAGAACCTTAGTTAAAGGATAAAAATATTTTTTTCAGTAATAATAAAATATTGTAACAATAGGGTAAAGAACTGAGAGATCTATCCTTTTTGTGCCTTTTAAAGGGAGAAGAGAAGGGAATAGGGAGGGAATAAGTGGGACTCAGGTGGAGCCCAAGAAGTCAAAAGTTAAAGTTACTAAAGGTTGGTCAGTGCAAATGGGATTAAGTCATCTGTGTCTTCTAGCTGGATCTGATCAAAGTTAGGATTCTGTGCTTAGAGACTGGGAGATAGGAGCTCCACCCTTGTTGATTACATTTTAAATGAATGATTTTTAGTTTCTTTCTTTCTTTTTTTTGATGCTGGGGATTTGAACCCAGGGTCTCTTGCATACTAGGCAAGTGCCCTGCCACTGAGCTACACTCCCAACCTGCTTTTAGGTCCTTGAGAAAGACACTTTGTAGCATTATCCCTATCCCTTGGTATCCATGGAGGATTGGTTCTAGGACCTCTCCTTAACAAAGTCTGCAGATGCTCAAATTCTCTTATATCAAATGGTACAGTATTCACATATAATCAATGCACATTCTCCCATATACTTTAAATCATCTCTAGATTACTTATAATACCTAATTCACTGACACAGTGTACATGCTATGTCAATACTTGACATGCTATATTTTTTAGGAAATAACAGCAAGAAAAGTTTGCACTTGTTGGGCACGATGGTAGACACCCATAATCCCAGGGAATTAGGAGGCCCAGGCAGCAGGATTGTAATTCGAGGCCAACCTCAGCAATTTAGTGAGACCTTCAGCAATTTATCAAGACCCTGTCTTCAAAACAAAAAGTAAAAAGGACTGGAGATGTAACTTGGTAAAGCACCCCTGGGTTCAATCCCCAGTACCAAAAGATAATTAAAGATAAACAAATAAAAGTCTGTGTGTATTCAGTATAAACACATTCCCCTCCCCTTCTTGTTTTTGTACTAGGGATTGAATCCAGGGGTGCTTAACCCCTGAGACACATTCCCAGCCCTTTTGTGTATTTTATTTAGAGACAGGGTCTTGCAAAGTTGCTTAGGGACTAGATAAATTGCTGAGGATGGCTTTGATCTTGTGATCTTCCTGTTTCAGCCTCCCCACCTGCTGGGATTATAGGCATGTGTCACCATGCCTAGTTTTTTATTTTTGAAAATTTTTTGGTTGAATCCATGTACATATAGGTCTCAAAGAAACTGAGGAAGGATTCATAGGTGTAAGTTCTTTTTAGTAAATACTCTAAGAAAGGAAGGTTAGGTGTCTATCTTCAGGTGTTGGCTAGAACAAAGAATAAATTCTGACATCCCTGAGCTTTTCCAAACTGGGATTCTAAAGGAAGCTGGGTCAGGGCTGGGAAACCCTGTTGCAGTCTGACTGAGTCTCTTAGTGTGGGAGTTTGAACAAAGTGTGTGCATAGAGAGTTCTTGCAATCCTTATCATTTCTCACCTATGCCAATTCACAAAACCTCTGGCATCATCTGAGTTGGAGGCAACTGAATCCCATGCAAAGACTCGTTTAGAGCATCACCTTTCAATGAGATATTAGTAGAGTGGATATCCCCTCTCAGAGCAAGTGATTGAGTACATTCAGATTGTAGCCTAAAACTCATATGCAAGTCCATGAAGACTTATTTAAAAAGTAAATTACTTTGGGCATGATGGTGCATGCCTATAATCCCAGTGACTCAGGAGACTGAGGCAGGAGGATGGCAAGGGTAAGGCCAGCCTCAGCAACTTAGCAAGACTCTCAGTGACTTTGTGAGACCCTGTCTCAAAATACAAAGAATAGAAAGGGTTGAAGGTTCGCTCAGTGGTGAAGCACCCTAGGGTTCAATCCGCTGTACAAAAAAAAAAAAAAAAGAAAGAAAGTAAATTAACACCACATAATAACAATGATACCCTTGAAATGTCCTTTCGTCTTGTCTAGTAAAACCTCAATCTCTGTTTTCAAGCCCAGTTCAAGAAATATTTCCCCAATATAATATTAATGTTTTCTATCAAAGTTAAACCTGTAATGTAACACAAAAATATGTTTACTATTATTTAAATTTCACCTTGTATAATGGAACTATTTTAAGTTAGGAAACCATGTGGTCAGAATATAGTCATATAAAAATTTCCTGACATGCATCCAGTCACAACTGTGGCCCTCCCCAATTTTAAATTAGCTAATCTGTAGAACTTTTGAAACAATGAAGTTTCTTCGATCTTCCTTTGAAGCTGGATTTAAATAAAACTTTTTTTTTTTTTTTTGTATTAGGTATTGAACCCAAGGGTACTTAACCACTGAACCACATCCCCAGCCCTTTTTATTTTTTAAGTACTCTTCCTATCAGAACAAGGGGTAGAACTTCATTAGGGAAAAAAGCAGGCAAACTGCCTCCCCAGGTATGCTTGCACACCAGATTCCTTCTGGGGGCACTCCCTTCTGTAGAAGTACAGTTTTTGCCTTGCCCACCCACTTCCAAGCCCATATTTGATTTCTTGCAGCACCTCAGTATTTCTAACGCCAGTAATGAGCTTTCTCTTAAGAGTCCTTGCACCTAGACCTGTCCACACCACCTGGTTTGGTCATGGGATGCATTGGAAGTGTGTCTTGTGATTTGCAGGGGTATGTTGGATCTTTTCTCCTGGGCTGAGTCTATATTTACTGTGGCCTAGCAGGACCCCTGTTGAGGGCTTTTGGTTACAGAACCCTTGTTTCCTACTGCTCTTGTTGATAGTGATTGGAAATGTTAGGTCCTCCTGTCACATGTTGCTTCTATCCTTGGAAGAGATCCAGGCATAGAAATTCATTCTTTCCATCACTGATGCTTTTATGAACAATGTGGGGTATTTGTGAAACAGGGAAAACCACATATTATTACTACAGAGAGAACCACATTTTGATGTTTTATATTCAGTCATTTAAATTTAATATATGTGATTTTACTTTGCAAAATTGGGATTATATTGTAAGTGCTGTATTTAATCCCACTCTTTGAATTATCAGGGTGACCGCAGAAGTTTTTTTTAACCACAAAAGTTTTTAACATGCTCCAGCCACTAATTTGCAGCCATTAATGCTTTTTGGGTTTACATGCGGATGTAAATAGTGGTACCTTCAAACCAGATTTCTCTGGAGGTTTTAAAGTTGAATGTTTGTAATTCAGTTAATGGGTTAATGTGTTAATAGGTTTGAGTGTTTCTATTCCCCAAACGCTAAAATACTGTGAAAATGTCTAATCATACCCCTTTAAATGTCATTTATAATATATTTCAGTCATTTTCAACTTTTTCTTCAACTTTGATCTTTTTCTTTACATCTGTGTACACAGCTACCATCTGTCCAGTGGTATTTGAATTGCTGTTTTTCTGATTTTTTCCTGCTTGATGGTGCTCCTCTTTGTTTCAGATGCATTAAGTTTGAATTCAGTGATTTTTATCATTACTATGAGACACTTATTTTTCTATTCATTTTTATAAAACACAGGTAAAATACCCACACACGTGCTTTACTTACTGACACAGGTGGTGATCCCGTTCATGTTGAACTCTGGCTCATGTGGCTCACCGTGAGCTGATTCTGGAAGGGTGGCTTGTGTGCTGTAGTCAAGTTTAGGGTCTTGGAAAGATAAGCCTCTGCCCCTTCCCTCAACAGCATGAGGTGTGGGATGTGCGGGTTGCCGGTGGGGGTGTGGGGGTGGGAAGAGCTGGTGGGAAGGTTGTTTCTTCAGACTTATTTTCTTGGGCTGTCTGATAGCTGACCTGGGCCTGCTGACAAATAGCGCTGGGCTGCTGTAGATGAGTGTGAGGACTGCGTGGAGGATTGAGAGAGAGTCTGTAGGGAATGGAAGGCAGCCTCTGACTCATCCTGTGCTGAAGAGATAAAAGGTAACACCCTTGCCCTATTGCTGGCTTCCCACCGCCTTTCTGTATAAATACAGGCAGTAGATTTCCCACAGATACTGAATGACTGGGAGTGGCCTATGAAACTGGAAGGTTTATTTCTCAGTTTCCCAGGAGTTTTAATGTTATCAACATTTAGGACCCTCAGAGAAGGTCTGAATTTGCCCCTCCCCCTTCTGAAATTGGGAATGGCTTCCTCATGCTGAGAGTGGAGACAGCCCCCCCCCCCACTTCCAACTGTTTCTCTATTTCTCCATCTCTAACATCCTCTCTTTTGTGTTATGAGTTCTTAAGACAGCGCTCTGTAATATCTTTTCTTTTGAGTTAAAAAGATAACATGTTTTTCTAAAAGGGAGATACAGATGCTGGTCCCTGTATGCCCTAGCTTCTTTTGATAAGGAGGCTCCAGGGACCCGTGAGACTCTTTTTCAGCCAACTCTTTTCAGCCAAGGACTGAAGGGGGCTGAACCTGTGAAACTCCAGGCTTTTGTCCGAATACATGCCTTCCCTTCTGAAAAACTTTCCTCACCCTGGAGCTTTTCAGAGATGGAACTTTTGAAACAATGAAGCTGGATTTAAATAAAACTTTTTTTTTTTTTTTTGGTATTAGGCATTGAATCCAAGGGCACTTAACCACTGAACCACATCCCCAGCCCTTTTTATTTTTGAAGTACAATTGCTGACTCTGGCTTTGAATGGTGATCCTTCCACCTCAGCCTCCAACAGGTGTGTGCCACTGTGTCTGGTTAAAACCTCTTTTCAGGACTGGGGCTGTAGCTGGGTGGCAGAGCACTTGCCTAGCATGAGTGAGGCACTGGGTTCAATCCTTAGCACCACATACAAAAATAAGCAAATAAAATAAAGGCATGCTGTCCATCTACAACTACCAAAAGAAAAAAAAAAAAAGAAAAGAAAAAGAAAAAAACAACAAACCTCTTTTCATACCAATTTGAGTCCACATATTTCTGGAGCAGTGAGCATTATGGCCCAGATTCTTTCCCCCCTGGGCAAGATGTCACCTGCTAACAGGTAGAGCAGTGATTGTGGCAGCACTTGGCCGGCTTTTCTATGATAATTTGACCTTAAAAAGGAAGGGGGGGCGGGCCCTGCTGGGATTGTGGCTCAGTGGTAGAGCACTTGCCTGGCAAGTGTGAGGCATGATTCTCAGCACCACATATAAATAAATAAAATAAAGGTCCATCATCAACTAAAAAATGTTAAAAAAAAAAAAAAAAAAAGGAAATCCTCATCTAAGACCGTATTTCTGCAGAATTAGGCATTGGTTGCAATTCCTTTTTTATTCCTTGACCAAGCTGTTTGCTGTTTTCAGTATTTTTTTAAAAAAATATGTTTTTATTATCAATAGACCTTTATTTTATTTATTTTTATGTGGTGCTGAGAATTGAACCCAGTGCCCGTGCCCACATATGCTAGGCAAGTGCTCTACCACTGAGGTATGACCCCAGCTGTTTCCAGTATTTGAGAATGGTGGGAACACCTGTTTAACAGCTAAAGATCATGTGTCCTCTTATGTTCACAGTCAAGCAGCCTTGCTAGTGAATTTTCATTACATACTGCTGTTGTCAATTGAATTTGGGTTACAATTGGGTGCTGAGAGCAGGAGTGATTGAGTTACTGATGTAAACCACTGTGATCGTACCAAAATATTAGGTTTCTCAAGTAGTCCAAAGTGAACCTCTGCAGCCCTATTTAAAATGTATTTAAAAACATTTCTTATATTTTATGGCATGTATATGAATGATGTTTTAGATGATTTTAAAACAACCTGGGAGTTAGGGTAGTGTGTGTAAGACATTCTAATAGTGGATTGGTCTGATTATATAAAACATCTGTTTGGATTTTAAAGGAAATAGGGTTTTACTTTTGGCTTTTATTCTGTAGTTTGCCTTATGAGATTAAAGTTGCTGATGTTTCAGGAAAGCAGCTGTTATGGAAAAACTTAGATTGGTTTTTATCACAGACGAAGTTTTGAAACACTTTGTGGGTTTGAACTAATGTTACAGTATGTAGGGATTAGGCAGCATTTTTTCTTCTCATGAAAACTGTCTAGTCAAAACAAAAGTAGGAAAAAAACCCATACACAACTCCTTAAAGCTTTTTACAAAGAGTTGGAAAATCAGGCTTATGTTTGTTTACTTACCATTTTTATAAACTGGCTAATTACATTTTGAAACACAGTTCATGAGGTCTTAGTGGAATTTCTTTGGCAGTTTTTTTGTTCTTGCATTGTATCCCAGTAATCTCCTAATGTTCTGATCCTTGGTGAGCATGGTTCACCAAAACTGGGGAGGAATTCAGTCTTTTGTTCCTGACTTCATGCTCATTGATGTCCAGGGGTGTTCTGGGAAACAATGGCAGTATTTTGTAACCATAGTGATGAAACTGGTCTCCATAAGAAGAGCCTAATATCTATGAGCTTTCTTCAGCTTTACTGATGTTATCTTAAGGGTTTAGGACATAATTGCCTATTTCATTTGCTGTTTTTTTTTTAAGGTATATATTTTTTAGTTGTTGATGGACCTTTATTTTATTTATTTATTTAAGTGTGGTGGTGAGAATCAAACCCAGTGTCTCACACATACTAGGGAAGTGCTCTACCACTGAGCCACAACCCCAGCCCTTGCTGTTGTTTTGTTTTAAAGCTAACAAAATCCCCAAAGCAGTATGTCAACTGATAAATATTTATTGGGTAACCAGAATAATGTAATTCAAAGGCTGTAACTAGGTCCACTTTTATGCTCTGGAGCAACTTATGAATTAATGCTGGGTTTCTCAGCAGTATAAGATGACCCCTGAGGCAGAATTTCTTTATAATCAGATGGAGGGTTTGTGCACCCCAGCTTTGCATTTTTGCCTCTTAGGAAAGGGGAGGAGCCTGGGGGTCCTTGGCTTGGACACCTCCTTTGGGAGTAAATAAGCATGTAGAGAGTAGGTTCCCAAGAACGGGCTCTATAGATTTCACAGAGCCTTGCAGTTACACCCAGGGGTGTCTTTGGGTATTCTGGACACTTTTCCATGCTATTTCTCCGCTTCTCAAAGGAACCTTCTTGCCTCAAGAAAACAATGCTAGAATAAGAAGAAAACATGAACATAGAACCTTGAGAGACACCTTCATTTAAAAAGTAGACATTCCCCGTAGTGAACGAGGAAAAAAAGAAAATCTAAGTGAGGGTAGAGTTTTCCTGGAGAGGAAAGAAAAGAGCTGGAGATTGAGTGTGGGTGCTGGAGCTGCTGGCTTGGTTCTGTGACATCCAAAAGTCAAGAGAGAGAAAGATCAATCGGTGCCAGGCCTTTTGGCAGCCTATTTTTGTGGGCTTGGAAGGTAAGAGTGCTAAGTTGGGTACTGGAGAGATGAGGAACTTGAGTCAGGGAAGAGAGATTATTATTTTTTAAGATAAAAGGAGTAGGGCTGTGGCTGTGGCTCAGTGGCAGAGCGCTTGCCTCGCACATGTGAGGCACTGGGTTCAATTCTCAGCACCACATACAAATAAATAAAATAAAGGTAAAATAAAGGTACTGTGTCCACCTACTACAATAACAACAACAAAAAATTTAAAAAATTTTATAAAAAGATAAAAGGAGGAGCAGGTTAGGAGTCTTGGGAGATTTGAGCCTGTCCTTGAAGGGTGATAGAAAAGTGGCCTGAACACTTCTGCCCCCAGACTGCAGGATGCTGAAGTTTAATGGCTCTTCAGTACTGGCACCACCTGCAGTCCTAGCACCAGCGAAGCAGAATCGGGATGATCACTTGAGTCTGGGAGTTCAAGATCAGTCTGGGCAACTTAGCAACACCCTATCTTTTACTCCTTAAGTGACCTTGTAAAATCTTACCCTGCTAAAATTTAGTCCGCAGGTAGCCCCTCCATCCTCTTGATTCTTCTTTTTTCTTCAATACTCCTGCCTTTTTTCTGTTAAATTTTGCTGAATCTTTTGTTTCTGTTTTTAATTGATGCATAATAATTGTGCATATGTGTGGGGACCTTGTGTTGTTCCATATGTGCATACATTGTGTAATGATCAAATCAAGGTAATTAGCATAGCCACCACCTCAAATGATCATTTCTCTGTGGTGAGAACATTCAGAATTCTTCCATTTTGTAATATATGTTAATGTTAATTATAATCACTGCACTGTGCAATAAAACACGGGACCTTAGACCTCCTGTCTGATAATGTAAGTCATTACTTGTTGACCAATCCTTCCTCTCCTCCTCTCTCCCGCCCCTAAATTTGTGGATTATTATTAACTGGGATTCTATTTTTTGGAAAATTCTGGCGAGGTAAGTTGAGTTTTGAAGAGATCCAGGTTTTGCTGCCTGCCTACTGATTTTTGAAGCAGATTATGGAATCTGAGAGATAAGAGACCTTTACAGTATTCACCACCTGAAGTTTATATGTTCTTTTAATGCCCCTCCTCTGTGTATCTTTTTGAACCTCTCCAGTATTGGGGGGATCATGGCTGTTCCTAGTTCTTAAGCTTTTTGTGCTTTGGTTTCCTTGCTTGTCAAATGGGGGGAATTCCTGTCTTGCTTTCCTCATAGGATTATTGACAGGATCAAGGCATTATAGACCTGTGAAGTGGTGGTGTCGTTGTGACAGGGTTCAGTGCAGGAAGCTGAGACCACTCTAAGTATTCTAAGCAGAAGAGGATTTAGTGGAAGAAATTAGGTGTTTAACAATAATTGGCAGAACTAGAAGAACAAGGATCCTGGCGGTGGTGGGGGTGGGGGGGGCTGCTAGGCATGGTGGCATATGCTTGTAATCCCAGCTACTCAGGAGGCTGAGGCAGGAGGATTGCAAGTTCAAGCCAGCCTGGGCAACTCAGCAAGATTGTCTCAAAATAAAATAAAAATGGTTGGGGATGTAGTTCTGTGGTAGAATGCTTGCCTATTATTTGTGACTCCCTGGGTTCAATCCCTAGTACTGGAGGACCATTGGGGAGCTCTTGAATTTAAAAACACAGTGATCCCAGAGGTCAGGGGCTAATGCTGCCCTACCACCTTGTCGTCTACTGCTGGTGGCTTGACACAGGATCTCCAAGTCTGGTTGCTGCAATTGCCTTTCCTTTTCCAATACAACAGGGACCTAGAGGTTACGTTTGCTAAAAGTGCTGACTCTTCACTAAAGCCTGCAAATGCCAATAGGTAACTAAAAACATTTTTGCCTTCTGTATCTGTCTCCTTTATTACATTAAACTTTGGGTCAGATTCCTGCTCAACTCTGCATGTAGGCATGCTAATCACTTATGGAATGTGTCTAAAAACTTGTAATGACAGGTTTATTAGTCCTAAATTGACCTAAACTTTCTTGTATTCCTTCAAGACTGAAGGTTCCAAGTTAAGATAACTAAAAAGTATTTTCAAGATTTGCAGGGTCATTCAACTGGCAGCTTTTATATAAGCCTGTTCCAGAACTCCCCAAGTTGTGCCTATAAATCTTCAGTCATTGTGTCATACCTCCCAGAAACAGTGGAACTCTGAAGGCAGATCATCCCTTAGTTAGCAGGTCTCCATAAGCAGGAGCAGTCATCTCAGGAGAACCGAATTGCCCCAGGTCAGATAGATACACATCCTGGAAGCAATAGAGAGTGCCCTTGAGCAGAATCAACTTTCTAGACACACAAAAAAAAAACTGTTCTGTGACCAGAACAGATAATGATCAGCCAGACCACAGTTTGACCCAGACTCCTGCTGTGCATACCTCTAGTCCCCACCCCAGATCTTCTTTGATTCAAACCTAAAGCTCATGTCAGTACCCCTAGAGGGTTGGAGCTCTTGATCCCTCTTGTCTTTCCAGTATAGTTGTATTGATTAAATTCCTTTCCTGTCTTTCACCATTATTTTTTCTGTGTGATTTCTGAGGCGAGTGGCTAGACCTAATTTGTTGTAACTCTTTGAAATCAGTCAGGTCCCCTATTAACTATCTAGGTCTCTGGTAACCTCGGGACCTTGCCTGACAGGAGAAGCCACAGCAGGAGAGTGACTTGAACCCCCTTATCACCTTCCAAATATAATGAAAGCTGCTAATTGTCAGTACTGTTAACAGCAAAGTCTGGAAATATGGTTTAACTTTCCAGATTCTTGAGTACTGGGGGATACCCTGGAGAAGGCAGGCATGGAGGCATGTGAGATGATAGAGCGAATTGAGTGCCAGCTATGAACAGTGAGTATAGTAAACTCTAGTACATGACACTGTACTTTTGGGAAATAAAACTACAGAGGAGAAAATATCACTTGTAATCCCAGAGAGAATAAACCCTCTTACACTTTCTTGTATTTCATTGTAGTGTTAAAATAAACTGGATCATACTGTATGTTCTCATTTATATCCTAACAATTTCACATAACATTGAATATTTTCACATATAAGAATTCTCCAAAAGTGCTGGGCATGGTGGAACATGCCTGTAACCCCAGTGACTCAGGAGGCCAAGGCAGCAGAGTCACAGGTTTAAGGCTAGTCTCAGCAACTTAGTGAGGCCCTCAGAGACTTAGTGAGACCCTCTCTTAAAGTAATAAAAAAGGCTGGACATGTGGCTCAGTGGTAGAATATCACTGGGTTCGACCCCCAGTATCAGAAAAACAAAAGTGTTGTACATTGTGCCTTTTACTCTAGGTTAGAGCCCTGGAAATAGTCTTGCTATGTAACATAACATGACATGTGCATGCTAAAAATTACCACATTGTGAAAAATTGCACAACAAAACCCACAGGTCTTATGGGAAAAAATTTAGTTAGGGGCATAGCATTCATCTCCTTTATTAGTAGCACATTAAAAAAAAAAAAAAAGAAAAAGAGCATGGTAAAAATGGTATTACAGTTTTACAAATGTTAAATAGTTAAAAATTCATAACTACTATGATAAATTTGTCCCTTTACTTTGAAAAAAGACTTGAAGTATATTTGTGAAAGTTGGTAGTGGAAGTTACAGCTGTCAAGTTGTGAAGTGGTGGGAGGAGGGGTATCTGAAAGGACGCAGGCTGTACCTCCAGTGGTATTTTGGTGTGACTCTGAATGCTGTACCCCCAGTGGTATTTTGGTGTGACTCTGAATGCACTTGTTAACTTGTGTGCATTTGTGCATTACTATGCAGCCCAGTTCAGCTGGGTAGCTTTCTGCTTTCACACAGTGTTTCTCACAGACAAAACTGGACTTCCTGTTATGCTCAGATTGTTCCCTAACGTGTCAGTTTGTAACAGGGGTCCACTCATGCTTTGAATATGAGCCTTGCTGCTCTGCCTGTGACGCTCTTTAAAAACATGTTTAACTGACACGTTTTCCCCTCCTCCTTATCCCTCTCCCCTTCCCTAACCACAGGGAAAGCAAGATTAACCTTCCTCCCACCCTGGGCCAGATTATCTGCCCTGAGTTATCTGCCCTCCGGCTCACTGACCACAGGAATGAAAGAGTCCAGACTTCAGGGCTGGCACCTGCGGATCTAAGAAATGGCTGTCTTTCAAGGCTACAAATGAATTATGAGTCTTGATGGCACAGCTGGGGTGTCGCCTTTGTATCCCCTCTTCAAAAACCCTCCGTCCCCCCTGTCAGTTAGAATCACAGCCTCTGGGACAGGAGTTCCCTGTCTTTCTCCTTTACTAGCAAAACAATAAAACTTCTTTTTCCTTTTTCTGAAAGCCTTGTCCTTGTTATTGGATCGGCGTCAGGGACAAAGATAGAGCTTTCCGTATCAATTCCTGTTGGAACAAGTGTCTATTTTCAAAGCAACTGTAGGATGAAAAGCTTAGAAGTCTTGGACTTGCAGACTTCCTTCTGGAAGACTGACCAAGCCACGCTTTAGTTCACTGTGTCAGGTTTGGAGCTGGCCCAGCTGACTCCCTTTGGACCCGATCCCGGAAAGTTGGTGCTGGAAGGCTCTTCTGCTCTTCTGACCCCATTGTGCTCTGCTTTCTTGTATTGTAATAAGCAAACAACTCCAGAGAGGGAAATTCTTGTGTTCTGGGGCAGCTCTACTTTATTCTTAGGGTTTGATTCCTCTTCCTGCTAGCCCTTTAAGGCTGAAATGAGTTGCTCATATCCTGGAGAGGGACACAGTAATTTTTCTACAGTTGAGTTAAAAGGGGTGGCATGGAAGGCAGGCCTCATCTCTGGCTCCTAGGTCCTAGAAAACTACATTTGGATTGCATTCCTGCTTCTGGTTCTGAGAGTCCCCAGTGTCCACCCGAATCATGAACAGAAAACTGGAACATGATAACAAAAGGGAATTATGCCCCAGGGCAAGAGAAATTTCACTCGGAAGCTAAAATATTAGAACTTTTAGCACACTCATTGAGTTTGGTTGTAGGAAGACAAAGTCTCGCTGCTACTGAGTAGGTTTCTGAGGGGAGATTTTCCCAGTGCTTAAGGCCCTGATTTACCATTCTTAGATGGCTGTGGAATGTCCAAGGGGTACTGGGAATCTGGAAAGTCACTCAGTCCTCTTCAGCTTGGAGAATCCTTAATGGAGAATCATGTTCACTCTTCTTACAGTATTGAGGAAGAAACATGTACCCAGAGCAAAGGACCTTGTTCAAGGCCACACAGCTTACCAGTGCACAGCAAGGACTGTCACCCAGTTTTCCTGAATTTTGCAGTGCCCCAGTGCCCAGTACACAGTTGACAGTACATATTGAAAGTGAGTGGGTGGATAGTGGGCTTTTTCCGACCATATCTGCTGACTTTGCGGAGCAATCCAACAAAGAGCTCTCAAGCTATGGATTTTAAAGTCTTGTGGTTTGAATCTCAAATTGTTTTTTACATTGTATTTTATTGTAATACAATCCGTTTATTATTTTTTTGGTCTTTTCCTTTCTCTTAAGCTCCTAAGCAATTATTCAGTTTCCGCCCCCCAGAAAATTCTACTCTGCAGATCATAGGATTTTACAGAAAGCAGTTTTAAGAACACACTTTCTTATCCAGTGATGTAGTTTGTGCCAGTTGCAGGTTGCTGAGTAAGGAGTATTAGGCCATTTAGACCCAGCTGGTTAACCAATGAGGCGCTTTATGCAAATCTCTCTGCCCAGCAGTGGCTTCTGGCTGGAGGCTTTGAAAAGCATGAAGCAGTAAATTATTTCCTTATGATGGGGGGAGGGGAAGGACGCGGCTGCTCCAGAATTGCCATTTCTTGGAAGCTAGAGGTCCAGTGGAGCTGTCTCTGATGTTTTTTTCCCCTGCAGTGGTATGGCAGATAGAAAGCAGGACTTAAGTGTTTGAAAAGAACCATGATGCTCATTCCATTTGCCCTTCCTTATGCATGGTTGAAGGGTATTTCCTAATTATTAGAAAGAACCCTCCTCTTCTACTCAGCATTATCTTTCCATTCTCCTTGCCTGACTTTTGTAAGACTTGGGGAGTAATAAAAATTAGCTACTATAAACAAAGTCTAGAGCTCCTGATCAAAAAAGTTATTTAGGTTATAAGTAGGACAGAGTAATGAAAAAGTTATGAATCTGTCAGTGAGATGCAGCACTGGGGAGGAATCTCATCAGCTGGAGTTTCCCAGTGGCAGTGCTGCTGGTGTTTTGGGTAGAGAGGTTCTTCCTTATGAAGGACCTAAAAAAGGACAGCTAATGTTTGAAATATTTGCTGACCCCCAGATGCCAGAAGCACTTATCAGTCTTTGCAAAAACACTGCCCCCATTTTTATAATCAGGGACCTACCAGACTTCTGAGAATGTGATGAGGTTGTTGATTTCTTCATATAGCTTTGAACTCCTGGAAAACAGACCAACGCTGCTTCTGGTTGTCCAGAGCTGCAGACGTTAAATTGGGGGCTGGGGACAAGATAAATTCTTCTAATCATAGCACCACCTTGACATACATAACATACACACTTAAGAATATCCTTTATATCTCTAACATAAGGATATAAAGTTGTACTTTAGAGAGAGTTTACTTCACACATTGCCCAGAAGAATCACATATTTTTTTTTTTAAACTAAGCTTGATAAAGTTATGTTTGACTTGGAAAGAGAAAAACATGCTTTAAAAAGCAAGAGAATTCACTTAAACGTTTTTGGTGTGCATCTTTAAAGCTTTTTGATCAGATAGTGTAGAGGCAATGTGGCTAAATAGTTAAGAACCAGTTCTGAGACAGGCATAGTGGTACATACCTATAATTCTGTTGTGGTGTGAACTGATAAATACAATCAATAAGAGTGTAAGTTATAGGTTATAGATTATTATTGATTATAGGTATAAGATTTTGATAAGTGAAATAAGACAATTATAAAGCAAGAACTGTCATATACAGGAATAAGACTCCATTTTGCTGCCTTCTATAAAACAATGTTACAAGAGCTGTTTCTGAGAAACTGAAATGAAAGCTATTTTCTTATTTAAAAAAGTTGTTTTTCTGTACTTTGTACCCCACAAATTGTACCCCACTAAGGATGCAGCGGTGGTCGTGGTGAGCTAGGTCCTGGATGTGAATGCCCTCTACATGACTTTGAAGTAGATTCTTGCCCCACCGACCCCCGCCCAAGTTCAGGATGTAACTGTTTAGCACCTGCTTGAACCCAGGACTGTGGTCAACTGAACTGCAAAGCTAATGCTATTTTAGCTTCTGTTTATCACTTGCTTGATGACTGGAAAATTCCAGTCCTGTCTAGAGCCCATAGGTCCCACTTATCAATGTTTTAATTTCTATGATTGGCTAGCTTACATGACGATAAGCAAGTCACTGAGTTGTGTTTTTTGTGCTTATATTCTCTTTGGATGGACCAGGAAGCTGCTGTCCTCCCACAGAGCTTGAGTCTCTGCGGTGGGTGACAGTCCCTGGCTAGGTAAATAAATCTCTCTTTTGATTTGAAATTCAGACTTAGAGTGCCCTCTGAGGCATCTCCCCATAATAATGACAGCTATTTGGGATGCCAAGGCAGGAGGATTGCAAGTTCGAAGCCAGCCTAGACCCTATCTTAAATAAAATAAAAAGAACTGGGGATGTAGTTCAGTGGTAGAGCTCTTGCCTAGAGAGAGCAAGAGCCCAGATTCACTCTCCAGGACTCCCTTCCCCACAAAAGAGCCAGTTCTGATAAAAGGCAGCCTGAGCTCAGGTATTCTTTGCCACATACCAGCAGTGTAAGTGGATCAGTTACTTAATCTCTCTGTCCTTTAGTTTCTGCATCTGTAAAATGGTTTACCATTAGTATTCCCTTCATAGGATTTTGTACTTGGAACACTGGCTGACTCAATACAGATTTTTTTGGTACTGGGGATTGAACTCAGGGGCACTCAATCACTGAGCCACATCTCCAGCCTTATTTTGTATTTTATGAGACAGGGTCTCACTTAGTTGCCTAGTGCTTTGCTTTTGCTGAGGCTGGCTTTGAACTTGTGATCATCCTGCCTCAGTCTTCTGAGCTGCTGGGATTATAGGCGTGGGCCACCACGCCCAGCTCAGAAATCTACTTTTTAAAATTTATACCAAGTACACTTATAAATTAATAGAAAAGGTAAGCAGAAAGATGGACAAAGACCAATGTAGGAAAAAATACAAATGGCCAACAGATATAAAAATAAATGCTTAGACTTATTCATAATTAAATAAATATAATTCAAAACAAGATATTTTTTACTAATCACATTGGTAAAGTTAAAAAATATTAATATCTAGAATTGACAAGATGATAGAAAAACTCTTTTTTTTTTATGATACTGCCTCATGATGACTCAGCTTACACAAACTACACCTTCAACCCTTAAAAACTCACTTTTGTGGGTTGATATTTGTTCACCTTTGGAGAAAAACTTAAATCGACATAATCTCTTTGAATTATAATTAAATATGTCCATGTTCTTACATCTCTACTTCTGTTTCTTTTAGAAACTAAACTGAGGCCCTGAACCTGTAATCCCAGCGTCTAGGGGGACTGAGGCAGGAGGATTACAAGTTTAAGGCCAGTCTTAACTTGGTGAGACCCTGTCTCAAAATAAAAATAAAAGGTCTGAGGATGTATCTCAGTGTTTGAGCACCCCTGATTTAAATCCCTTAGTACTGTACACACACATATATACACATGCACACAAAATTTAAATATGACTAAGATTGTAGGTTTTGTGTGTTTTTTTCACAATTTAAAAAAAGAGAGAATTGAGGTAAATTTGTGTATGCAGAGAGGAGGAGACAGCTACGATGGTGTGAAGTAGTAGTGTTAAAAAAGGGGAGTTAAAGATAATGTGTATTTTGAATCCATGTGTATGGGTAGACACTTAAGTCTTTATATATGTAGATATTTGTGTACGTATAAAGATTTCTCAGAGTTTTTAAATACACAGTGGTTATTGTAGTAGAGTAAGAAGGAGATTGGAGGGTACTGGATAATGTTGGCGCATTTGTTTTTCATTTGATGGCTTGCTGTGCTATTTGGAATTTATCATGAGCGTGTGTTGGTTTCTAAGCTTTAAATTTTTAAAGCTTATTTTTGCAAATCTAAATGTATGAAATTCCATGTTAATAACTGCATTTGTGTGTGTGTGTGTGTGTGTGTGTGTGTGTGTGTGGGGTACTAGGGATTGAACCCAGAGCCTTGTGCATGTGAGGCAAGCACTCTACCCACTGAGCTATATCCCCAGCCCAATAATTGCATTTTCTAGCATTGTTTTCATTTTGATATTATTGAAGGAGGAAGGGAGGTTGTTGTGTATAAATGTATATAGGAAGTGGGCTTGGTGATAACAGATTTAACCCATTTTTGCATTAGAAGGGAAACTAAGTTGATGCACATCTGGTATGACTCTGTGGCATAATTTATTTTTATCCACATGTCCACAATTTACATATGTAAATGGGAATTTTTCTTAACTAAAGTACTGAAGTGAATAGAAGTAGAGAAAAGGAGTGTGCCACCCATAAAAGCAGGGGAGGTGGGGGGTGTCTGAGACGATAGTTAAGCTGTCAACTCAGACTCTGTGGGAGTGCCCCAGCTGGCTGTGCATTATTGGGGAGTATTATTTAAAGGGCCGCTTTGGTAGAAGACAAGAAAATTGTAGAGATATGGGAACTCTGGTGCTAACACCAAGCCATTTCAAAGTGTGCACTCTCTCAAGAAAACTAAACGTTGAAAGATCCATAAAATGCTTTATGTAAACTTTACAAAGCATTTTACAGCAGACTAATAACTTACGAAGCACATGAAGCAATTTCAGCTCCTAAAGTGCTGGGAATTTGCCTTTGGGGACACTTTTTTCCTGTTTAAATTAACAGGTATTCAAAAAAACCTGTTTTATTTTTATTCTTAAAGTGGAATTGAAGAAATGCCCAAGCTTTTATTGCTCATTCGAGCCCAAATGTTCAAATAGCCTAAAAATATTATTTGAGAGTTTTAAAATATACTTCATTATTTATCCTAAAAGAACTGTTTTATATTAGATTTTAATTCAAAATCTTCATAAACATTTAAAAAATAGCTTCTCACCATACAGCCTATCTAATTTAAGTGTACAAAAATTCAATGATTTTTATTGTATTTACAAAGTTCTCCACCTGTCACCACAATCAATTTTTATTGCCTCTATGCCCATTAGCAGTCTCTCCCCATTTCCCTCCAAACTCACCCAAAGCCCTGGCAATTATTAATCTACTTGCTGTCCTTATTCTGGATGCTGCTTGTAATGTGAACTGTATAATAAACATGTGGCCTTTTATAACCATCTTCGTTCACTTAGCAGATTTTCAAGGTTCATCTATGGTGGCATTTTTCAGTTCTCCATTCCTTTCTGTGAATTATGCCATGTTTTACTAACCATTTATCAGATGATGATCATTTGAGTTTTTTCCATCTTTTGGCAGTTTAAGATAATGCTGCTATCAACATTTGTGTATAGGTTTTTGTGGATCTGTTTTTATTTCTCTGGGTGTATACTTGGGAGTGGAATTGCTGATTCTTACAACTATTAACCCCTGGGGAACCCGCAAAGTGTTTTCTGAAGAGGCCACTGAGGGTTCTAATTTCTCTACATTCTCACCAACACTTATTGCCCCCCACCCCCACCCCATTTTAAAATAGCCATTCTAGTGAGTGTGAGTTGTATCTCATTTTAGTTTTCATTTGCTCTTTCCTAATGACTGATGGTCTTTCATGAGGTTGGCCATTTGTACTTCTTCTTTGGAGAAATGTCTATTTGGATTCATTGCACGTTTCTAAATTGGGTTGTCTTTTCATTATTGAATTTTAAGGGTTCTGTATATTTTGGATTCCAGAAATATCGCTTATAAGAAAGGTGACTTGAAAACATTTTCTTTCATTCTGTGAACTCTCTTCACTTTTTGGATAGTATCAGTCATATTACAAAAGTTTCTAATTTTGATGAACTGTATGTAGTGTACTTTTTTTGGGGGGGGGGTGGTGCACATGATGTCTAAATTTTTGCTTAACTAAAGTTCATGAAGATAAGTCTTGTTTTCTCCGAAGAGTTTGATAGATTTAGCTCTTCCATTTAGGTCTTTAATCCATCTTGAGTGAATTTTTGTGTATGGTGTGAGGACATACCATTTATTGAAATAGTTACTCTTTCCCATTGAATTATCTTAGCACAATTAATTGACTGTAAATGTTAATGTTTATTTTTGAGTTCTCAGTTTTGTTAATGTTTCCTAATCGATTGTGCTTCAGAGAAATTCATCTGGGATTTAGACCCAGTGGGGCAGGTAGTCATTAGTTGGAGACTACATTTTGCATACTGATTGACCTGTCATTCTTAGGTGATTGACTCATCTCTGTGTGAGCATGATGTTAAATATTTAGAGAATTAATTGTTAAACCACCAACAACAGTATGTTGGTGGCATGAGAGATGATTTTGTTTACACAAGTCACAACACATAAATATTGTGGCAGTGGTCACTAGAGCCATCCATGAGTCACAGTTACACTGCCCCTAAGTCGTCAGGACTAAAGTACACTTCCTTGCCATATGGAGTAGTAGCTGGGGTTTTATTTAATGCTTTCATTTATTAAGCAATAGTTTAATTGGAAAATGAATTTTGATTTTGTTTTTAAAATAACTATTGGTTTTTAAGAAGTGTTCTTACCCTTTTCTTCTTCGCACATTTGGTTTGGTAAGGCAATGAAAAAGGCTGGCTTTGAAATTATACCAGGTTTGGGTCCTGTCTGCACCCCTGAGGAGTCTTGGGCAACTTACTTCTAGAGCCCAAGCTTCCTGTTGTCCCAGGGGAGGTAATAATAATAGTGAGTATCCCACACTGGGAGAAACTGTCCACGTGTCCTAGCTCCTGTCGCAACACTTGGAAGCGAGTGCTGCATGAATGAATGGTTGTTTTAAGAAATTCTAAAATGGCCCTTAAATCCCCTTGGGAAAGGACAGTCCATTAGTTGGTATATAGTAATTCAGAGAGGAATAGGTTTTGGTCAGATTTCGGGGAGGGGGGTACCGGGGTTTCAACTCAGGGGCACTCAACCACTGAGAGCCACATCCCCAGCCCTATTTTGTATTTTATTTAGAGACAGGGTCTCACTGAGTTGCTTAGTGTCTTGCTTTTGCTGAGGCTGGCTTTGAACTCACGATTCTCCTGTCTCAGCCTTCTGAACCTCTGGGATTATAGGCGTGCGCCAACTCGCCCAGCCACTTTTGGTCAGATTTGAGGTTTGGGTAATGAGGCAGCTGCAGGTTCCTGGAGGGAACGTTGTGCTGCCATGAGGAAGAGAGTCCTTGGGTTCCTTGTCCCTGGGGAGTTTCCTTGAGCAGCTGGAAAAAAAGCTGGCAACCACTTAAATCTCCCTGACTAAGCTCAGCTACAGGTCCAGTGTGGGGAAATGAGACGTTAGTGCTTCCAAGCCACTAGGTTCAGATACCTGCTTATAAAGCTCTTGAGCTTCTCTTTCAAGGGCATCAAGAATAATATTGATAGCTAATGTTGTTGATGTTGTTGTTGTTATCCTAAGTGGTTTGAAAACATTCTTAATGCTAATAATCCTGAGATGTAGGAACCATTATCTCTATTTTGTGCATGAGGCAACACAGGCACTGAGCAACTGGGTAACCTTTTTTGAATGAAGTGAGCATTTAATACAGGCTAATGTTGCACACTTACTAATGTGCCAGGCACGTGTGCTAAGCACTTTATAGGGCTGAGTTCATATAGTCCTTAAAGGTATTCATGATAACTTGACATGGGTGAACAAGTGTCTGTCTCTCTCTTTTTTTGTATTCTTTCACTGGTCAAGAGATTTCTTTCTGCATAGCAATCTTCTGCTATTTAATTTTACCCTTTCTTTGTGTTGACTTATACTATGACTATTAACAGCAGGTTAATTCAAATTCTTGTTTTTTTTAATACTATCTGTCAATCGATCGATTGATCGATCGGTGCTGGGAATCAAATCCAGAGCCTCACACATGCTGGGCAAGAGCTCTACCACTGAGCTATAGCCCTAGCTCTTACCTTGATCATTTTTATTTATTTGATAACTTTAAAGATTGATTACAAAACTATTTTGTTTTATGCAGTCAGTGAAGAGAGATGATCTCTAGATATTGAATGAGCAAAGAGTTAGTTCATAAGTTTGTAAAATATTGATGATATTTCTGAGGGAAAGGGAATTTTCTGAACTTTGTACTAAATTTGATTTAAGCTTAAATATAATTTTTGTTTTCTTTTGCTTTTACTTTTTATTTTAGTTCACTTTGAAGAGTTTGGAATGATCTTTTTATTTATTTTAGAAAGACAGGACGTTCTAATGCTATGAGCAGGAAGAATATGACTTGTGGGCTATTATATAAATGGTCATGTTGTGCATACAGTGAATAAAAATCTAGACAATTATATATATATATATATATATATATATATATATATATATATATATTTTAATAATAGCAGTTGAAAGAGGAAGGTAATGATGAAAGGAGATTTGGATCATGGTTCAAATTTTATGCTTGCTACAAGTGCCGAACTGAGTTTTTACTACTTTATGCTGTCTATTTAATGACTAAAGTACAAAGTAATCTCCAGGAACTTCTAAACATCATCACCCTGTGCTGAATCTATTTTTTGTCAAGCGATTTCATAGTGAGTCTATGTCAGAACGGCTCTCGATGGCCATTGTGTGCTAGAGATGGCACCAGAGTGGGCAACAAGCTTGTTTCTCAGGACCTTAGGAAAACATTTCACTATGTCCTCCCAGTTTTCTTATTTGTGAAAAAACAGAGTTGACATTATTCTTTTTTTTTCTTCTTCTTCTTCCTATATTTTAAAATTTTGTCTCTCCCTCAGGTTTTCCAATCCAGTTATGTTTTTTTCCCCCTAATTTTTAAAGTATTTAATTCTCAGGCCAAAAAGTTAAGTAATACTTTCTTATTTGTGAAAAAAATGGCAAATAGTGTATTTGCCTTGTGGGGTATATTAGTCAGTTTTCTGTTACTGTAATATATACGGAGGTAACTTAAAAAGAAGAAAGGTTTATTTTGGCTCACAGTTTCAGAGGTTTCAAGACAGTGGTCACTTGATTGTTGCTTGGTGGCACAACACATTATCATGGGAGTGGGTGGCAGAGGAGGCCTGTTTACCTCATGGTGACCAGGAAGCAAAAAGAGAGAGACAGGAAGGGGTTGGGGTCCCAATATCCCCTTCAAGGGCATGTCCCCAAAGATCTAACTTCCTTTCACTAGGCCCCACCTCCTAAAAGTTCCCACAGTAGTACTTTAGCTGGGGACAAAGACTTTAGTATGTAGGCCTTTGGTGGAACTATAATTGTTATATTGTGTGCATGTACAAATATGTGGCAACAGATCCCATCATTATATACAACTATAATGCACCAATAAAAAAAGTAGAAGTTGAGGCTGGGGATGTGGCTCAAGTGGTAACGCGCTTACCTGGCATGCATGCAGCCCGGGTTCGATCCTCAGCACCACATACAAACAAAGATGTTGTGTCTGCCGAAAACTAAAAAAAATAAATATTAAAAATTCCCTCTCTCTCTCTCTCTCTCTTTAAAAATAGTAGAAGAAAAAAATTCAAACTATAGCAGCAGTTATTGGAAGAATGAAATGAATCCATGCCAAAAACCAAGGACCCTACCTGGCACCTATATGCAATGCAATTTTCCATTGCTTAAAAAATTATTATTCCTATCACTGTGGCACATTACTGGGTTCCCTGAGGCTGTGGCCATGTTCTTACATCTGGAGGTCAGCACTGGCTCTCAGTAAGGGCAGGTGAGGTGCAGCATTCAGCATGTTCTTCTGACTGCTTCAGGCCTTACGTGCATGGACCTGCTGTAGGGTCTCTTTGAAATATCTTTTGACCTTTTTAAATGGTGATAGGGGGGCTGGAGATATAGTTCAGTTGGTGGAGTGCCTGCTTCACATGCACAAAGCCCTGGGTTCAATCCCCAGAACCACAAAAACAAAAACCAAAAACTAAATGGAGGTAGGTGGATAATGGATGGAACACTGGTATTCTATTGTACACTGGACATCTGATGAAGATTGTTGTTGGGATCACGATGGGTTTTGGAACCAGAGATCAGGATTCTGGTTTTTCCCAAAGCAACTTCTATAATGTCATTTAACTTCTCCATGATAAGGTTTTCCTTATCTGAAACAAGGTGGTTGTGATGCTCACGTCATAAGGTTCTTTTGAAGATTTAATTTAAGAATGAAAACACCTTAGTGTAGAGCCTCAATAATAACAAAAATGTTCAAGACTGGCAGGTAACTATTATTTTAATGAGTGCTGAGTGACTAAGACACTCCCATCTTTAATTTTTGGTGTTTTAATGGAAGCACAACGTATAATTCTCTGCCTTCTTACCTTGTTGAACTTATTGCAGGAGTTTGACACCGTGAAGTTAGGGCTGGGACTCTAGGCATTGTTTTGTCTCTGGGGTTTGCTTGCTGCCTTGTGAAAGTATATTACATGTGAAAGTATGTGCATGTGAAAGTATATTACACTTGCATGCAGAATAGCACTGTGCTTTCAAGGTAGTATCAAGGAAGTAAAGCTGTTGACTTTGTCTTTTCTAGTGTTCCTGGTCTCTGTCAGCATCATGTAGGTTTTTGCTGCTCATTCCTCTTATTCCTGCAAGATGTTGCCTTAGAAAGAAAAGAATGAGTTCTAAAAGTAACGTACCTGACCTTGCTTCACATTCATCGCTACAATGGAAAAATAATGGGAATAATGCTTGCCTATTGAGTAGGGTGAATATAAGAATAGTATGAGAGGGAGCTTGTGAAAGTGTTGAACAATTAACATCATAAAGTAGTGGCAAGAAATGGACTTATGGTAGAGGTTAATGATAACAGCATAGAGTTGTGATGAACATTAAATTCTCTAATATAGAAAAGTAATCCAGAATATGGAAGGTGTATGATAGCTACTCCACAATTTTTGTGTTTGTATAAGCTTGGCAGTGGCTGTTGCTTCTGTAATTGTTTTATTCTATTGCCTATTTTACCCTGTTTTCTACTTTTCCCCAGTTTCTCCACTGGCTTCTTTGCAAAGACTGGTCGTAAGCTAAAATGCCTGTCCATCAAGTACTCTTACTTTCTAGCGAGTGGAAATTGTACCATCAAAAGTTCAACCTTTGGGTTTCCATCTGTTTCTGGCCATGGTGATAAATAACCAGCCTCTTCTCCAGGAAGGCTTCCTTTAAAGTCATTCTGGATACCTAAGAGTGCCAGAAATTTAGCTTGTAAAATTGTCTTCATTAACTTAACAAACCTTAGTCTTTGTAAAGCATGATGCTCCTTTCTGTGTACTACGAGAAAGTTAGAGGTAGAATTAGATAATGATTTTATATTGATGTTATATAAAACCCCATGCATGTTTGTTTATGAAAAAAGCTAAATATCATTTATTTCCTAATTTTCTATTAATATTTGTGGTATGTAACTAACATCTACCTATGTGTAATTGGAAGCAGATGGTGAAGGCTTAAGGAAAATTTGTGGGATTAAGAAATGAAAATAAAACCATTTATGTGCATTTTAAAATGTAGCTTTTATCATTATTCAGGTATGGTGAGGTCAGCAGATCAGGACGCAACTGTGATGAAAGATAGTTTGTTCCTCACAGGTTCCATATGAAGAGCAGACCACATCACACAGGGTCACAAAGGGAAGTGGCAGGTCAGGCTGGAGGCAGAGGGAGTCAGAGGAAAGGATTGGCCTTTTTTGTGGTTTCAATGGGGGGCCAGGTAAGCAGTTCAGGATCAGCTAGGTTGAATAACTTCAGTGTGCTCTGGGGTGTAGATGCTGCCTGGGGTGACTGGGGCAGAGGTATGTTGCCTTCTTGAATGTAGACAGAGAGGTCCTTGGCAGGATTGGGGTCTGGCTTGGTTAGTTGCATCTGGAAAATGTTCTTACAAGGGAATAGTTTTCTTTCTCCAGGAATTAGCTAGCCTTGGAAAGGGGCAGCCTTTCCTGGGCCAACGACAGGGCCTCAGATTGTGGAGCATTAAGAATGTAGGAAATAGTAACTGTATTACGTTTTGTTCTTGTGGATAAGGAGAAAACAGCCCTGATTGATTTCAGTGGTGGACCTCTTGGTTTAGCATGTGACATGTAGATCTGGAACAAGGAGCTAATTAGGTGTTGGTAAGGCTGTAATTTTGGATTGGTCCGCGTGTGATCCACTTGTGTTCTTACAGAGTAGAGCTCTGTTCAGAAGCCAACATAGCACAAATTTTTATCTCCTTGCAGACACTGGACTTGCCCACACGGATGAGAGGTGACTGGAGATGGTGCTTCAGCAAAACTTTGTCCCACTGCTATGAGAAATAACCTTGCAAAGTAGCTCATCCTTGGTTGCTTGCCTTTTTTTTTTTTTTTTTTTTTTTTTTTTTTTTTTGGTGCTGGGGATTGAACCCAGGCCCTTGTGCATGCAAGACAGGCACTCTACCAACTGAGCTATTTCCCCAGGCCAGTTGCTTTGTAATGTGGTAGTTCTTCAGGGAGGATAGTACAGCAGGGTGTTTCCTCATGTCAAATCAGTGCCATTTTTATTCAAGCTATCCTCGTGTATTGTATTTTTCTTCTGATGATCTTTGATTTTTGCACAGCTTCTTTTACTTTCTTTTGGTGATGGGGATGAAACTCAGAGCCTTATACATGTGACAGATCCACTCTACTACTGAGCCAGAATATTTTCTTTTTCTTTTTTTTTTTTGTGGTTCTAGGGATTGAATTTAGGGCCTCATGCATGCTAGGCAAACATTCCACCACTGAACTATATCCCCAATCCTCCTCTTACTCTTTAGTGTATACCAATAGAATGCATTTTATAAGTAAAATGGACAGTATAGCATAGTAAATTAAATAGGCATTTTAGTTTTTATTCTTTTTTTTTCTGGACCAGAAGATTTCTACTCTGATTTTTTTTATCTTGAAATTAATATTTTGTATAATTTTCTTATAATTTAAAAAATTTACAAAATTTGCTGGGTGCATGCCTGTAATTCCCCAACTCAGGAGGCTGAGGCAGGAGGGTCACAAGTTCAAGACCAGCCTCAGCAGCTTGGCGGGACCCTGCCTCAAAATAAAAAATAAGAAAATAAAAAAGACTAGAGGTGTAGCTCAGTGGTAAATTGCCCCTGGGTTCTTTACCAAAAGAAAAGAGAAAAAAGGAAAAAAAAAAAACAAAAACATACCAACAATTTAGGAAATGCTCCCTGCCCGCCTCCCCAGTGGGGAATTGATCTTAGAACCTCACACAGTGGTAGGGCATGTGCTCTACCATGAAGCTACTCCACCCCCTGAAATTCATGCTTAATGTTAAAACCCTGGAAACTAGGGCAAGGTAAAGAACAGAAAGGTCATCTAACATCCCACAACCCTGATTATATTTTAGTGTATTTCTCTTTCACAAGTATGCCCTTTAGCACTTTTTCTGTGTTACATTAAAGACATCTTTTTCAGGGATTGTGTGTTAGTCTGTCATAATTTCCATATCTTGTTATCTTGAAATAGTGTTTGATCTCACTGGAAACTTATTTTCATTGCTGTCATTGAAGGGGCCTTGTGAATAAAGATGTAGGTATGTAGGTTGTCATCATTTAAATGCAGTTTTTAAGCCAGGCGCCGTGGCCCATGCCTGTAATTCCAGTGGCTTGGAAGGCTGAGGCAGGAGGATCGCGAGTTCAAAGCCAGCCTCAGCAACCTAATTAGGTCCTAAGCAACTTAGTGAGACCCTGTCTCTAAATAAAATATTAAAAAGGGCTGAGGATGTGGCTCAGGTAAAGTGCCACTGGGTTCAATCTCGGGTACCAAAAAAAAAAAAAAAAGATGAAGAAGAAAAATGCTATCTTAATTTTTTATAGTCCTGGGGATTGAACCCAGGCCTTGTGCATAAGAGGCAAATACTTTACCACTGAGCTATGCTCCCAGCCCAACATAGGACTGTTTAAAGGTGCAGTTTGAATACAAACCTGTGCCTGCTGTTGGTCTGGTCTCAGATGACCACCCGGGGGAATTTCTGGTTCCCTCTATGCCCATGCTGCTGGCCTGTGAGCCATACTTGAAGTGTCAGGAGCTGAGGTAATTTAGGATGCACTGCCAGGTTTCTGTTCTCGAGACTAAAAGGCTCAGGCGTTACTCCAGTTGAACTGGGCTAACTGGGCTGTGCAAAATAACCACACAAGAGAAACAAATAACTTTTTCTTTGGGGTCGCTGTGACGGCTCCTCTGACCTTAAGGGTCTGCAGAAAGAGAGAGAGAGAGCACGTGCTGACCCCTTTTATTGAGGAGAAGCTATTCAAATGAGGCAAGGGGTCAGGTTTCAGGGGGCTGAGTCTATCTTCATGATGTCCACTGTCAGCAGGGTGACTGACATCTAGGTAGGCCACACCCAAGGGCACAGTAAGAGAAGGGGACACACACAAGGCACTTCCATGGAACACTCTATCCTAAACAGGGCAAGGGGTTATATTACAAAGGAACAGGTGAGCATAGCTTCACCCATGGGGCTGTAGCAAGACACAGTCACTCGAACCCTAGAAGAGTGGGGTAGTCTAGCAGCATGGGTGCCTGATGCCACATGGCCCAGCAGAGGAGTTAACTCAGTCAGGTGCGAAGTTGGTCTTCCACAATGCACCAAGTGCTCTCTGCTTCTTCTATGAAGCAGTCCCTGCTTTTGTTCTGAACTATGTATATGGGGACCCTTTTCACTTCCTGGCTTCATCCCTCATCCAGGCATTCAAGACTCTAGCTCTTCCCAGTGGCCTTTGCATATCCACACACTTAGCAAACCTCTGTCCTGTTTACCCCAGCAAGCTCCTCAAGTTTCCCCAGGACACCCTCCACCTATCAACACCCTACCGCAAATCAGGAGCCCAGTTGTTTTTTTTTTTTTTCAGTTACTTCTATCCACCCAGTTCCCTGTCTGGGAGCTCAGGGCTAGTGCGGTTTCCTTCTCTTCCATGGAGGGTGGTGGCTCCCACTTCAGAGGCACCATGGCTCAAACTTGTCTTGACCCACCCTGGCTCTCCACTTGGGACTCTATGAACACCAAGGCCTTGGATTTCCCTGGGAGAAGGAAGGAAGGGCGAGACAGATTCAGGGCCTTCAAAGGAGCCCTGTTTGTTCAGTCCAACATCACTCCACCCAGCGACTGGAGAAATGCTAGGTTTGACTGAACAAATAATAGTAATTAAGATCATTTCCTGAACTGCCTACCCCTTGGGCCTGTTTACCTTGCAGCCCAATAATAGTTCATTTAGGGTATATGTTAGCCTTGCTTTGAGGCCTTTTGTTTGATTCTGATGATGGGGTGCTAGCCTTTACAGTACAGGGCTGACAAGAGCTGTACCTTTGTAATTTCAAAAAGTAGAGGGAGCATCACTCCCAGCATAATCAGGTGGCTTGTTTGATGAAAAAGAAGTGCCTCAGGGGAGACCTCTCTTTAGACCCCCACACTTGCTTGTGTTGCCTAATGAGTAAGAAGCAGGAAAGTGAAGGTCAGAAGAGCATTGTGCAGTGGGGGGGAGCATACGAGGTCATTTTCATTTCAGTTGGTGTTATGATGAAAGTATGATTTCTGGCCTCGAGGCTACCCTGGAACTTGACTGTCAGCCTACTGAGTCACTGGGAATTCAGGCATGTGCCACTGTACCCCGCTGTGGACCCTTTTGCAATGTATTTTGGGGTACTGGGGATTTAACCCAGGGACATGTTATCACTGAGCTATATCCCCAGACCATTTTATTTTATTTTAAAAATTTTCAGATGAGGTCTTTCTAAGTTGCTTAGGGTTTTGCCAAGTTGCTGAGGCTGGTCTTGAACTTGCGATCCCCCTGCCTCAGCCTCCCAAGTCACTGGGATTATAGGTTTGTGCCGCTGTGCCCTGCACTTCAGTGCATTTTCTCAAGTTGGGGGCCCAGGGGGAATTGCACTCACATGGTAGTTCTCTGCCTATTGGTGCGTGGAGGCAGCACATATCTGAATCAGTTGAGGATGTTGGGGTTGTGAGTCATCTGGCTTTAGAAAGATGACCTGGTTCAGAAGTGGGTAGAGGGTGCTGAAAAAAATCTACTGGGTATCTGGGCAGTGCTTCACCGCAGAAAAAGCAATGAACTTTTTCTTGTTAAATAGAGTACACCTATGTATTCCTTAAAGTGAGAGAGGGAGATGAATTTCAAGGATGAAAGAAGAGAGCTAGGAAGAAGCCTTCCTCAAGTCTTGAGGGACTGATGGAAGGTAAAATTAACTGTGAGAAAATGTTTTCTCAGCTGTCGGAAATCAGTACAGCTGTTACTTTGGCTCTAAGAGAAAGCTGTCTAACAGAGCCTTTCATGTACCCCCAGCCTCTCATACAGAAAGGGAGGGAGCTAAAGGGGCAAGGGTGACTCTGTAGGAGGTTACTGTGGGCCTTTCCCTCCCTTTGTCCTTCCAGAGCCTCTGCTCCTGCCTCTGAGCGCCGACACCATCCAGTACAGTGATGGTTTTTCAAAGCAGAGACCTGAAGTCTGACTCTTCTTTTTCCAATTTGCTTTTATTCATGTATTGCCTTCATGTTGTCATTTTGTGAATCCAAAAAAGTAGGATTATATGGAATCCTCTGACTGTCCTGGACACCCCAATGTAGGTGAAATATGTGCAGGCTTCTCCAAACCTAGGGGTAATTTACTACTGAGCCATATCCCTAGCCCTTTTAATTTTTTTTTTATTTTGAGACTGAGTTTCACTAAGTTTCCAAAACTTGCCTTGAACTTGAGATCTTCCTGTCTCAACCTTCTGAGGAGCTGGGATTATAGATGTGTGTGCCACTGTGCCCGTGAGGCTGACTTTCTTGGAAGAGAAATGACTTTGTCACTTGGCAGTGGTCAGAGGCATTATTTTGAATAGTGACCCCCTTCTGTTGCATAGGGAAGGAAAGTGGCCAGTAATTGATCTTGCATCTGTATTGTGAGGGGGGTGCAGAGGAGCGATGTGGTGGGACATTTTCTGCTGTCTGCTTTTCAGGTGGGGGAAGGGAGGGAGGTACATCAGGAGTGGGCCCTGATCATGGGGTAGGCTTAACTGTACAAGCCCACTTAGTTTTGTGGCCACTCTGGGGTTAGTGTGTTGTGTCCCAGATTTTCATTTTAACTATGTTGTTATGGAAACCTTTCAAAACCTGCAACTTAGACGCTGCCTTCTTACTAGGGTCACCATAGCATCTTTTAAACCTATTTGCCATGACTTCTCACTTAGTTGTCTTGAATGTCTATTAATGTATTGTAGATATTGAACCGTGGAACACAGAGACTGAGTTATTGGCCTGTTCGCCTTCCAGACTGCTGAGTTGTTTGTACCAGTGTAGTTTTTGCTTGCCCACCAACGCCTGCCACTAGACTTGTCCTTGAACCAAATCACCTCACCTTTCTGAGCCTAAGTTCTCACTTCATGGAAATGAGGACTGGATAAGATCAGAGGTTTTTGATCTTTTTGATCTAACTAGACATTCTCCGGTTTGAGTTGAATTTTCTGGATGCTGAATTAGATTAAAATCCACTAGAATTTGAACTTTATGAGGGTACTACTAGCTCCTCAAGCTAGCCCTGCTCACTAAGAAGTTTTGGATAAACATTTGCCATATAAATATTTAACTACCTTTATAGCATTATATTATAGCTCATTCATGTCTCATACACTGGAGTTGTGTGTAGAATTTTGTCTGGTAGAGAAAGGAGTGTATCCTTGCTAAGTCTGTGTCACTGTGGCTCTCCTGTGCTCGGAGGTCCTCCCTGCCCCAGATCTCTGACAGTAGTGAAATGAGCTCATTTCTGTTCCCCAACTCAGAACATAGTTTTGCCTCTTGTTGGCTCTGTGGCCTTACCACCCGTCTGTAAAGCACTCTGTGGCTTGGCAGGGCTTGGGAACTGGGCTGGCATCAGGCATCTCTTGGAAAGGGTTTGCCAGATTTCTCCATTGCAGCATAATCTCCATGACACAATGAGGCAAATTTTGGGTTTAGTGTTTCAGTAGCTGCCAGTTGATAAGCTGTTATTTATAAAGTAGAATAAGAAGATTCCACTCTTGCTCTTTTATGAGAATATTTTTGAATTTTTCCTTTTCTTTAGTTTCTTCTTCTTCTTCTTCTCCTCTTCCTTTTCCCTTCCTTCCTTCTCTTCCCCCACTTCTTTGTGTGTGTGTTGTGGTGTGGTGCTAGGGAGCTCCACCACTAAGATACACCCCCAGACTTTTTTGCACCACTGCACCTGGCCATGGTTTCATTTTCTTACACCCCTTTCCTCTAGAAATTGAGCTTGACTCTTCTTTTGCTGCTCTGTTCTTCTTCTTCAGAAGGTACAAATAACTGTTCCAATAGCTTGGTTGTTTCCTTAGTGGAAATAAAGGTACAAAGACAGCTTTAGTTTGAGCATTTGACAGGCATTTTTATACACACAGAAGGGCCTTTCTCAAATTGCTGGGATGCTCCTTTGGGTTCAAACCTGGGTTCATACTAGGCCCATAAACCCAGGCAGGCTGATTCAGTAGCTCTTGCTCTTAACCCTTAAATCAGTGATTCTCAACTGTGGAACAGTTGTCTGGAGACATTTTTGATTGTCAGGAGTTGCAGAGGAGTAGCTAGTTGATACTGGCATCTAGCTGGAATGGGCCAGGGACACTGCTAACCATTTCACAGTGAGCATAACAGCCCCCAGGATAATGCACTATCCATCTCCATTATCAGAAGTGCTTGGTTTGAGAAACCTTGATCAAAGGATTTTCCTCCCAGGAATACTGGTTTTCTTTTGAGCCCTCAGAACAAGGTGGAGTTTACTTTTAACCTTAAATCGTACAGATTCTATCAACCTACTAAAATATATAGTGGTCCCCTCTTATGTGGGGAGAATATGACACAAGACCTACAGTAGATGCCTCAAACCCTGCATAGTAACAGACCCTGTGTAGACATTGTTTTTTCATATAAGTCCATATGACAAGGTCTAGTTTATAAATTAGGCACAGTAAAAGATAAACATCAATAAGTAATAATAAAATAGTTCACCATAACAGCTGTGTCTTTTCATTAGTATTTTGCAATAAAGGAAAGTATGTTTATATCCCCCAAACTAAAATAGAGCAATTATAACAATGTACTATAATAAAAGTTATTTACAGCTTATGAATTGTTTATTTCTGGAGTTTTCCACTTAATGTTTTCAAACCTTGATGAACTGACAGTATGAAGGCATGGGAAGCGAAACCACAGATAAAGGGGGAGTGTATCAAGTGTGGTATTTTTATAATTATACAAGTAGGGAGGGTGAGGTGATGGAACGATCAATGGAAAGACTCCAACTGTCGTCTGAGAGCAGAGAACCTGATAAACATCCTTTTGGTTCTGAGAGTAACCCTAACCTCGTGAGAAAGAGGCTCCCAAAAAAGAAGAGCAGCTCTGCCCAAGGCCCCGTAGTAACCTAAAGCTGGTCACAGCCCATCGTTGCCCAGTTCAGACTTGGCTCCAATGGCTCGGGGTACCAAGTTGATGCTCGACTGCACTTTTTCTGGAAGCACTGTTGAGAGTGGAAACTAACATGTTCTAGAACATGGAAATCTGTGTGAGAAATAATCATTTTCTAGTGCGCAGTACAGCAGGGATTTTCTTTTTTTAATGACTCAATTACAGTAATAGTTCACTCTGGCTGTGTTTTACCAGTGGAGTAGCTGATGTAGGCTTCATTTACTCTCTGGCTGATTCATTTCACAAATATTTGAGTGCTTACCACCTACGAGATGGGACAGGAATGCTGTTTGGTTTTCTTCCCAAACAGAAACTTGTGGTCATGTTTTTCTAATTATAAGATATGTGCATGTTGCAGAGCTTGGAAAATACACAACAGCATTATCACTCAATCCTACAGTTCCCCTAACTACTGTTCATACGTTGGTATATCCTTCTAGATTGTTTTTTTGTTGTTGTTATTGCTGATCTATGACGGTTATATTTTTAGCCCAAATGCTGTTGTCTGAAGTGTGGAACACAGAGGCTGAGTTCTATTGTGTTGTTAACTGTTTTCAGTTGATACTACATGGACATCTTTCCATGGCAGTTAGTTTTCCTGTGTAACTAGAAAAATCATTTTAATGAGTGAATTAAATTGTATAAGATGAATCTATCGTAATTTAAGAGATCAGTACTCTCTGTTGAATATTTAGGTTTCCTTTCTCATCTCAAACATGTAGATGGCTATATATGTATGTATGTGTGTTGTGTATGTATCATACATATAAATATATATATATATATATATATATATATATATATATATATATATATATATATAAAAGCATATGTAACATGTGTATATTTGTTTTCTTTCTTAGTAAAGTTCGAAAAAAGGTCTCTGGTTACTACTGCATTCCCAGGAATGAACATGACACATAGGAGGCAAGCTGTAAAAGAAATGCTGGCTGAATGAGTGAATGGATTGGTTATTTCACAGGATTAGGAACTGGTTTTGTTGTTGTTGTTTGGGGGGGGGGGGCAGGGTCTTGCTATGCTACTCGGGCTAGCTTTAAACTTGGCGATCCTCCTACTTCAGAGCAACTGGGCTTTTAATATGGGGCAAGGTTTGGGAGTGAGGCAGGGAGCTTGGTTCTTGGGTGCTTGAGCTGCTTGGGAAACAGCTCTGTAGAAATCATTCAGGACCCTGCGGCCAGAAGTTGCATGGGAGACATAGAGGGGCACAGAAGGACAATAACTTGAGGTATTTTGACTGCTTACTGTACACACAGGGGAGGAAAGACAAACTGCTGCTTTCCTTTTGTTCCTTCCTCTCAGCACAACCAGCTTCCCTTCTGGAGGCAGCCAAGGATTAGGGCTGGTTTCAGACCAGTGTGACCCGTCCTGTTCACCCTCGTAAGCCAGCAGAAAGTGGGTCAGAGTGGCAAAGTCTGCCAGGTTTAAATCTTGGCTCTACCACTTACTAGCCCTGTGACCTTAAGTTGCCTTACCTCTGAGTCCTGGTCTCATCTCTGTTAAACAGTGGTGATAATAATGGGTAACAGTAATAGTCGTTGAGATTAATACGTGTTAGCTATTGTTAGCTAATATGCCTATGGATTAAGTAAGCTTCAAAAGGCTGCCCTATATTTGTTCGTGTGGCATAAATTTGCTATAAATCCCAGATAAGCCAACTCCCTAACACATGTGATTCTCTATAGCACACTCAGTCATCTTGTGAATCCAGATCTACCTGCAGCTGCCCTGGTTGAAGAGTGAGACTCTTCTATTGAAAGAGGGATTTTTGTTCTTGGTCTAGCTTTTAAGTCCCATCACTCCATTGCCTTACTGTTGGTCAAGTATGGTCCCTGACACCGTGATGGTGAGAGTTGACTGACACCCTCACCCCCATCTTCTCACCCTCTAGTGGGATAAGCTCTGTATAACCTTAGTAGGAAACTGTTTCTGAACATGGGGTGAGGAGAAATGAGCTGCAGAATGCTGGTTGTGGGGTCCAGAATTTCAGTGAACATTGCTGTTGAAGCAGAATAAATTGCTCATTTCCTCTCTGCTGACCACAGGGTCTCAAAGGTAATTCTATATCGTGAAAGAGCAGGAAGAGAAGTGGGCCCTGGCACAGTCTGGGTGACATTGTATATTACTGAAAGATACAGAATCCAAATATAGGATATAAAGCATTATCTCAGTTCAGTTTCATGTCTTTGATCTTTTTCTTTGATTTTCTTGATATTGCAGAATCCCTATCATGCCCAGGAACACCTGAATTCTCTTCTAGCAGCTTGAGTACCTTTGATAGTTTTGAGGACTTTCTCTGATTCCACTTTCTGCCATTTATCAAGGAGCAGTATTGTCATTTTCATAGTTAACAAAAATCTTTTATGTCTTTCCTCAGCTTTGCTAGGGCTCCTGTGCTCACTGAAGTCAGGAAAAGGGAGTGAAGAAAGGGTAGTGTTGGATTTAAGGATGTCTTTCCTTGGAAGGTTTGGATTTGGTTTAGACACATAGGCCATCTTAGCTATCCAGAACCATTAAAGAGTATGTCTTATAGCAGCTCAATTCACAATAGCTAAACCAACCTAGGGGCCCTTCAACAGATGAATGGATAAAGAAAATGTGGTACATATACACAGTGGAATATTACTCCTCTTTAAAGAAGAATGAAATGATGGCATTTGCCTATAAATGGATGGAGCTGGAGAATATCATGCTAAGAGAAATAAGCCTATTTCAAAGAACCAAAGGCCAAATGTTTTCTCTGATATGCAAATGCTAATTTGCATATCAGAGAAAACATTATCGTGATAAGGGTGGGGGGGCTAGGTAAGAATAGAGGTACTTTGGATTAGGCAGAGGGGAGTAAAAGGAGTGGGGGGATGGGTGTAGGAATGATAGTAGAATGAATTGGACATCATTACCCTATGTGCATATATGATCACACGACCCATGTAATCCTACATCATGTACAACCAGAAGAATGAGAAGTTATACTCCATTTATGTCTGGTGTGTCAAAATGCATTCTATTGTCATGTATAACTAATTAGAACAAATTGAAAAAAAAAAAAAAAGAGTATGTCTTTCAGAATAGGTGTCTCTCACATTGCTGAGGGCTTTATCCTCTCATAAACCCAAGCACTAAAACTAAATAAAAAAATGGTTCATGTTTGGGATCATTCTTCTTGTGACAGATGCATCGTTTGCTTTCTTAAGTGGAGTGGAAGGGACCCTGTTGCCTGGGCCATTATCATGAATGTGAGTCACTGCACCACTGTGTGTGACAGGGTACCATGCAGCACCTGGGGATGTCTGAAAGCTTTCATGTTCTCTGCTTGGGAGCTCTTGGTGCTTTTCCCTTGATCCATTTTCTCTCGGGCTTTGGGGTTGACTCAGCCTGCTTTCCAACCACCATGGTTTTCAGCATCTAAAACTTTACGGCTGACAGGGATATCCTGTTACCTCTTGCAGAGAGATGAGAATGTGGCACAGATGCCATCACTCTACCCATGCTTCTGGGAGTAGCACTCATTGGTCATCGCATGTTCCCTTTTGAGGTGTTCAGACTTAGAATCCTCTTTATCATAGAGTTCCAGGCAGCCACTGGCGTCAGGAGGATGTCAGATGAAATCCGCTCACCTACCGTCCACTGTCTACCTGGGCTCCTTCCAATTTCAGGTGAGGAAAGCCAGGACCCAGAGCCACCTGGAGGAGAGTTCTGGTTCTCAGATGGTGCTCTTATGTGCTGTGGGCTTCAGAACCCTGGTAATTAGGCCATTGGAACTGTGATTCCTACACTTGAGAGGGGAGAGAAGGGCTCTTATGAGTAAGATACAAGTTGTGCACGTGTTCGTGCTTATTCTGTGCATCCGTTTGGCTTTCTTCCTGATTCTTTGCTATTTCTAGTTGGGGGTGTTGCCATCTGGGAATTCTAGGTAAGGAGGGTATTGTGCTTTTTAACTTAACAGAAGTACCTGAAGTCAGTACTAACCTTGGCTCGTTGTTCTGTGAGCAGTTCTGCACAGGCCTCCCTCAGACCTTGGAAGAAGGATCTGTGCCAAGGTCAGTGGAGAGGCCAGGGAGGGAGACGGACGGTTTTCATGGAATGTGTGTGTGTGCTGTGGGGGCTGTTCCTAGGAGAAGGAGAAAAGCTGTGAGGGAGAGGCCCGGCCTCAGGTAGTGAGCTCCCAGCTTATCTTCTCATTTTGACCCTTTGCCCAGGCAAAGACAAAGCACCTTTTATTTATGAAAGCCTTTCTGTTCATGCTGTTGCTACATCTAATGAACAGCAGAAGTGAGAGTGGGAAAGGGCTCTTTGATTGCAAGATTTTTCTTTTTAATGTTTGGGGGAGGGGATGGTTCTTTAGAAAGAGAGAAAATCACATAAGTCCATACAACATTTGCAAATGCTTTTGTAGCAAAATCTTTAAACTTTGTTGTTTTCCTCAAGTAGTTAGATTTCTTTTTTATTTTTATTTTTTAATTTTAAGAGTAATATGTGCATGTGATAAATACTCAAAACAGGAGAACAGAGCAGTGATAAGTAGGTGTCTCCTTTCCCTCCACACATCTAGGCTCACTCTACAGGTAATTTGCCTTAGCAAGTGGTCTTGTGTCTCCACATGCGCTCCACATGCAATTGGCTGGGGCTGTCCTAACAAAATGTCACCATCCATGTGGCTTAAACAGCAGAAATTTAATCTCTCACTTCACATAGGATTAGGGACCACCCCAATGAGATTATTTAACCTTAATTACCCCCTTGAAAGACCCTATTTCCTATTTTATACCTCAACGTAAGAATTTTGAGGGGACATAATTCAGCCCATAATATGGACATACTGTGTGTGTGTGTGTGTGTGTGTGTGTGTTATTGGGGATTAAACCCAGGGCTCTACCTCTGAGCTACATTCCCCCAGCCCTTTTTATTTTGAGGGAGAGTCTTGCTAAGTTGTCCAGATTGTCCTTGAGCTTGCTGTCCTCCTGCTTCAGCCTCCCAAGTAGCTGTGATTACAGGCATGTGCCACTGTGCCCAACTCCGATTTACTCTTTTAAATAACATTCCATTTTGAAGATAGCCCATAATTCATTTAACCTCAGCCCCTGTATAGCTGGACAGTAAGGCTTTTTGCAGTGTTTGTGTCTAAATCCCTGTACTCTTGTGGAAATGTTCTAGAAGGATTTTAAGCATAGCTCTTTAAAGAGATTGTCTGACTCCCTTTTGAGTATAGAATAATTTCTCATGGGAAAGGAGAGTGCAGTATCCAATACTGTTTGTGATTCGATGCTGGTGAGAAAGTCAGAGTGCAGGGCACCATTCGTGCCTTGGGCCCCAGGAAATGGAATCCTCAGCCACTTTGAGGAGTGTCAGTGTCATGGCTTTACTGAACATTATTTGGTCATCATCCATTTGTTGAGCCACCATGGACAGGCATTGTTTGGCTCATTTAAAAAAAAAAAAGGCTTTATTTTTTTAGAGAAGTTTTAGGTTTACAACAAAATCAAGCAGAAGATAGAGAGATCTCTCGTGTTCACCCTGCTCCTACACATGTACAATCTCATCCACTATCAACACTCCCAGCAGAGGAACGTATTCATGGCATCTGGTGAACCTACACTGGCATGTCTTCATCACCCAAAGCCCATAGTTTACACAAGGTTCTACATTTACTTATTTTTTTAGACTTGGCTTATTCTACAAAAGGCTTATGCCCTCTGGAACCTGGGACAATAAGATGCTGTCTCTTCTGTCCAACTTTGTGACAGTCCTAGAGTTAGCCTGGCTAGGAATTGATGTTTCCAGTTTTAAAGGTGAAGATCAGTTGGGGTGAGTGACATGCTGAGGGTAATAAGCTGTAAGTGGTAGGGGCCATAGTTGTGTTCTTCTAGAAGCAAGTTAGGGCTGTGAGAGTTTCCTAGAATGCCAAACTAATTATCTATTTCACAGATGTTGTTTTGAATTTCTATCTGGTGAGTTTAGCTTAAGGTAATGTGTTTGTTCCCTTGGTTGTTGGCATAGTTTGCTTTGAAAAATAACTTTTGGGCTATTAAAGAAAGTCTCTGGGCTGGAGTTATAGCACAGTTGGTAGTGTGTTTGCCTCGCATGCACAAGGCCCTGGGTTCAATCCCCAGCATCACACACACAAAAAAAGTATCTTTTTATTTTAATGTATATATATATATATATATATATATATATATTTTACAGATGGACACAATACCTTTATTTTGTTTTTATTTATTTTTATGTGGTGCTGAGGATTGAACCCAGAGCCTTACACATGGGAGGCAAATGCTCTACCAATGAGCCACAACCCCAGCCCCAGAAGTATCTTATTGAATTGTAACATATGGAATGTGTATATATATGTACACGTATACACATAATACATTTACAAATAATTTTTAGTCGTTAATGGGCTTTTATTTTATTTATTTATATGCAGTGCTGAGAACTGAACCCAGTGCCTCACGCATCCTAGGCAAGCACTCTTCCACTGAGCCACAGCCCCCTGCCCACCATATGCATCATGTGTATACAGTTGGTCCCTTGAGCTTCAAGTTGCACATTCCCATTATGTTCTGCAGAGGTGGGTGGCTGAAAGCATAGCCTTTCCCATCCTGGTGGGTCCCTAGGTGCGCATACAGTTCTTTCTTAGACTCTAGATTTAGGCAGACCATGCTCTTGGGCCCCTCTCTTGCTTTTCATATTCTTTCTACCAAACTTTATCCTTTCTTTGGTTCTTGACCTCTTTTCTTGCTCTTAGCTGATCCCCCAACTCTGTTTTCTCCAACTGTGCCTTCCTGTTTATTACTGGCCATCTCCCAAGCCATTAATGCTTCTCAGTAAAGACATATCAGATCAGTTCTGGTGGAAGCTCTGATTCACACTAAATTCGTCAGAAAGAATGGTCATCTTGGAGCTTGAAAGGCTGACCTGCAGAAGGCTGGGATGAACATGTTTTTAAAGTGGTGGCTCAATATATGACACTGAGTGTCCTCCAGTTTAATTCAGCCCTGACACTTACTACCCAGGGTTAGTGCAGACCCCTCAAATTAAGGGCTCAGTCCCACAACACCAATTGCAAATTTAGGTTTTCTGTATTCTGACTGACTGGCTATAATAGGGGTTTCCACTAGCCCACCTTGGGTTTCCTTGAACAGCTCACAGAACTCAGGAAATTCTTTCTTGTTTACTGGTTTATTATAAAGAACACAAGGAACAGCCAGGTAAAAGGGTACATAAGGGTGAGTCCAGAAAGGCCCAAGCACAGGAGCATCTGTGCCTATGGGATTGGGGCACACCACCCTCCCAGCACGTGGCTGCGTTCACCAACCTGGCTTCTCTGAATCCCATGGATTGGAGTGTTCATGGAGATGCCATTCTATAGGTATGACTGATTAAATCATGGAGCTTTTGGTGTTTGACTCAATTTACATTTCCCCTCCCCAGGCATGGGTTAGGGAGCTGAACTTTCCAGTCCACTAAGCCACAGAGCAGATTTCTTCTGCCCCTACCCTAAAATACCCAGGGCTCCCAAGAGTCACCTCATTAGCACAGACTTGCCTCCTCCAGCACTCTGGAAATCCAAGGGGTTTTAGAAGCCCTTAGGCTAGGAACCCGGGATGAAGACCAAATATGTATTTCTCATTCTGTCACAGTATCACGCTCTGAGAGGATGTCTGTGCTCTTTTCTAGTTGGCCTGCTGCTGTGGGCCTGCAGGCTGCTCCCTCTGCTGCGGCTGCTGCCCCAAGGTGCGTCAGTCACGGACCACCCGCTTCATGTACGCGCTGTACTTCATCCTGGTCGTCTTCCTCTGCTGCATGATGATGTCACCCACCGTGGCTAAGCAGATGAAGGAGCACGTAAGTTTGCCTGTCTTCAGCTCTTGATCCTGCTGCTGTTTGCAGGCGTTCGGAAAACATGATTTAGAGGACGGGATCTCATCCCCATGTGGTTTGGGGTACAGTTGTTCTTCCTGAACCTTCCTGAAGCCTTCCCAGCCAAGCAGGCCAACATTAACAGCTTGGTCTTTAGGAGTGGGATGGAGTAGTCTGATGCTTATGGTGGAGAATGTTTATATCAGAAGACTGAGTGTTTTGTCTTTGCTTTGTTTATATCTGTTCCTGGTGAAATATACAGGCTTCTCTTGTAGACCTGTGTACTTTTCCCTTGTCAGAAGGATGACTGCCAGTATTTCAAGAAGCAGCTGCTATAAACAGTTCTTAATGGGAGGGAGGATACAGCTTAGATAGGTCCACAGATAATAGGGAGTGGGCTCTGGGATGATTTTTAACCTTTCTGGGCAGATCAGTTGTTGGCTGGTGTCTCCAGGGGTGAGTGATAGATTCCAGTCATTTTTTTGTGCAGTGTGTACAGAAGTAGGCCTGGTATGTGATGCTCATGGATGCGCACCATCAGGCCTTTTCTTGGAATTTTCCCCGTGACCCCACAGTAGGCTCTGGATCAGTCAGATTCTGGGGGAGTGTGGTGGGATCCTCGAAGAAGCTCAATAACACCCTTCTTCCTCTGCTAGGTTCTGAACTAGTTGGTAAAAGAGATTAGATGCCAACATCACCTTCATTCCTTATAAAGTGATGTGATACAGTGTGGCTTGTATCCGCGGTGAGGTGGGTTTCTTCCTACTGAGCCCCTACATGAGTCGTACCCAGCTGGGCACGGTCAGCAGGGAACAGGGCAGAATTCATCTGCCAGAGCACAGGCCGCCAGAGAGAAGGCGACTCTCAGCCCATGCGAAGTGGGAGAGAAAAGACTAGACATCCAAACCCCATTTTCCTGTGGAAACTCACATTCAGCGCGGTGTTCTCTGGGCGCTGACCAGTGGGGAGGTGGAGAGAGGCCTGGAGCAGGCTCTGATGGCGCCAGCTCCGTGTGAAGATGCCTCACAGGGGAGCAACTCCTGCAGCTGTTCTAAATGAACTCAATTACTTCAAAACAACCATCTTCTTTCTTTCATTATTTTATTTTTTTCCTCTTTGTGGTGCTGCAAATGGAACCCAGCACCTCCTGCATGCTAGATAAGCATTCTACCACTGAGCTACATCCCCACCCCAAAACACCATTTTCTTAAAAGCATTTGGCATGTTCTCATCCATTAGTTAGAGGATATCTTTTTGAAGCTGTTTCTTGGGTGAGACACTCTTAATTGTCGTATGGCATTGGGTGTAGTGGAAACTAATGCCAAAACCCGTGAAGTTTGGATACTCTGATTGCTTTAAACCTACAACTCAATGAGGCACTGGAATGGGAGCATTCAAACGAGGAAGGAAGCTTATCATTTGGAAGAGAAGATGGGGAGTCTTCCATGGCCTAAAACAAGGCAGAACTTTCATCCAGAAAGGCTGGATGAAATACAGTGGAAGTTTAGAGGCAGGGAGGCTAAGACCTGAGGCCGCCTCATGGGTCGCTGCCAGTTTTGCTCTGTGTTGGTGTGTTTACTTCCTGCTCTCCTATTTCATCAGGGTTTAACCTTGTATGCAAGAAGTTGGAGAATTGGTATACCACAAGGGTAGATTTGAGCTCTTAATCTCCTATTTACTACTTCTGTTTTTCCAGGAGCATAATGTTCTTTTAAAATTCAATAAGCAGTGGCTTGATGATCCCTTGTGGTCCCGTGGTGGGAACTCAGTGTCCCAGATGTCTGTGGCATGATTCCTGCTCTTCAAAAGTTTTCAGTCCTGGTGGAATCAAGCCTGGGATCCAAGCGACAAAATCTGTAACTATACATACATGTACTATCTCTTAGGAGTGAATTTGTTGAAATATTGCTACTGGAAGGTAAAGGTCATTTGTGAGCTATAGGTATGTGTTTTAGAACATGAATTTCATAATAATTTTTTTTAAGTTGTCAACGAACCTTTATTTATTTTTTTAAAATATCTTTTTTTGTTGTTTTTATGTGGTGCTGAGAATCGAACCTAGTGCCTCACGCATGCTAGGCGAGCACACTACCACTTCAGCCACATCCCCAGCCCCTCATAATAATTTTAATACATGATTATGCCTTTCTCTATAAAACAATCCCTAACAACTCCAGCCAGTTATCTGTGCTTTCGGACTGTCGGTAGAACACTCAAGGAGCAGAAGATATTGCCCAGTTTTGTTGGGAAGGCTTCATGAAGGAAGTGTCTTGTATGGACTATAAGTATTTTGTAAGTATTTGTTATACACAGAATGCAGAATGGCAGAATGCAAATCATTTCACAGTACACATATAGAGTAGAATTTTTCAAGTCACTGATAGTACACAAAGTATGTTCACACCATTCGTGTCTTCATACATGTACTTAGAGTAATAATGTCTAACTCACTCCACCATCATTCCTACCCCCTTGCCCCCTCCCATCCCCTCCCTCCCCTTTGCCCTATCTAAAGTTCCTCCATTCCTCCTATGCTCCCCCCACATCGCCATTATGAGACACCATCCTCATATCAAAGAAAACATTGGCCTTTGGTTTTTTTACTTCACTTAGCATTATATTATCCAACTCCATCCATTTAAGTATTTTAATAGCTAGTGTTTATTGGGTAATACTACGTGCCAGGCTTTATTTCAAGCATTTTACCTCTGTCTTCTCCTTTACCCCCAGTAACTGGCCTTAACAGTAGCTGCTGTTATGCTTCCTGTTCTAGAGATAAGGAAACTGAAGCACTTGGTCGTTTGAGCTCCTTGAGCCGGGTCTCCAGCTGTTGGGTGGGAGACTTGGGATTTAGAAGTTGGTCTGAATGTGTTCTTAGCTCTGGACTGTGTAGCTTGAGAGGAGGAAGAACAAGCCCAGGGTATGTATCGAGGGACCAGCAAGAATAACAGAAGGTCAAATGACCAAACCTTGCAGAATTTCAGTGCTAAGGTGAAGTGTTTGAATGTGATTCGGTGACAAATGTAAGCCAGTGTAGATTCTTGAGCAGGAGGCCATCATCACTGAAATGGAGAGATTTAAGGAGGTGAGCTCCACATGGTGTGTGTGAGGTGGTTTGGGGTCAGAGACCAGATGGAGGGAGAGAGGAAGGGACGGGGCAGCCCTGATGCCTCCCAGTGGTTTTTGTAGACACTTCTTTGCCTCACCCCTAAATACACCTATTAAAGTGGTTTGGCTGAGCTTCGTACATAAGGGGTGAGGTCCCTGTGGGTAAAACTCAACCCGTTTCCATCTTTAGAGCCTTGCATGGGGCTGGCCATCTGGCCACAAAGTCGGCTTGTTCCGTGGCCTCAGAAGGAGGCTGACCTCATCCTCAGGCGGTGTGTGAGGGTGGGTGTTGAAAGGTCCCCTTGTGTGACGCACACTGGGCTTCTGCTAGAGTTCTCGCCCCCTCTTTGTTGGCCTGTGTAGATGCTTGGGGTGGAGATTAGCAGAGGGGAAAGAACTGGGTACTTGTTGGCCTGATGGTGATGTGTCATTGCTTCCCACCCCTCATTCTCGCCTCTGCCCACTGGAGGGACCCTGCCAGAGTCACATGGGCCTTTTGGTGTGTGGGCTGAGAACACAGCACGAGGATAGCTCCCTATTCAGTAGCTTTCAGTTTTTGCCTTGGTTTCAGAATGTGACCTGTTTACCACTCAGTGAGGGAACTACAGGGAGATGCTGGGCCAGCTTTTTCCTAGGGAAACTCCTCTTTCCCATGAAAGCTTTGGCTCTGTGTCAGCTCTCCTGAACATGGAGCATGTACAGAGTTGAATGGAGCATGGTTTCTGCCTTCTCTTGGAGCATTTTTTCCCATCTTGGAACATAAGGAGCCATTTGATTACAGGTCCTTCTTGCTATGTACTGTGTAACTTAAACAGGTATAAATTAGACATTTGATGCCTAAAGGACTTAAGATCCCTTTTAGAATATAGAACATAGTGGTGCACATCTGTAATCCCAGCAATTTGGTAGACTGAGAAAGGAGGATCACAAGTTAGAGGCCAGCCTCAGCAACTTAACAAGACTCTATATCAAGATAAAAAATAAAGGGCTAGGGATGTAGCTCACTGGTAAAGCACCACGGGGTTCAATTCCCAGTAATGGGGGAGGCAGAATGTAGAGCACAAAAGGAAAAAAAGAAACAGGCAAGAGGATAAGGTCTTCTGACCTGTACCTCTAAGTCAACATGTCACTGCCGTGCTTGGGAGCCATACAGAGACAGTTGAGGTTTGGATGCCGTGGGAGCTCTGTGGGCATTTGGGAGAGGGGAGAAAAGAAGGTTCTTGTTTCCTGGGGACTAGGGACCCTCAAACTTAGCCTACAGTGGAGAAGGAAGGCCGGGTGACCAGTGAGGTCCTTGGCCTTTCTCCTTCCTGAGAACTTACTGTGCCATGGCCAATGTGGGGAAGAACCTTAAATTTCCTAACTGGAACCATCTCAGATTCATTTTTTTCTTCCCTTTCTCCTGTTGGCCCTGAGATGCTCCAATTTATCGAGAGCATGAGATAGTTGAATTTTTTGCATCTGAAGTTTTTCAGAATCAAAACACATCATGAACTACATAGTGAAATTATGATTTTGGTGTACAGTGTGGAAAGGACTTCCAGGCACGGAGCTGGTTTTGTGGTGTTGCAGTGTGTTCATCTTAAATTTAAATTGTGCAGACGTATTCGTTGTACTGAGAGGAAAGTCACCTAAGGTCTCTGTTTTTATTGAGTCTTCTTTCGTTTCTTCATTTGTTTTGGAAGGTATTGTGTTTCCTTTGTACTCTTGCTTGGTCTCTTCTGGAAATATATTTTATTTTACATTATTTATTTTCACATTACTTTCCACTGGCAGGTTTGCATAGTTCTCTTGAGTGGGTAAAAATATGAAAACCACACTTCTTTGATTGGTCATTGCCTCCCTAGGCAGGATGACAATGTCACAGGGCACAGAGGACTTCAGAGTATCACAGGACAGGATTGAATAGGACCTGGATGTGGGGTGGGGAGGTTGAGGTGTCATAAAGCAGCCCCCTCGTTCTGTTCCCTCTCCTGCCTTGAAGAAAGCAAGTCCCCGTGGTTAGTACTCCCTCCATTCCTAACTCATTAGCCAGTGTCACAGCCAGTGCCACATCGGAGATGAGCCCAGATCCAACACCTGGATGTTTCTAGCCAGGTGTATAAATTGGCTTGCAGGCTTTTGTTTAGCCAGGAGAGTTCCCCCTTCACTGTTACATTTGACTATCTTTTTTTAGGGGTACCAGGGATTGAACCCAGGGATGCTTAATCCCTGAGCCACATCCCCAGCCCCTTTTAAAATATTATATTTAGAGACAGGGTCTCGCTGAGCTGCTTAGGGCCCAGCTACATTGCTGAGGCTGGCTTTGAACTCGTGATCCTCCTGCCTTGGCCTTTGGAGCTGGAGCCCCTTGGATGTAGGTGTGCGCCACCATGCCTGGCACATTTGGCTCTCTTTAGGAAGGGCCGGTATGCTATAGTGTGGCCCTGGGGTGGGGATTGGCAGAGGGGAAAGAACTGGGTACTTGTGATGGCCCAATGGTGATGGTGATCCTGGATGTTTACTTACATCTTGTTTCATACATTTAGCATAACTATCTGCTCCCAAAGAAAGGCATTTGCAGTTTGGGGAATGGTTTAATTCTTGAGCTCAAGAATTTCTGAAAAGTCTACAAATGTCAAGTGGACATAGGGCTCTCTTACTCCACCCACCAGGGTGTAAATTGGAAGTAAATTGCTGAGCATGATGAAGGGATCCTTGCAAACTTACCTGCTCTGCTCTGGGCCATGACCCAAGAAGTGTTTCTCTGCCATAGCTACTCTGTCCCTTACACATCCAGATAATATCTGACATTTGCATCCAAGAACTATTTAGAGACTATCCTGATCCCTTTGACACCCTGCTCTCAACAGACATTCAGCCACAGCCTGCCTTTCTCTGATGCCCAAGAAACAGTCACTGCCGGTCCTGCTATTTTTCAATCTTTAGTCTTTTGTCTTCAAGACACACTCTAACTACAGCTTTTTAAAATTTTGTTCTTTTTAGAGGTACATGATGGTAGAGTGTATTTCTAACTGCACTTTCTACATTTATCATGAAGTCCAGCACTTGCTGGAGAAGGGGCAAAAGCCCTTCCATTCAAGTTTTTGGATGCTTTGGATTAAGTTAGCAGGATGGGCTTAAAGGATTTTTTCTCTTTATCCAGAAAGTTCTCCCTCTTAGAACACATTCCTCAGGGGTGAGATAGATATATTTAGTCTGTATTTCTCAGTTATTTTCACTTTTCACTGTTGTGCTCATTGGAGAGAGAGATGTGCTAAAGAAAAAATTTATGTGTGTTAGTGACCCTGATATAAGATTATATGGACAGAAGCCAAAGTGAACTAAAGGATTATTTGTAGCCATTTGAGTCTCACAGCCACATCTCAAAATATTGATGTCCATCATTCAGAGCAGTTGGCTTCTCAGATTTCATTCTTTTTTTATTTTTTGGTACCAGGGATTGAACCCAGGGGCACTTAACCCATGAGCCACATCCCCAGCCCTTTTTTATATTTCATTTAGAGACAGAGCCTCACTGAGTTGCTCAGGGCCACACTAAGTGGCTAAGGCTGGCTTTGAACTCAAAATCCTCCTGCCTAAGCCTCCCGAGCTGCTGGGATTACAGGTGTGCATCACTATGCCTGGCTCAGATTTTTAAACATTAAAAATGGTACTTCCTGACTACCGTTTCTTATCCCCTTCCCTTCTCTTGGAACTTTGTAGCACCCGCCCTGCCTTCTAGAGAATTCTGACCCCTGAATCTTCTTTTGTTTGGCTCTCATAGCCTTTCATCTTCCCTCTAATTTTTTTTTCTTGCCTATCTAGCTAGAATCTGGTGCACCATCTGAACTACTCTCTCACTGCCCACTTGCTTCTCTATGCTCCTGTCCTTTTTCTGTTAAGAAAACCCGGATCCTGGGGCTGGGGCTGTGGCTCAGCGGTAGAGCGCTCACCTAGCATGTGTGAGGCCCTGGGTTTGATCCTCAGCACCACATAAAAATAAATAAATAAAGTTAAGATATTGTGTCCAACTACAACTAAAAGATAAATATATTAGAAAAAAGAAAAAGAAAACCTGGATCCTAGATTCAGGCACAGAGGTCCTTCCTCTGGGTTCTGCTCACCCATAGCCCAGTCCTGGTGTGTGGCGTCCACCACTGCGGCACTTTCAGCACCAGGCTTCCACCTTCTCAAAGCCCTTTCCTTTCTCTCCTTCATTCTAGATCACATCTTCCTGAGTCATCCTTATTAAAACTGCAGCCCCTTGGCTGGTCCCTCGGGTTCTTGACGCCCTTCCTTCCCCTTGACCATGCTCAGGCCCACTGTCGAGGAGCAGTATAACAGTGGCTAAGAGTTTGGGCTTGGAAGCCAGACGGCTTGGTTTCAACCACTCACCAACTTTCTTACACTCTCCACTTTGATCTCCTCTCTAAAAAAAATCATAATAAACTACTCCATAGGGTCTTGGGAGAATTTAGTGATTTCTTCCATTAAAAAATCACAATACCTGACACATAGATTCCTCACCAGCAAATAAACACATTGACATCTCTAGCACGAAGCATTTCATAGGTGCTGATTTTTATTTTAAACAACTTTACTGAGATATTATTAATATGGCACAATGGACCCACTTAAAATATACAGTTCATCGTCTTTCATTTGATCAGAGTTGTGCAGTCACCACAAAAAAAGTTTTTTTTTTTTTTTTTTTTTATTGATATTGGTGGTATTACAACTGGTGGTTGAACCTTGAACCCAGGGGCATTCAATCCCCAGTACCACCAAAATACATCCCCAACCCTTTCTTATTTTTGATTTTGAGGCAGGATCTTTCTAAGTTTCCGAGGCTAGACTTGAACTTGTGGTCCTTCTGTCTGGGCCTCTTGAGTTGATGGAATACAGGCATCCACCACGGTGCCTGGCTCTTACTTACCCTTTTGAGGAACTGCCATACCATTTTCCAAAGTAACTGTACCATTTCCCCACCTGCTTGTGGGCATCATAACGACATAAGGTGTGAAGGTTCAAATTCCTACACCATCACCAATGTTTACTGTGTATCTTTTTGATGTTGTTGTTGTTATTGGAGATTGAACTCAGGGAGGCTCGACCACTGATCCATATCCCCAACTCTTTTTGTATTTTATTTAGAGATAGGGTTTCACTGAGTTGCTTATCGCCTCGCCATTGCTGAGGCTGGCTTTGAACTCATGATCCTCCTGCCTCAGCCTCCCCAGCCCAGGATTACGGGGCCGTTTGCCACCATGCCCCCCCCCCCCATCTATGTATCTTTTCATTTCAGCCCCCCTAGCGGATGTGACGTCATGCCCTCTTTGCCTGTGCCTTAAATGCTGCCCTTAGCCCTTTTTTCACTTGCTTTTCCGGGAGCAGCTCATTTCTTTCTGGCTTTGATTATCATATGTTAACTGCTAGCAAAGGCATCTGTTACTCAGAACAGTGCCGGGACACTGATAGATTCTTTCTCCTTCCATGCTCCATTTCTAGATCCAGTGCTGCCCATATGCTTTCCCCAGATTGCTTTGCAGTCAGTCCTAATCCAGCCACGCCTTTCTTCCTGGTGTTAAATACTCCATCCACCTCCTTTGGACTCCCGCAGTTCCTGCAAGTCCCCAGCTTCCCTCAAACTTTTTCCTGATAACTGATTCTGTGGGTGAGCTGAGGAAGCTGTTTGCTTCTTGAATTTCTCCCAGATGATACACTACCTCCAAACTCTGTGGGTCACCAGAGCATAGTGACTGTGCATGAATATAGGAGCCATTTTCCTTAGAAACAACTTAGATTTCAAAAGACAGTTCATAAATATATCTTCTAGTCAGAGCACGGTGACATTATATAATGCTTCAGTGGTTCCTGGAGTTGACAGAGCTTTCATCGAGTATGTTTAAGGCTCTGCAGATTGGTAGATGGGCTACTTTATTTCCTATTTTCAACCTGAAGAACTAGAGAGGAATATAATTGTATATATAATTGGAAGTATTTGTTCGTTTTTTTTAGAACCAGGGATTGAACCCAGAGTGTCTAACCACTGAGCCACATCCCCAGCCAGGAAGTGTAGTCTGTGGGAAGCCCTCCATGTAGTAGTCCCAGGGATCTTAAAATACCTGGGCCAAGGTCCTTAGCTAAGGCTCCAGTTAACAAGATGAGTGGGAAAAGGATGCAGTGCACCCACCCATGATCAGTTGTTATGCTCGAATTTGAGACCCCCAAAAGACCACCAGAGACCAAGATGGATGTAAGCAGCAAAGAGGCTCGGTCCTCTGCACGTACACAGCAACTGGTGACGCTGAGATGCCCTGAGCCCAGGGTTTGCAGCAGTTTATTACACTCTTTGGGGAAGGCAGGGACTTCACATACATCATAGCATCTCTTAGCAAATCATCACACACTGCGGGAAAATCATAAAACAACTCTAAAACATGATTAGCACATTCACTGGCGGGAACAAGTTGGGTAAGGGTGATTGGTTAGTACAAGAGGGGGATACGGTTTGAACTGATTGGTTTAAACCACGAGGGGAGTACGTGCTGAACTACATGGTTTCCCAAATGTTTTCAACCACCATAAACTATTGGGAGGGTCATCTGGCATCCTAGGTATTTTCCCTGTCTCATGCTGATTGGTGGTTGCTAGGGGGTTGCTATGGGTCATCACCTAGCCTGACTGAGTTAGGGACACCTGGAACTGCAGATCTCTCCTGTTATTTGTAGATAAACAACTCAGCAGGGTGGGTATGTGCCTAGGAGTGCTCTGTGGGTTTTTCCAAGGACAAGGCTGTGCTCTGAGGTAGAGGCTGGTTTCTCAAAGTGAAAGCAAGCAGCACATGACATTAAGTGTTAGAGAAAATCATGATCTTTTCTAAGGATATAATTTGAATGGATTGTTTGAATTTGTAAAGGTAGATGAGTAATACCAGCCAGGCATTTGACAGTGAGAGGTGAGAGGTTTCCACGGTGCAGGACTGCCAGTCACCTGGCCAGCTTGAGTGACTAGGTTTGCTTGCTGGCCCTAGATTGATAGAAGTCTCAGTGAAAGCCTTGTAGCAAGCATAGCCTTACTCAGATCCCTAAACGTTCCTCTGGGCACAGGGGCAGGGAGCAGCAGCGTTCCTTCTGGAAAGATCATCTTGCCTACCTGACTCCTTCCTGCCTGACGGCCAAAAGCTGAACTCAAGGGAGGACTGTCAGTCTGAAATGGAAAACAGGACAGCCACAAACATAGTATATGTTTAGTTACTGGCTTTGCATGTAAAATGGAACCACCTTCAGGTTGTGTTTGGTGTGACCATTTTTTAAAAGCAAACAAACATCATTGGTGAAAAATGTGCCACTTTGATTCAGAACACCAGGTATTCTTAGTACAGAATGACAGGTATTCATGCTGAAGCTGGAATGTCTGGCTGTGGTTTTGAATTTGGTCTTTACTGGTTAAATGTTCAGAGTTCTGTGTACTGAAACCTGGGACTGGTATCAGGGGTTGTTTTAGGCACATTGAATTCCCCAGTAGAATTCTCCATTCTCAATAGCTACCTTATTATGTTTTTGTGTCAGGATGATGTTGAGTTACTAGGTGCTATGGCACATGCTTATAAACCAGCTACTTGGGAGGCTGATGCAGGAGGATCACAGGTTTGAGGCTAGCCTCAGCAACTTATCAAGTCCCTGTCTCAAAAATATATACATACATATATACATACGTAGATCAATCAATGGGCTGGGGATAAAGCTCAGTGGTAGAGTGGCCCTCTGGGTTCAATCGCCAGTATTACCAAGAGGAAAAGAGAGAGAAATGTCAAATTAAAAAATATTGCCTACCCAGTTCTTTGATTCTGGAGGGTTTTTGTTTTATTTTGTTTAACCCAGGTGAGATGGAATGCTTTTTAAAAGTTCTCTTCCCAAACAGAACAGCACTGATACCTTAGGTGTCAAGTGTATCAAGGAGTAAGTTTTTGAGGTCAAAGTGGGAATCTCAAGGCCATTGTAGAACTCTGAGGGCCTGTTAGGGTTTGCCTGTGGGGAGCTGTCAATGAGGTCTACCTCATAAGTCCTCTGAGTTCCCTCTCCTCCCAGTAGGAGTGACTCTGGGAACATATGTTTCCAAACAGTTTTATTTTTGGTCTAAATTCCATCCAGACATAAGGCCATATAGGAGAAAGCAAGAGTCCCTGCATTGTTCAGGCCCTGGCTTCTCTCATGGAAGTGGGAAGGGGCATTTCCCACACACCAGAGAATGGGGGAGGGAGAATTGTTTAGTACCAGAGGCAGCGATTTGAACTGATGGATATCCTGCTGAGATACCTTTTTTTTTTGAGTCTAAACCAAGGACAAAGAGGTTTGATCCTTGCCCAGTAATAATGAGGTCTGTCCGGAGCCAGAATACAAGGAACTAATTGTCCTTGGTCTATGAAGATTCCTTACCCAGAACCCCTTGGATGTTAATTGGATCTTTTTAAAGGTTGGTCTGACTGTGGGAGGGAGAGGATGAGGAGCATTGAAAATGGGAGTTTCCCTAAGGCTTTGTTCTGGAACCAACCTGCAGATGGGCCTTCAAGGACCTGTAGATAAATAGAAGAGAGGAGAGTTTACAGTTGGAAGTGAACATTGTAGTTGTGATAAAAATGGGGCCAAAGGAACAGACAAATGGCGCACCACAGAATGAACTAAGATGAAGTAGCCTCAGAATGATGGGGATAGGAAATAATGAAAATATTGTGAATATAGCAGCTTCCCTCCCCCATGTAAGGTTTTGCTTTCTGTGTTTTTGTACCTGGGGACAACCACAATCCAAAATAAATTTAAATAGAAAATTCCAGAAATAAAAAAGTTTACAAGTTTTTTAATTGTGCCATGTCTCACTTTGTCCCAGTTGGGTCATCTTGGTTATAGTATTGCCTGTTGGGGTGTCAGTGCTTATGTTCAAGTAGCTCTTATTTTTTAAGGTCCCAGAATACAAGAGTAGCGATGCTGGCAATTTCATTAAAATATATTGTTATAATTATTCTTTATTATTATAAATCCGTATTGTACTTAGTTTGTAAATTAAACTTTATCATAGGTGTATGTGGGTATAGGTAAAAACAGCATATATTGGCTTTGATAGTATCTATGGTTTCAGAGATCCACTGGATAAAGTGAGGCTACTGTGGCCTAACTTTGGTACTGTTCACCAGGTTTAATAGAGGGTCTTGTTGTTGTTATGCTCAATTTCGGGACCCCCAAAAGACCACCAGAGACCAAGATCGATGTAAGCAGCAAAGAGGTGTTTATTGCAAGCTAGCTCGGTCCTCTGCGCGCACACACAGCAACTGGTGATGCTGAGAGACCCCGAGCCCAGGGTTTGCAGCAGTTTTATACACTCTTTGGGGAAGGCAGGGACTTCACATACATCATAGCATCTCTTAGCAAATCATCACACACTGCGGGAAAATCATAAAACAACTCTAAAACATGATTAGCACATTCACTGGCGGGAACAAGTTGGGTAAGGGTGATTGGTTAGTACAAGAGGGGGATTCGTTTGAACTGAGTGGTTTAAGCCATGAGGGGAGTATGTGCTGAACTACATGGTTTCCCAACATGTTTTCAACCACCATAAACTACTGGGAAGATCATCTGGCATCCCAGGTATTTTCCCTGTCTCATGCTGATTGGTGGTTGCTAGGGGGTTGCTATGGGTCCTCACCTAGCCTGACTGAGTCAGGGTCACCTGGCACCGCAAACCTCTCCTGTAATTTACAGACAAACAACTCAGCAGGGTGGGTATGTGCCTAGGAGTGCTCTATGGGTTTTTCCAAGGACCAGGCTTTGCTCTGAGGTAGAGGCTGGTTTTTCATTGTTACACAGCTGGGGCCTTCCAGGAAACTGAGGCAGCGCAAAGACCCCCTCTTAAAACCCCAATTCTTGTGATCAAGTCAGAAAGATTTCAGACATGTTGCTCAGAGTAACAGGCATGAGTTTATTGAAAGGATAGGAAAAGGGAAAGGGGACATTCTCAAGGGAGCGAGAGAGTGGGTCCTCTCAGAAAGCAGGGGAACAGTGTACCTCTCTTGCACTCCAGTTTTATCCATCCCAGAAGTTTCCAGAGAGTCCTGCCCAGGTCCACCTCTTGACTTTTGATTGAGCAGGGTGACATCAGACTTTCAAATCCCTACTGCCAAGACAACTTTGGGTCACTTTGGCCTATGATTCTAATTGAATTTTCTTTTAAAAGTTTTTTTTTTTGGTAGTTGTATATGGATATAATGCCTTTATTTTACTTGTTTATTTTTATGTGGTTCTGAGGATCGAACCCAGTGCCTCACACATGGTAGGCAAGTGCTCTGCTACTGAACTACAGCCCCAGCCTTCTAATTAGGTTCTTAATCATACATTCTTTTTTTTTTTTTAGTTGTAAATGAGCGCAACATCTTTATTTTATTTATTTATCTGTTTATTTTTATGTGGTGCTGAGTATCGAACCCAGTGCCTCATACATGTGAGGCAAGTACTCAACCACAGACCTACAACCCCAGCCCCTTAACTACATTCTTAGGAGATTTTACTGTTAGGAGGAATTATCCTTATCTTCCAGAATCTCGTCTGTGCAATGGTTCACAAAATTCTCTCCCTTCAGAGTAGCTTGTGTTCCTCTTTTTAACCTAATTTCTTGCCTGCATTCTCTTGCAGATAACAGGTAGCTTGCTGAGGAATGTGACATATTCTATCTACTTAGTCCAGGCAGGGCTGCAGGTAAATTGCTTTTTGGCAAAGAAGGCATGTGGGGCCAGCACAGTGGGCCTATTTTATAGGATCATTCTCTTTACCTCATGTTTCCACCATCCACATCTGTCTGTCCTCTAACAATGTTACTTTGACTAAATTGTAACCTAAGTACATTCTTCAAAACTTTTTAAAAAACAATCTGCATTCATTTACTTATCCATTGATTCACTTAAGTATAAAGGTGGCAAGCCCTCTGGGGTGTGCTGGGGAGGTAAGTGAGCACAGCATGCAGTTGTTCTCTCTGTAGCACTGGACTTCAGGTAAGGGAAAAAGAGAACAGTGTGAACTTCAGGTGTGAATTCTGGAGACAGTGGAGTCAACTCAGCTCTAACTTCTCTTGGCTTTTGGGGTCCTGTCAGAATCTAGGAATGCTTCTCCCTCTCTTTGGACACTGAGAGTGTGGCGAGGAGGTGGTTTGTAATGGGGACTAGTGTGCTGCCGTCTCCAGCTGGATTGAGGGTAATCACAGAGGTTGGGTATTTTGGGGGTGTGGTATTTCAGTTTCAGGGAGACAGTTTCTGCAGTCTTTATATAAGTCTAAAATTATCTTTCCACATGCCGGCTTTCATCAGCGTGGGTTTTATTTTTGGATGCATAGTCTGGGTTTGTGTAACAGATGTGAGGACTTTTTCATTTAGAGCTATTGAGGGCTTCTGAGCCATGAAGAAGAGTCTAAGAAGCTCACAGACACGTTCACCCCATCCCCTTCCACTCCCTCCAAAAGAAGATAAATTAAGACGCCTAATTTCATGCTCTAAAAATGACGTGCAGGAGCTGTACAATTTGATTCACTTAAATCCAAGTTCCACTGAGGACAGGGTCTAATGGAAGAAGGGAGTTGGGACAACCCAGAAGAGCCTCTCAGCTCTCTGCTGGTCCTAGTTAACAGTTTCCATAACTCCTCAGCTATTCTTGCTGATAGTGCAAGGGTGGGCAAAGTTTCCCTATAAAGAGCTTGCTAGTAAGAGCTGCAGGCTGTGGGCTGGCATTGTACTACAAAGGCAGCCCAAGCAACATGCCAACAAATGAGCATGGCTGTGTTCCAATAAAACTTTATTTACATAAACTGGAGGCTGGCTGGATGTGACCCACAGGCTGTCATTTGCTGACTCCTATATTAGACCTGTGGTGGCTCCATGCAGTTTGCAAGCTGTTATTCTCCCTTCTTGAGGGAGTGGCCTAAAGCTGTTACCAGAGACTTTGGCTGGCCACTTACCCCTAGAATCAAGTGGGAAACAGGAAAGGAACTTTAATCAATATTGCCATATTTGGAAGTGGGGTGTGCATTTGTAGTGAGCTTTAGGTTTAAATAGAGGAAGAATTGTGTTGGGGTCCAGAGGCCTGTGCAGTCAAGCAGATTTGGTCAAACTGTGGTCTTGTTGATCATCTTGGTTTTGATCACACAGAACCTTATCTTTGTCCCTGCTCAGGGGGTAATCTCCATGGCTTTGCAGGATGTTTATCTGACAGAGCTATGATCCTGGAAGGTGGCAATTTGGTAATTGCTTCTGCTGGGGTGGGGGAGCAGTCTTTTCATGGGCCATCTGCTTCCAAGGCTCATTGTCCCTGGAAGGTGTAGGGCAATGACTGGACACTTCTAGTTCCCCTCCACAGGGGGTTTGGAACAGGGCATTGTAAAAGCTGGCAGTTGAATGGTCTTGCAAATCTTGAAAATACCTTATTCTTATCTTGGTGGCCTCAGTCTTAAAGAGGGAAGAAATAGGTTGAATAAATTTAGGGATAGTAAATCTTATATTACCAGACTATACGCAGACTTCTTTAGAGAGTTGCTTGCCTACATGCCAAACCGAGCAGGAATCTGACCCAAAGTTTAGGGTTAATAGGGGAGATTGATAAAAAATGAAGGTGGAGTGTGAGTGTGGTGGCCTGTAATCCCAGAGGCTCAGGAGGCTGAGACAGGAGGATTGCCAGTTCAAAGCCAGCCTCAACAAAAGAGAGGCACTAAGAAACCCAGCGAGACCTTGTCTCTAAATAAAATACCAAATAGAGCTGTGGATATGGCTCAGTGGCCAGTGCCTCTGAGTTCAATCCCTAGTACCAAAAAAAAAAAAATAAAAGGAAGAAGGTGGAGAGGCCAAGCTTTTATCTACTTTCCGCAGTCCAAAGTGAAAAGTCAGTGCTAGAAAAGTCAGTCTCCCCAAGTCCCTGTTACAAAATATGTATATATGTGGCTTTTTTTGGTGCTTGGGATTGTGACATTTTTAAATAAAATGGAAAATCATTTACAGGTAAAATTGATTTTTATGTATCCAATTCAAACATTTTTGTCACAGGAGAGTGGGAAGCTAAAGCTCTAAATCTCAGTTCCTATGTTCTGACAAAAGAAAATTTAAAGTCAGACACAAAAAGCGAGAGCATTTTATTAGGAGTGGAATACAGTAGGGCTCAAACCGAGAGCACTCCTGAGAGAGAGTGGGTCATCTTCTGAGCAGAGCAGAGAACAAAGGAAACAGGGCTGCTTCCAAATTTACTGCTGTTTGATGTTTACCAGGAAACTGGCTTCCACCTCCTGCAGTCTTTATTAATCAGATGTTCAACGCCTCCTTCCCGTAGGGCGGGGGAGATTTTGACCCTAGTGGGTCCTTTCTGGAACTGTGATGGGGACCAGTCTTTTCATCTACCAGTAAGTTCTCTGTTTATGCGTGTGCTGGGGCCAATGACTGGGCAGACTTTATCTTAGTGTGCCTGTGCTATTAGTTAAATTTCCCTTTTGAAATACTTTGAGAAACCTGTGGCCATAAATCCTCACTTTTCAGTCAGCCCTGTCAGGAGTTAGCCCCATTGATCTTTCTTTCTGGACGTATTTCTTAATTGGCTCCCTTTGTTTCTCTCTGTTTCTTCCCAGGATTTGTGCACCTGTTATTTTTCTATAAGTAACTCAATTATTCATTTGACTTAAAAGCAATTTAAAGAAAACCTGGGACCCTTCCATGTTATTGGTTTGCATTTCACTGCTCATGACTAATGTTTTGATGATCTCATAAGTTGTGAGGATAAAGAAAATGAACATGGGGGCATCCCAGCTTCCCTGAGGCTAGGGAGCCCCAATTCCAGGTCTCATGTAATGGGAGGCATGCGAGACTGGGAACCCAAACGTGTGGGTACTTATTCCAGTAGTGGGAACAAGTAGCTAGGGGCTTTCAGAATCTTGAGCTTATAGGTATGTTGGGGTCCTATAGGTGTGTTGAGGACAGTGGTTCTTTTTGCTTTTTTTTTGGTACTGGGGATTGAACCCAGGAGCACTAACCACTGAGCCACATACCCAGCCCACGCCCCTCCCCCCCCTTTTTTTAATAAATTATCTAGAGACAAGATCTTGCTCTCAGAGGCCTGGACAGTTGTTTAGAGCCTTGATAAGTTGCCGAGGCTGGCTTTGAACTCATGATCCTCTTTCTTCAGCCTCCTGAGCTGTTGGGATTATAGACATGAGCCACCACACCCAGCGAGGATAGTAGATTCTTATGTCCTACTTAAGGTTAAAAAAAAAAACATGAGTAATCCAAATCAACTATGAAAAAAGTTAACTTCTTGTTAGGATGGATTTTATTTTATTGATTGGTTGATTGATTGATTGAAGCTGGGAATTGAACGCAGGGCCTTGCACATTCTAAACAAGTGCTTTATCACCAAGCTATATATCCTCAGTCCTTAGTGTGGATTTTAAACCTGTTTTATTCATTGCTTATATCCTCCCTAGAACAATACCTGCACATAGTAGATAGAAATGAGTGGATGATCAAACCCTGGCTTTATTATATTTGTACAAGTGTGTTACTATGTAGTTTGTGGTAGGGAATAAAGAGTAAGTCTGCAAACTGTCATTTTACGGGGTTCTTCAAAATTGCACAGAAGGCAGTCATTTATATAGTTGCATTTGTGTATAATGTGTCCCCACTGTATTCCATGTTCACACATTTGAGAAGAAAGTTAAGCTGATTTAGTCAATTAAGTGATTTTCACTTAGGCCCTGAGCAGCCCCTGAGTGTCTGCATTTCTCTGGTTTCCAGGATGGCCTGACCTCTGCCTCCCTCTCTTTCTTCACATTCCTCTCCAGGAGGGTATCCCTTCTAGATCTTTATCTCTAGTCCAGCTCTCTTTCTGGAATGCCCTGTTGAGCCCTCTGCCCACACTTCCCCTTGATACAGGCTCTCTAGTGCAACCTGCCATTAAGCGATTTACTGTCCCACTACCCCAAAACTGTTCAGTTGGCCTGCCAACCTTGAAACCAGGATTCCTAGTCCTGAGTTCCTCTACCTTTATTCACAGGCCACCTCTAATCAAACAGGACTGGCCATCCTTGGCCCTCAGTCTTCAAGGCTGTTGCCTCGTTCAAGAGCTACGTCATTCTTCACTGGGATTTGCTCCCGTGTCTCCTTCAAGATCAGTGACTAGGCCGGTTCTTTGCACATTCTGCTCCAGTTTTACCTGATTCCTCAGTGGAAGTTGAAATTCACTGAAGCCACTCTGGGTGTGTGGAAGAGCCCTTCTCTTCCCATCTTAGTCCTTTGTGAGTTGTCCTGTTTAGCAGTTGGATTGGAGTCATTTTCTAGCTGTTTAATCATGAGGACCATGAAAAGTGGAGCTGTGAACTCCCAGGGCAGTCCCTGTTGGGTGCTTGTTGAGACTCTGAAGACTTACTGTTTGGGAACATGAACATCCTGGTTTGAGAGGTGGCCAGGTCAGGTAAAACGAGACTCTAGAATTTTATTTATTTATTTTTCATATTTATTTATTTGGTTTTCGGCGGACACAACATCTTTGTTTGTATGTGGTGCTGAGGATCGAACCCGGGCCGCACGCATGCCAGGCGAGCGCGCTACCGCTTGAGCCATATCCCCAGCCCAGAGACTCTAGAATTTTAATTCCTCTTTTTGGCTTTTAGTAAGGACACAATGTAGACTTTTCTCTTAAAAAATGTTCAGAGGGCCGAGGCTATAGCTCAGTTGATAGAGTGCTTACCTTGCATGAAAAGGCCCTGGGTTCAATCCCCAGCACCACAAAAGCCTCATCCCACAATAAAGATATACTACTTAAAAAAAAATGTTCAGAGACCTAAACAAAAGAGAAGTGAGTACTGGTTGTTGTTACTGTATTTAAATAAGGCCCCCACATTCTTAAAAGGGCGAGGATGCTCACTTACTGAGCAAAGAACATTGGCTGTTTGTTGAAAGAGGTCCTCTGAGGGAGGGAGGAGGCTGGTTCAGTATTGTCTGTCACACATCTTTTGTCCACTGCTGGGTAACAGGCAGACCCCGAAATTCTTTACGGAGAAAATAAACCGTCCTGGAAGGTTTGAAGATGAGTGCACATCTTCAAGATGAGGGGCAAGGCTGACAAAGTGATGCTTCTCATCCCCATTTTTTTTTTTTTTCAAGTGAGGAATAAGCAAACAGAACTTGCAGATCTTGTTCTTCTAGTTTCAGTGGGTTTGATTTGTCACCCATGCTGAGCTGTCTAAGCTTAGTTTCACTGGATACACTAGAAAGTTGATACAGTGAAGTGAAAGAATAATTAGCTTTGCTAATATCATTTTCTTTTCTGAAGTCTACATTATAGAACCATGACTCTCCCCTTTCTCTCCATTTCTGTAAGAACCAATCCAGAGTCTATGCTTTTTTTCTAAGTTTGTAGCATCTGAGGCCCTTGGCCAACTATTCCTGCAGGCCTTTATGTAGCTCTGTCTGGGGGGCTTGGCTAAGCATCTCTTCTTTGTGGGCAGAATTGTATGGATCTTCTTCTAGCTTCCTTCTCCTCGAGCTTAATATTTGTATTCATGTTTTGGAAATGTTTTCCCAGAATCTTGAGTCAGATATACTTTGTTTTGGGGATGTCTGGGTTGTGAAAGATAGGTAGGTGGAGTTCTTGCAGATTCCTACTGTGGAAGGATTTATCTTATTGAAAGTTAGCCTTCATGAATCCCTTGGTAAAGTGAATAGAGTATGCTCTGAGCTTTGAGATGCCCAAAGGCCCCCATGTTTAGATTAGAATGTATCCACCAAACTGGGTGTGGTGGTGCATGCCTGTAATCCCAGCAGCTCGGGAGGTTGAGGCAGGAGGGTCTCAAGTTCAAAGCCAGCCTCAACATTTTAATAAGGTATTAAGCAACTTAGTGAGACCCTGTCTCTATCTAAATAAAATATAAAAAGGGCTGGAGATATGGTTCAGTGGTTATGCACACCTGAGTTCAATCTCTGGTGCCCCCCACCCCAAAAAAAAAGAATGCACCCACCAGTCTCCAAGGTCTATGCAGTGTACCCACCTCTGTCCTCTGGAAATTCTTTTTACATAATAGATAATGCCTCTGAATTAAGGAAGTTTACATAGTGATAACTATCATTTAGGAATGGTGGTAAGCACTTCACAAGGATTAGCTGATTTAATTCTCAGGTCAACTCCATGAGATTACTTCATTTTACAGATGGGGAAATTGAGACTGGGGGGAGGTGTAACTTGTCCAGGTTAGCCATGGAGTCAGGGTTGGAAGTCCATGTGAGCTGTTTATTCTTAGCTTGACGGTTTGTGGCTCTGAGGTTGGTTCCTCTGAGGGTTGGGAGGAAACCCCTTGCTCTCAGAGGCCTGCACAGAAACAACACAGGCTCAGTGTCAGCCTGACTCGTGGGCTATGTCCTTGGATGCCCAGACCAGACTTAAGAGGCGACACCCCCACGGTGTGGAATCTGTGTGTGATGTCTGTTTTCTTTTTCCAAAACTGGGATGGAGTTTGGAACAACAAATATTTAATCAGAGCAAATTCCTTTTGCTAAAATCCTGTCTGCTTATTCAACTAGGAGGTTCTTTGCCTAAAAACATTCACTACTTACTGAGTCACCCACAGAGCATAAAGGAGCCTTGGTTAGTAATTGGAGCAGAGAGTTATTTGCCTACTTTTATTCTGGATGAAATGTGCGATACCACATACTCATCCTTGGATGAGCCCAGGGGGTTCTGGGCATGGTTGGGGGGGCCTGGTGTAAACACAAGAGGGCCACGTCTGTTGGTGGTTAGAGGGAGAAGGAAAGGAGATCAGTGGTTTGGGGGTGGGAAGGTGGAGAAGGAGGGTAAAGGTGAAAGAGGGGCTGGTGTTGACAGAAAAGTTGGATCATAGTGCGAGGGGGGTGTTCTCATTCAGATGTGACTTGTTTGGGGTTAGAGTCCCTGAAACATGGATTTTGTGCCTGGGCCCCTGCTGCTTCAGTATCTGAAGATTTTTTTTTTTTTTTAACCATGCCAGATGCTCATCCACTTTACAGCACAGCTTAAAAGTTCAAACTCCTTCAGAGAGCACTCCTATGGCTTCCGTGCTCGGGGGTCTTTCTGTGTCTTTGTGTTCTGTCCTAATTGCTGCTGGGAAGCAATATCCAGAGCAGGTGTCCTCACTGGGCTGCCCCAGACTCCTGGCGAGGCTTCCACCTTTTCTGGTTGTGCCCCCCTCCATCTCGGATAGCAAAGTGTTCAAAGAGCCTTCCCCTCAATCCTTCACCTGTCAGGGCTGCCAACTGGGAATCCTACCTATAGAAATTATTTTATGCTGCCTGCCCCTGGTCGACCTTCTTTATCTACTACCAGTGGCCTTCAGACTTGCCCTTCTGCCTCACATCTGCCCCTTCCAAACAGCCCTCCACTTTGCACACAGATGTTCTAGCTTACCCAGTACTTGGCCCTTCCCTACAGAGTGGGGCCAGACTTCCAAGATGGCACGTACCTGGCCTTTCCCAACTAGACCATGTCTTCTCTCGGTTCCTCTCTTGCCAAGAATAAATGTTTTAGGATGTGTTTGTCCTATGCAATATTCACATAACAGTGGTCCACTTCACCTTTTGAATAGAGCCCTTGCTGCTTATTTTTCAAGGGACATGTTTTTCTTTCCCTCTTTTCTCTCTCCCCTTCCCTAACCTGGGGGTGGGGAACAAGATGAGTTATCTATGCTCCAGGAAAGAGTTGTCACCAGAACTAGGAAGTGACTCTCTCAAATTAACAAGTGAATTTCAACACACCTTCAGGGCATACCTGGGACCCTGTCAGGGAACAACTGAAATGTAGCCTTTGAAGAACTTTAAAAGCCCTCTGTTTTCTCTGATGGACAGAACCACAGCCTCCGAGACCAGAGTCCCCTGTGTTTCTCCTTTACTAGCAAAGCAATAAACCTTCTTTCTTCCTTTTTCTCAAAACCTCGTCTTCATTATTAAATTGGCATGAATTGGCATCAGGGACAAGGACCAAGCTTTCAGTAGTTTTCAGTCTAACTATATACCAAATATTATATGGGGCATACTTAACACAAAAATATTATTCATTTTTTTATCTGAAATTTAACTAGTTATTCTGCATTTGATCTGGAAACCCTGTATGTTGTGGGGGGTGTGTGTGTGTGTGTGTGTGTGTGTGTGTGTGTGTTTGGTATCATAGAGAAGTAAGTTCAAACTTTTCCTGAGGGTGGTATTGGGTGGCACTATAACCCCTGGGGAAGAGGTTAGGCTCCACCTTGTTCCTCCACATACATTCAGAGTCAAATTGTTAGGAAAATAAGTTTTATTTAAAGCCAGTTTTGAGTGAAGATAGAATCTTTTTGTCTCAAAAATTCCATCTTCAGAGACAAAAAGAAAGCTTTTAAAAGAGAAGAGGCGGCAAAATGGGACATCAGGCAGGACATAGCAGATTTGGTCGGCTGGTTAGACAGCTTGGGGAAGCAAGATGGGGGCAGCCTCCATTCTCAGCCATCTTGGCCTCTGGGCAGGGCCAGCCCCTCAGCCTCCACTCCAGCATGAGGAAGTTGCTCTCAGTTTTAGAGGGGTCCCCTACTTCAGTCTGTTTTAAGGGTTTGTACGGGGGGGAAGAAACTGGAAATCCACATGCAATAGAATGAAATTGAACCCCTATATCTCACCTGCATAAAACTCAACTCAAAATGGATCAAGGACCTAGGCATTAGACTAGAGACCCTGCAATTACTAGAAGAAAAAGTAGACCCCATTCTTCATCACGTTGGCTTGGGAATCAAATTCCTTAACTCCTCAACAAGACTCCTAAAGTGCAAGAAATAAATTAAGAATCAATAAATGGGATGGTATCAAACGGAAAGACTTCTTCACAGCAAAGGAAACAATCAAGAGCATGTACAGAGATCCTACAGATTGGGAGAAAATATTTACCACCAGTACTTCAGATGAGGCACCAATTTCCAGGATATATAAAGAACTCAAAAAACTTAACATCAGAAAAATAAATAACTCAATAAATGGGCCAAGGAACTGAACAAATACTTGACAGAAGAAGAAATATGACTGGTCAAAAAATATATGAAACAGTGTTCAACATTTCTAGCAGTTATAGAAAGGCAAATTAAAACAACTCTGATATACTGTCTCACTCTAGTCAGAATGGCAGTTATCAAGAATATAAGTAATAATAAGTGGTGGCAAGGATGTGGGGAGAAAAGTTCTTTCATACATTGTTGGTGAGACTGCAAATTGGTGTAACCGCTATGGAAAGAAGTATGGAGATTCCTTAGAAAACTTGGAATGGAACCACCATTTGACCCAGTTATCCCACCCCTTGGCATATATCCAAAGGATTTAAAAATAGCATACTACAGTGACACAGCCACATCCATGTTTATAGCAGCTCAACTCACAAGAGCCAAGCTATGGAAACAACCCAGGTATCTTTCAATGGATGAATGGATGAAGAAAATGTGGTATATTTTTTTCAATGGAATATTACTCAGCCATAAAGAAGAATGAAATTATGGCATTTGCTGGTAAATGGATGGAACTGGTGAATATCATATTAAGTAAAATAAGCCAATCCTAGAAAACCAAAGGCCAAAGTGTTCTCTCTGATTTGTGGATGCTAACCACAAACAAGGGAGATTGGGGAGGGGAATAATAGAAATCCATTGGATTAGACCAAGGGAAGAGAGGGGAGAGGACTAGGAAAGACAGTAGAATTGATTCATCATGATTTCCTAGCCTTGCATTTGTATACATGACCACAAGAATGGGAATCTAAATAGAATAGGTTATTCTTTATATATGCATATTCTGCCAAAATACATTCTACTGTCATGTATAGCAACAAACAACAAACAAAAAAACCACAGTAGCCGGTTCAAATAAATACAATGACATCTCTTTATGGCCTCCATTTTGCTCTGTTGTAAAAATATTTGCAGTTTTAGGAATTTTCTGGGAACAAAACATCAGACATTTCTTGACCGTCTTTCAGGTCTGTTCATGAGAATAGAGCTATACTAACGGGGTCTGAGACACAATGTATTCCTGCCCAAGCCTTTTATTTGGGAGTGTTTGGAAAAATGTTTCAAATTCAGACCTTTTTAGGGGGAGAGAATTCTTATTCCAAAGCCAGTTTAACTTAGCCTGGCTTATTCTTAAAAATCTTTGCTTGTTATTGTTTTAAAGTGCTTTTCTGGAGGAGAAACTAAATTCTCTTTCATGCTTTAATTTTACTTCCAGCTTTTGAGTCATAATTTCCCTTGGTGACATTTGTATTTTTTTCTTATGAATAACCGAGCAGCTACAATGTGATCTTTAACTCCTTTTCTGTTCTGAAGAGGGATCACCTTTGATGTTGATTAGAAGCAAGTTCTTTTTCAACTACTGACTGAATCGTTATTCTATGATATTCATAAAAGTGTGCTGCTTGTAGTAGGGAGCTACGCAGCCATGACTGGGAGAGCAGGGAAAAGAGAATAAAGGGCCACTGAAGTCGCACAGTGGCCCATTTAACAAACACTTGGAAGATAGGGTAAAAGCTCCCTCAGTCTTAATGACCATGACTTCATGATCTATTGTAACCAAGTCCAGGACTCTCCATTATTACCTAAACTATGTCACAACCCCCAGTCACCCCCAATCACCCTAGTGGCCAAAACATCAAGACCCTCACAAAACATGGTGAGGGCTATTCAAGGATAATGAACCAATTAAGGGAGCTGGATGGAGGCAAAAACAGGATGACCCAATTTCCTTAAAAACTCCTGCTCCATGGGCGCCACACCATTCTCTCTTGGACATGGCCCATATAGTTCCTGTGCTGTCAGTCAGAGGTCAGATGGGCCTGGGCGGGACTCAGTAACCTTCCCTGGTGTTACAGAGCTGGGGCCTTCTAAGAAACTGAAGCAGCATGAAGACATCCCCCCCACTTCAAACTCCAGTTCTTGCCTTCAAGTCAGAAAGATTTCACCTACGTCACTCAGGGTAACAGGCCTGAGTTTATTGAAGGGATAGGAAAAGGGAAAGGGGACACTTTCAAGGGAGATCGTGGGCCCTCTCCTGTACTCCAATTTTATTGGGGATCCCAGAGAAGTTTCCAGAGAGTCCTGCCCAAGTCTGCCTCTTGACTTTTGACTGACAGGAGGGTGATATGAGACTTTTAAGTCTTGACTGCCATGACAACTCTAGGTCACTTTGGCCCATTCTGACAGATTCTAATTGGATTCTTAATCATACATTCTTAGAGATTTTATGATTAGGAAGAATTATCCTTATTTCCCTGAGTTTCAAGATCTGGTCTGTAAAAAGGGTCACAAATATCTCCCCCTTAGGCCAGGCAGGACTGCAGATAAATTATTTTTTGGCAAAGAAAGCATTTGCACTTGTGTCCGCTAACACTGGGACTCCCAATCAAACAGAGGGCAGGAGGGGCGCTCCAGCCCTCTTTCTGAAGATCTGCTTTCTCTCTCAAGAGTGTTTCCTTTTCCCTTTCTAATAAATTCATGCCTGTTACTCCGAGCAACATGTCTGAAATCCTTCTGACATGATCGCAAGAATTGGGGTTTGGAGCGGGGAGCATGGCCTCAGTTTCCCAGCCAACCCCAGCCCTGTAACACTTGTTCTCTTTGTGGAAGATTTTGTAAGTTGTTATACCTTTTAAAAGGATAATTTAGCTTTATGTCTTGAAATTTTAAAATGTAGATACCACTTGACCCACTAATTTCTAGCTCAGTAGTCTAAGCTGCCTAAATAATGGCAGATCTGCAATGAGGCATGTCCAGCAATGTGTACTGAACCAGTGTCTGTAATAGCAGACAATAAATATACAAGACAAAATGAAACAAAAACCCCTTCACAGTAAAAATAGTCACTGTGGGAATGATCATCATCTTTATCTAGCCTTACTATAAAATATGATGGTTTAAAAAATGGGGTGGGATTACATATATTAACAGGCAAAGAGCTCCATGACTTACTGTTAATTTTGGGGAAAAATACCACAGAACATCATGTACAATATTTCCTCCCTTCCCTCCTTCCTTCCTTTTTCCCTCCCTCCCTTCCTCCCTTCCTCCCTTCATTCTTCCCTCCCTATCCTTCTTCCCTCCCTCTCCTTCCTTCTCTCCTTCCTATCTTTTGCCATGTTGAAGATCCAACCCAGGACCTCACTCATGCTGGGCAAGTTCTCTACCACTGAGTTACATCCCTAGCCCAAATATTTTATTTTAAAAAGCTATTCATATAATATATGTGTATATATGTATTATATATACCATATATGTATATATTATATATGTGTATAAATGTATTATAGATACACATATAATACATATGTATATGTATATTTAATACATATATACACATAATATATATGTATTATATATGTATATATTATATATATTATATATGTATATATTATATATATGTATTATATATGTATATATTATATATGTGTATATATATGTATTATATATATATATATCCTACCATATGTGTAGGATCAGATGAATGTATATGTGTGTTGTATATATGCATATACACAATTTTATATATGTGAACTAATAAAATTCTCCTATCCATGAGATTGTTTACTTTCCCAAGAAGAATGAGGTGTTAGTGAATGTAATCTCTCTCTTTTTGTTCCCTATATTTGTGCATTCAATAAAAATATAATCACGTATTACAAATGTAATGAAAATTCTGATGCTAAACTTCAGAAACCTTTGGAGCAAGTAAAAGCTAAGTGGTACTTTTTTTCTTTTGAAATATTTTTATTAGTTGTTGATGGACCTTTATTTTATTTACTTATTTATATGTGGTGTTGAGAATTCAACCCAGTGCCTCACACATGCTAGGCAAGCCCTCTACCACTGAGTCACAACCCCAGCCCCCTAAGTCGTACTTTTGAGAGTGCATCTTTAAAAAAGGATTCAGAGAAAATTAAGAAAAATTCTCCGGAAGATTTTCTTCCTCAATCTTCATCTTGTTACATACCTGATTCATTTCCACAGTGGATTTTGACTTCAGTCTGAATGAACATTCCCTGAGTCCCCTATCTGACCCAATCCCCACACTTGCTACTCCTGGCCTGTGATCGAACCCAGGTCCTCTTCACCACTGAGCTACACCCCCAGCCCTTTTTTATTGTTTGTTTTTGAGGTAGGGTCTTGCTAAGTTGCTCAGGTTGGCCTTGATCTTACAGTTTTTCTGCCTCAGCCTCCTGAGTAGGTGGTATTACAGGTGTGCGCTACTTACTAATCCTAGCTTTTCTAACCCCATTTTAACAGACAACTTTTCTACACTATTTTTTCCCTCAGATTCCTTTTTTTGAAGATATTTGCAAAGGCATTAAAGCTGGTGACACCTGTGAGACGCTGGTGGGGTACTCTGCAGTGTACCGAGTCTGCTTTGGAATGGCGTGTTTCTTCTTTCTCTTCTGCCTGCTGACCTTGAAAATCAACACCAGTAAAAGCTGCAGAGCCCATATTCACAATGGGTAAGTCCTCAGTCTCCCTGGGGTTGCTTTTTCCTTCCTTATATTAGGGATGGTGTTCCAGGGTCCCTTCTACTCCTGACAATGTTAACTGCTCTTCCTATAGTTGATCCTGATTTTGAGGAAAGTACAACTTCTGTTTGTTACCCAGTGGCCTTACAGTCAGAATGCTGTTTCTAACACCTGGTACCATAATGAGAAAGTCAATGGAGGCAAAGAGTTTATTTCTTGTACTAAGACCTTCCTCTGGGTCACTTCCAGTCCTGCAATGAAGTGGTGTTTTGCACAATTGGAGGCTGTTCCAAGCGTGTCTAATTATGAGAAAAGGCATTCTTCAGTCACTTAATTACTTCCCCTCGATTTGGAGAGAACATTAGCAATGGCAGAATCATGGGTTGACATGCCACCTTCCAAGAGGTCTTTTGTTCTCCTTTGAATATCATTTAAATGCATTTCCTCTCCTTTCCTCCCTCCCAGCTTTTGGTTCTTTAAACTTCTGCTGTTGGGGGCCATGTGCTCAGGAGCTTTCTTCATTCCAGACCAGGAGACCTTTCTCAAAGGTACAAATGGGGAGTTGGGGGGTGCCTGTTTATTTATTTATTTTTATCCATTTAGTGAAATTGTTCAAAGGCCTCATCCAGGAGGCCTTTGATATTTTGAACTACTGATTTTCTTGTGGCCTCAATCAATCAATCAATCTAGCCTTACCTGCCCACACTTTAGATCTCCTGCACCTCTTCTTGCCCCCCACTTACAGGCACTCTTAGGAGGACCTTTGTGTCTCTGTTGGCTGAAGATTTGAAATGATTATTTTAAGGTCATTGGCCTGAAGGGAAAATGAGTCACTTAAAATTTGTTTGGAAACCTGTTTGGCATGTCAGCTTGACCCCACCAGCCCACAGAGACCTCTCTCCTCCAGTAGTGCACAGGAAACAGAGCCTTTTAGCAGTGGAGGTGGGATACAGAAGGCATCTTCTAGTCTGTACTTGGGATGGAACCCAGGGTGCTTTACCATTGGCTATATCCCAGCCTTTTTATTTTTTATTTTGAGTCAGGGTCACACTGAGATGCTGAGGCTGGCCTCAAACTTGTGATCCTCTTGCCTCAGTCTCCCAAGTGGCTGGGGTTGCAGGTGTGTTTCAGGTGTGCACCCCTGTGCCCAGCACCTCCAATCTGTTTCTAAGCCTCCATCGAGTTAGGTTCCTTATTGACAGAACCCCACCAAACATCTTCTTTTTATTTTTTCTCTTCTTTTCTTTAGTACCAGAGACTGAACCCAGGAGCACTTTACCACAATATCCTCAGAGCTTTTTTATTTTTTAAATTGATACAGGGTCTGGCTAAAGTTCAGGGCCCAGGCTGACCTTGAATTGCAAAACTTCTGCCTCGGCTCCCATGTTGCTGAGGCAATATAGGCATTTGCCACCCTACCTGGTGAACCCACCTAATTCATTTAACACGAGGCCTGTAATCATAGCTATAACAGGGCCCCCTTCTCCATAGGAGCTAGGGTGGAAGGGGCTTGGGGACCCTGAATCTCAGTAGTTCAAAACACTCTGTTCAACTCAAATGGATTCACTTTTCTAAATTAAAATATTAAAAACTTTCACATCATACCAGTTCATAAGGAACAGCCCAATTCCCTCAGATAGGTCCACCTAAATTTTTAGGATCATACTAGTTTTTCATAAGAATATGTATCCAAGTCTTGCTTTTATCTGTAGATTTTTAGAGCTAGGTTTTATTCTCCAGAGTTACTTTTATGTATATTGAGCATGTTTAGGATAGTATATTTAGAATGAGAAGAGACCCAGCAGTCCTCAGCTCTGTTGTTTTCACGGACAAGTTGTAGCCCACGTGACATATTTCTTCACCCAAGGTCATAGCTTCTGTTTGGCAGAGCCAAAAGGAGAGCTCAGTTCTTGTCCCCCAAGTCTGAACCTCATTTCCTCCCTGGATACTGGTGACTCCTTAGCCAGTAAGAATTAAGCCCTTGATTTTTCTGGTGATGTGTGTCGTTGCTTTTAAATTGTGGGCCGCTGTGGATAGTGTGAATGACTGCATCTGTCAGTGTGTCTGGCAGTTTAGTGTGGAGCGTAAGCTTTGATGCTCCAGAGCCAAATGGCCTGTGTTCAAATCCCAGCTGTGCCTTTTACTGGCTTTGAGCCTTTGTTAACTCACACAGCCTCTCAGTTTTTTGTTTTTTTTTTTTTAAATCTGGAAAGCAAGAGAATTTAATAATAGTACCCCCCTTATGTGATTGTGTGGGAACGGAATGTGTCACAGGTACAATGAGTATTCAGTGAAAATTACTTCTTTCTTTTGAACTGAACACACGGAGTGCTTCTCATTGGCTCCTTGCGGTCTTCTTTTGCAGCCTGGCGCTACGTGGGAGCCTTCGGAGGCTTCATCTTTATAGGTATCCAGCTCCTTCTGATTGTGGAGTTTGCACATAAATGGAACAAAAACTGGTATGTGCTCTTATGAAAAGCTTCCAAGCCAGCTCGCTCATTGACTCAGAGAAACTGCCTGCTTCTGAGAAAGGCTCTGCCATGAGATGAGCAGTCTCTTTACAGCAAAAACAATCTGTGCCAGCACGTTTCCTTCACATCTGTGCTTTGGACCTCTCCAACATGGCCCCCACCCACCCTTTTTGCCTGTGTGTGATTCTAGGGCTTGAACTCAGAGCCTTACAGGTACGAGGCAAGCACTCTGCCACTAAGCTACCAATACTATTTTTCTGTCATTTCTGCCCTTTCCTCTTACACTTATTTTCTTCCCACTTTTTGATGTTCTTTTCCCCTGGACTCTCTTGTCAACCAGTGATGTAAGTTAGCCACACTGATCCCATTGCTGGTACCTGTTAGTTCCAGCTCTGCAGTTTTTGTGGTGGCTCTAAACATGGTTAGACTTCGTCTTTATCTTAGGCTTCTATCCTTATAATATTAAAAACAAAACAAACTACTATGGAGCTGAAGATTCATCTTCTGTAAAGTGTATGATATAGTATTTTTTTTTGTCTCATTCTTTCTTTTCTTTTTTTTTTTTGTTTGTTTGTTTGGTACTGGGAGTTAAATCCAGGGGTTCAACTATCACAAAGCTATATCCCCAGCCCTTTTTATTTTTTATTTTGAGACAGGGTCTTGCTGAGTTGCCTAGGCTGTCCTCCAAATTTTGCAGTCCTTACTGCCTCAGCCTTCTGAGTCACTGGGATTATTGGCATGTGTCAGTTTATTTCTCTCCTTTTAAAATATTGTGTGTGTTTTGCCAGGCATCGTGACACATGCCTGCAATCCCAGCACCAGCTCGGGAGGCTGAGGCAGGAGGATTCAGAGTTCAAGCCATCCTCAACAAAAGCAAGGAGCTAAGCAACTCAGTGAGACCTTGTCTCTAAATAAAATACAAAATAGAGCTGGGAATGTGGCTCAGTGGTTGAGTGCCTCTGAGTGCCTCTGAGTTTAATCCCTAGTATCTCCCCAAAATGGTAACCAGACAATCAACAGGCCAAGTTCTAAAGCCAAATTTATTCTCTTTGTGATTCTGGTGTTTTGTTTTTCTCTCTGATTTTGGACCAAGCGCTTAACTGCTTTCTCTTTTACTTTCTGTCTTAATTTCTTTGCAGGTCCCCACACCCCCACTGCTTTTTTTTTTGTACACTAGGGAGTGGACCCAGGGCCACAACCACTGAGCTACATCCCCAGCCCTTTTTAAATTTTGAAACAGTGTCTCACTAAGTTGCTCAGGCTGGCCTCTAACCAACCATCCTCCTGAGTATGTAGGATTACTGGTGTGTCCCACTGCACCTGGTTTTACTTTATTTTTGCTTCCAAAATAACCCCTTCTTACACCCAATAAGATTTTGGGTTTATTTTTTTGTAGATTTTGTGGGCATCATTTTCTTTTATACTGAATTTTGAAAAAAAAAAAAATCAGAAAGTGTCATGAATGAGTTTTTTTTTTTTTTTTTTTTTTTTTTTTTTAACTTGGGTAAGGCAAAACAAATACACTGTTCAAATTCTCTCAATATTTTTTTATTTTGAATATACTCTTCGGCTTGGTAGTTGTTCTTTTCTTCTGCTTTTGTATTTTAAAAATCAGATAATGAGATACGGTTGCAGGGATACATCAGTAAAAAGATAGTGTTAATAATTTATTATGGGCTGGGGATATAGCTCAGTTGGTAGAGTACTTGCCTTGCATGCACAAGGCCCTGGGTTCAATCCCCAGCATCACACATACACATAAAAATTAAAACAATAATTTAGTATTTGGTAAATATTAGATTAAACACAGTCAAATAAGTCCAGTTTTTAAAATGTTTACAGCATACTACATAGTCAAAACACACAGCACTATGGATGTTTTAGAATTTTTTAAAGTCTTAATCTCTACAATTATATGGATTTCCCAGTTGAGTCATACTGTAAAGTCATTGCATGCTTTCTGTGTTTTTAGTCTTCCTCAAAACCTAGTAATTCATGTTGTGGTCTCTCCTAGATCTTGTTTTGAGGCAATAGAGTTCTTATAAAACAAATCAAATGGGTGAACTGTAGTTTTATATCTCTCTATTTTCTTTCTTTCTTTTTTTTTTAAGAAAGAGTGAGAGAGAGAGAGTGAGAATTTTTTTTTTTTTAATATTTATTTTTTAGTTTTCGGCGGACACAACATCTTTGTTTGTATGTGGTGCTGAGGATCCAACCCGGGCCACACGCATGCCAGGCGAGCGCGCTGCCACTTGAGCCCACATCCCCAGCCCTGTATCTCTCTATTTTCTCTTCTGCACAGAAGAAACACCCATAATATGTTGGAAATGCATTTTAATTAATTAATATCATTCCCCAATAATTCTTTATTTTTTAAAATTTTTGGTACTGGGGATTGAACTCAGGGGCACTTGACCGCTAAGCCACATTCCCAGCCCTGTTTTGTATGTTATTTAGAGACAGGTCTCATTGAGTTGCTTAGGGCCTCACTAAATTGCTGAGGTTGGCTTTGAACTCTTGATCCTCCTGCTTCAACTTCCCGAGCCGCTGGGATTATAGGTGTGCGGCACCATTGTCTGGTCCAATAATTCTTGATGTATGTTCTTTCACTGTGACTTTTTTAAAGATAAAATAAGCATGTCATTCTAAAATTAGGGTACTTCATGGTAAAATATTAGCATCTTAAAGACTGAAGACCTGATTTGCCCATAAAATAGCCTTTCTCAGAGAATACTTATGCCTCTTCACTCTAACTTCAATGATTCCGAAACCATTTTCTGGGATTAATTATTATTATTATTATTTTTTAAATATTTATTTTTTAGTTGTAGTTGGACACAATACCGTTGTTTGTTTGTGTGTGATGCTGAGGATTGAACCCAGGGCATCGCGCTTGCTAGGCGAGCGCACTACCACTGAGCCACAACGCCAGCCCTGGGACCAATTATTGATGCCAGATTTTAACAGGCACTTTGGAAGAGTTTGGTTGTTTAAAAAACTTTCTAGAAACTACTCAGTAAGAATAGCTTAAGAGCTTTGAAACAAATAATGTTGCTGTTACCCTGACTTTGAGGCCAAAATCCCAACAAAAACCCTTTTTGTCAACACATTTGTAGTTGCTTTGTCTACCTAAGATTAGGAATAAGATAGGAAGCTTACTAATATTGTTCTTTTCTTTTATATCTATCTAATATAGTAGTCTTTTTGGTTTTGGGTTTTTTGTTTATTTTCTTTTGCAATCCTTGGGATCAAACCCAGGGTTTTTTATTTGTTTGTTTTGGTTTTGGGTACTAGGATTGAACCCAGGGACACTTTACCACTCCGCTATATCCCCAGCCCTTCCTATTTTTTTTTTTTTATTTTGAGACAGGATCTTGCTAAGGGGCTGTGGCTGACCTTGAATTTGTGATCCTTCCTCCTCAGCCTTCTGAGTTGCTGTGATTACTAGAGTGTGCAACCACACCTGCCTTCCTGTATTTTTAAAGAGAAACTCTTACAAGGTTAACCTAGAAAATATGCTTCTGATAGAACAACAAAAGTACTTTTCATTTTTTAAAAACTTTTTATTAGAGTATATAGTTTTGCATGGTGGTTGGATTCATTTTTTTAATACCTTTATTTTATTTATTTATTTTTATGTGGTGCTGAGGATCCAACCCAGTGCCTCTCACATGCTAGTAAGCACTCTACCACTGAGCCACAACCCCAGCCCCAATTGTTGGGCTCATTTTGACAAAATCATATGCACCTGGAATTTGATTTTAATCCCTATTTCCCCCATTTTTCCTTCCCTCCCTCCTATTCTTCTTCCTCTACTCAATTAATCTTCCTTTCGCTTGTTTATTTATTTATTTATTTTTGATTGGTACTTTCTACATATACATTAATGTGAAATTACCTGTGGTATATTCATATAACATGATTTTGTTACATTCATTCTGTATCTTTTCCCCTTTCCGGTTCTTGCTCCCTCCTGTTGTTCTCCTCCTTCTTCTTTTTTTTTTTTTTTTTTTTTTTTCAGTTGTGGATGACAGAATGCTTTATTTTATTTGTTTATTCTTAAGTGGTGCTGAGGATCGAACCCAGGGCCTCACAGGTTAAGCAAGCGCTCTGCCACTGAGCTACAGCCCCAGCCCAATCTCCTTCTTCTACTCCACTGATCTTTCCTATGTCTTTCTGACACCCAATCACACCCCCTCCCCTGCCTTCTTTCCCTTACTTTGCCTTAGCTTCCATACGTGAGAGAAAACACTTGACCCTTGACTTTTTGAGTCTGGCTTATTTCATTCAGCATAATATTCTCCATTCCTGTCCACTTACCAGCAAATGCCATAATTTAATTGTTCTTTATGGATGAGTAAAACTCATAGAGAACAATTAAATTATGGCATTTGTGTGTGTGTACCACATTTTCTTGATCCATTCATCCATTGACAGGTATCTGGGATGATTCCATTTCCATTTAAGTTTCGTTTCTTGTGAATATATTCAGAAGGAGAAGATCCCCAAAGCAGGAGGATAGAAATGCCATGGGCCTGGTGTGGTGACATACACCTGTAATCCCATCGGCCCTGGAGGCTGAGGCAGGAGAATCTTGAGTTCAAAGCCAGCCTCAGCAAAAGCAAGGTGCTAAGCAACTCAGTGAGACCCTGTCTCTAAATAAAATACAAAATAGGGCAGGAGATGTGGCTCAAGTACCCCTGAGGTCAATCCCCAGTATCCCCCCACCCCACAAAAAAAAAAAAAAAAGAAAGAAAGAGAAAGAAATGCCATGGACCTGGAAGCAGGAGAATGCAGATTTTAGTGTCCCTCATCCTCTAGCTTGCAGTTTCACTTTAGGTCGATTATTTGGCCTCTCTGACCTTGATTTAGGCGTTGTAAAATAATGTGATGGGTTAACCTAGATGTTTAAAAATGTTTTTCTAGCTCCAATTTTGTACAAATAGGTAGTATATTCACATATTTCTAAATATACTGATCTTAAATTCACTCTCCTGGTTTAGTTTAATTTTAACCCTACCTTAAGCCGGAACCCTGCTGACATCCCAGCCTGATGCCCGCATGCTGCTAAGGTTGCCTGGTTCTTTTCTTTTCTCCATCTCAGTGCTTTGCATTTAGCCAGAGTATTAACTGTGTGCCAGAAAGCACTGTGGTTGGCATGGAGAGTATAAAGATAAATAGATCACAGTCCTTATTTGGGCTGTCTCCAAAAACAAGAGGACATCAGGAGGACCAAATGAAGTTGGAGTAGCAGGATAGCAGCCTCTCTGTTAAGATTACCACCAAAAGTGATTTTTAAAAACAGGTGACAGTCTTGGAAGTGAACACCTATCATTTTCTATGCATCATTCTTGACAGTGGCAGTATTACAGGGAATACAACCGGGGCTTGTCCTGTGGAACTTAATATTGTCCTGAGGGGAGATAGACATCAACACAGAATCAGGCAAATAGGCAATAGGTACACGGGTGAAAAATAAAGCTGCAGAGGGCTTGGGAGAGGAGGGCAGGCTATCCTTTTGTGAATGAGAGCCTGGGGCAGGACTCAGCTTGAGCTTAAACTTGCTGGATGCCTTTAAGGAGCAAAGGGGCATCCACCATGGCTGGGACCCAGAGGTAAAGGAAGCATGAGGGAGATGAAATCATAGCCGGCTCTGGGCCAGATTGCTGTGCCTTTAGGGGTTTTAGTGTTTAAGTAAGATGGGACTCCCAGGGGTTTTGAAGGTGAGGAATATAATCTAATCTGTTTTTAAGATCAGGGAGGGTCACAGGTGCAGGTAAGGAGGCCCCTGGGTGATGATTCAGGTGAGAAGGAGGTAGCTTGGAGAAAGGTGGCAGCAGCAGTTGGATTCTGGTATAATCTGAAGATGGAACTAGTGGAGATGGCTCTGGTGTGGGGGAGGGGCAGGGAAAGTCCAGCGTGACTGTAACTCTTTATTCTGTTTCTGCCCTGCCTTCCTCCCAACAATGGCAGATTGCAATTGCTGTTCTTTGAGACTGGGAAGATTGCACGTGAGCATGTTTGGGGGAGGGAGGCGCACACACAAGGAAATTGGCCTGGATATGCTGAGTTTGAGATGCCAATCAGAACGTTCAGTGGAGACATTGAATAATATGAGTCTGGAGTTCAGGGGACAGGTTAGGGCTGAAGATTAAACTTTGGGAATATAAATCTGAAACTATAAGAAAATTCTTCATATACAAATAACATCTAGTGGAGAAAAAGTCAGACCCTCCTACCCACATACCAGTCAGCCATGGTCACCTTTTTATGTATAATTCACTCTGTGTCCTTCCATTATTGTTTGGTTCTGTAATTTACCCCCCTTTTTTGAGTCTCCTTTTCTCTCATTTCCTTCATGTGCTTTTTATGTTTGAATAATTCTGTGACATTCCTGGCTTAGTTTCAGGAATACGATGGTCATTATCATTTTGGCCTTTCCTTCCTGTTTTCCTTGTCTCTGGCAGCAGTAACTTTTCCATCATTAAAAATTTTAGCTGGGTTGTTTGAACACTTTCCAGTTTCATGAAAACGTTAAGCGAGTTGCTTTCTGAGTTACAGTTCAGGAGAATGTGGTCACAGAGAGGAATTGAGTCATGAGGCAGATGACAGTGATTCAATCCAGTCACCCTGATGTTCTCTCCTCCATTCAGCATTTAGAAACAATCTTCTTTGTTTTAAATAATTTCTGTGAATTTAAACCATCTATTTTTCCTATCCCTTTATTAATACTATATATATATATATATATATATATATATATTTACCCACACATGTACATATCTCTTTATTAATACTATATATATAGCATTAATTCTTCAAAGGAGTTTGTTTATGGTTCATACCAGTAAATTTTTTCTTTGCCTGATTGCATTTACTTTTTAAAAATGCCCATTTCTTCTTTAATATTTTCTGATATTATTTTCCAATCCAGTTGCCAATCCTCCTTTTAGTACAGCGAGAAAGGAGCTGGGGCCAGCCAGACTTGCTTCAAATTGGCTTTACCTTAGCGGAGCTGCTGACAGTTCTTGGAGCAAGCAACTGTGGCAGATCTGGATTCTACATCTATAGAGAAACTTGAAGAGAACCTCAGGGAAGAGCCACCCTTGCCTCCTACCTTAACACTTCTAGCACCTGTGCCGGGACATTTCACACGTAGAGTAGAGACGTTAGAATAAACTCTATGGGTATTCTTCCCAGTCCATGAGTATACTTGAATCAGAAAATGAAATTCTTTCAGTATTTAGAGAAAATTCCTACTCTGAACCAAGAAGTTCACATATTTACAGGAACTTTCTAGCTGTGATGGAGCATAATCATTGCTAAAAGGTGTCTCTTGACATGGAATGGTGGCCTTGATGGGACTTGGTGGCATTAGTTAATGCCCGAGGGATGGAAAACATGCAAGAGTGGAGGTCTTCACTGATTTGTCTTCTCTCTCCTCTGTTTTACCCACTTCCTGGAGAAACAGGACTGCAGGCACCACCAGTAACAAGCTGTGGTATGCCTCTCTGTCCCTGGTGACTCTCATCATGTACTCTGTTGCCGTCGGGGGTTTGATTGTGATGGCAGTATTTTACACACAGAAAGTCGGCTGCATGGAGAACAAGATTATCCTGGGATTAAACGGAGGCCTGTGCCTGCTTATTTCAATGGTAGCCATCTCACCCTGTGTCCAGAATCGTAAGCACACTTTTTTTTTTCTTTTCTTCCACGTTTCTAAATGTCTTTGAACAAACTCAGTGGGGTTTTGTGAAACCAGGGCCATTCTTTAACCTACTGTAGATGGGTCAGCAGTAGGAGGGATGGGGTGCCAGTCTCCTCTTCATGTTCTGTACCTGTGATAACCAGGTTTACCTGTGGCCAAAAAGGTAAACTTAATGAACTTAATGAAGGAGGCTTTAAATGGAAGTGTACTTAGAGTATGTTAAGCAAGTTGTTTATGAGTTTTGTCTGTGACCTCTGGGTGAAACTTAGGTGATGGGCTCTGGAAGGAGCTGTTTCTGGGGTCATCTTTCACACAAGGCTGTGGAGATAGCAAGGACAGTGTGGTCTAGGCTTCAGGAAGTAGGAACTCCTATCCCGGCAGCAGCTGGCCTTGTTAGCTAACCTTCCTCAGGCCCAGGCTCTTCTTCAAGGAAGTCAGCAGAAACATGGGAGCCTGACCTTGCTTAGGGTGTTTCAAAGCCCCAAAGGAATAGGCCACGTGGTTTGAAAATTGCTTCAGAAAGTAGAAGTGTGAATTGTCATTTGTACGTTACCTCTGATGTCTCTGATGTTTTCTCTTTGGGTTAGAGAGATGTTCCTGGTCTGGTGTTTCTTGTAGTGATCTCATTGTATAGATGTTTCACATGCATAGGACATTCAGATTTCCAGGTAGGAAAAGACAAATACGGACAGTAAGTTTGCAGCCCACTTGAATCCTTTCTAAAACAGTGATCAAACTCTTGGCGTTTAGATTAAAATCTCTTTTGGGTTAAACCCTACCTTTTGAAATAGGTTTAACATTTTGAAATATTTGGTTTAATGCCATTAGTTGCTAAGTCAGGTCTTATTCTCAGGCCAAAGAGCAATATTATAAGTGAGTCTATTTCTATACCTTTATGGATAATTATAATTCAAGAATGATCATTTTGGAAACAAATTTAACCAGAGGGAAGGCTGAATATTTTCATGTCAACAGATAGTTGAAAATTTTACCAAAAAAGAGAAAATCCCTTGGCACATACTGGTTACTCTGAATGATCCAAACACAAAGTTTTAATTTAAATATTATAACTTTAAAACTCTTCTCCCAGTGAATATCAAGCCTCATACCTTTCTTCTTTAGCCTGGACTATCTTTTGTACTCATTTAGTGTGCCCCACCACTCCCCCTTTTTTTTTCATTGACAGATAAGGTATTGTGTGTGTGTGTGTGTGTGTGTGTGTGTAGGGGTGGGAGGGTTTGCCATCTTGGACTACAGAGTATCTAATAATCTTGTAGAATCATCCAGGATGCACACCCTGAGAAATCTGTCTTATTTACTCTGCTAAATTATGTGGTGTCACAAAATAATGGTGGTAATTTTTTTTTTTTCCTGATCTTGTGGTTTAAGAACTAAAGTTATAAACCTCAGGGGAACTAAGCAGTGTGTTTATGGATAGTTACAACTTTGATAAGGTGTTGGTGGAGAACTTGGCAGAATTTGGCATGTCTGAAATAGCAGCATTAGGCTGGGTGTATAACTCCCTCCCCCTGAATTTTAAGTTCTATATGGGAAACACATTATATATGTCTTTTCTCTCCCAGAGGTGCGCCTTCAAGTTGAAAGAATGTAATTGGGGCTGGGGCAGGGGGAGGGGGCCTATTAAGACTGATCTTCACTCTGTCTCTTGTCATTTTCTAGGTCAGCCACATTCTGGGCTGCTGCAGTCAGGGCTCATCAGCTGCTACGTCACATACCTCACTTTCTCAGCTCTGTCTAGCAAACCTGTAGAAGTAGGTAAGCCAGCCTTGTTAGAAGCACGTGTCTGTGGTGTGAATATATTCATGAGCTGTTGTTAAAATATCCAAGATTCAATAAATCAAAGATGATGATCTAGACTTTTTCAAGAAACAAAGTCTTTGACTTGGGCTATAATGAAAATTCCTTCTTCTGGGTCTTCTTGCTGTTAGTCTATTTTGTATTTTGCTGCTGTATTGTTCTCAAGGAATTTTTTTTTTTTGCTTTATTTATGTTTCTAGTTGGTTATTAATTTTCTTTAGGAGCTTATTTCTCTGTAACAGAGACAAAATGGAAAGATATGGCAGGAGAAAGAAGCAGAATACAGGATTTTAATCCAGATCCACCACTTGTTGGTGGGTGACCTCAACTGCTCATCTTAAATGACATTTATTTACAGAGACAGCAGAACATAGTGGTTAGTGTGATCTTTGGAGTCAGACTGCCTGGGTTTATAGTTTGGTTCATTAGAGTGCTTTTAAGAATTTAGTGAGAATGCTCTCAAGTTATATATATCAATCACTTAGAACCATTCCTGGCTCATAGTAGGTTCTATGTAAGGGTTAGTTGCTACTATTGTAGAATTGTGGATTATTTAAAAAGGGGTTTTAAGCTAAAAACACTCATATCCTGTGATATTAATATAGACTCCTAAGAATTGCCAGTAAAGGATCAAGTTTTCTTTTTGATTTCAAGCTCATTATATTTTATCCTTACCTTTATTACTTGTGATATACATACACACAACACATAAGAATATGTGTGTTTGGGGCTATGTTTCATCTTATATTAAATGAGTAAATATAGTCTCTTTAGAAAATTGAAGTCTTTTAAATTTTGAAAGCAAAGGCAATGATAATTTTGAAGGTTTTAGCATATATGGATACTATTTTTGTGAATTGCCTTTATAGCTATTTATAATGAAAAGTGATATAATTAGAAGTCTTACAGTAAGTTTAGACTATTCTAGATTTAATTTTTAAAAAAGAAAAGGGCCTATTTTGATTCTATATGTTTATTTAAATCCATTTCTCTTTCAGGTTTTCTTTTATGACTGTATATTAATCTCCAGTTTTTACTTAATGGGACTTTTGTTTGTATGTTAATCTCGTTTTTACTTAATGGGATTTTTGTTTACAGTATTTTTAAAATAGCAAATATCACTTAAAAATAGCAAAACACATTTATTTCTTCAGGTGGCACCACTTAAATAGAAAAGTTATAGTTTGTTCAAAAATTTTCATTGGCCTAAGGATAAAGAGGTTTTTAAACCACAGCAGGATAGACAAAAAGTAAATAACCACTGGTGGTAATGTTATAGAAATCTTTTTTTTTTTTTTTTTCTCATTAGTACCCAGTATTGAATTCAGGGCTGCTTAACCTCTGCGCCACATCCCCAGCCCTTTTATATATATCATTTGGGGATAGAGTCTCACTGAGTTGCTTAGTGCCTTGCTTAGTTGCTGAGGCTGCCTTTGAACTTGTGATCCTCCTGCCTCAGCCTAGGGAGCTGCTGGAATTAATTATAGGTGGGTGACACTGGGCCCCACTTACAGAAATCTTTATATGTAGCCTTTCACATTTTTTCAAAGTTCAGACCTAAGTTATAGACCAAAAGAGGTCAGGACCTTTGTGTTACCTACATAAATTGACCTCTCTGGTTTAGGAGCCTGGGCCAGGAGGCTTATACTGCTCCTGTGAGTTAGTTGTGACTGGCCTCAGCACCCTGCCCCTCTGTCTTCAGCAGCTCCCAAATCAAGTGAAAAATGGATCTGACTTTTTCTTTTCAGTATTGTTTGAAGAGTACTAAAAAAGAGAAAGTCTCTTCAATTATTCCCTTTAGCAATAATCTGGAATGTGAGAGTCTCGCTCCAAGTGTTTGCCAATGTGGAAGAGTGGTGCATTGAAATAACAAAAATCTAGTCTGAATAGACTTGGCGATACAGTAGAAGGTTCCAATGATTAAGGAATCACACTAGAGTTACCTGAATTTTCCCCAAATGAATGCTGTTGTGAATTACAATAGGCTTTTCTAATTGAACTCTTATTACTTTGTTTTCTGTACAAGCTCTGGATGAACATGGGAAGAATGTTACCATTTGTGTGCCCAACTTTGGTCAGGACCTATATAGAGATGAAAACTTGGTGACTACGCTGGGTACTATCCTCTTGATTGGGTGCATCTTATATTCTTGGTAAGTCTTAGGAGTTCCTTGAGGCCAATTTGCAGACTTTGAAATTATAAGAAAAGAATTTAAATAAGTTTCAGCACCCGTGAAGCAGCAAAACAAATACCATCTGAAGAAGGGAGAAATGGCCAGAAGTAACAAAGAGATACAATGTGAACTCTCCATGTTGGAACTGTTTACCTTACTTGTATTTATTGGGGTAAGTAAGAATAAACACACAGTATATTGTAGTAATGTTACCTAATGCCCTTTAAAAGACAGTTGAATATTAGTTGCTATAGCATTCTTGAAGAGCAAGGGAACAAAAAGGAAGAGTTAGTGTATTGCCAGAATATTCTGGCAACTTTTTTAATTCAAGGGAAATCGCATTTGTTCTGTTGTTGCTGAAAGAGTACAGCGCTCTGCATACATGGTCATTCTGTGCATTCTGTCCTGGAAAGACAGGAAATATCCTTTTTTAATGCTAAAACCCACAGTATTGTGAGTAGGTAAGGCAGCCCCTCCCAGAGTAGATGCCTTTCAGATGCTCATGTGGAAAAAACCTTCTACTTTGAAAGGGTTTCAAAAATGCTAGGGAAAGAATAGTCAAGGATAGGAATGGCTTCTTACATATTTCATTGACAATTAAGCTTCTTTTTGACAGTAACTTTTTCACAAGTAGGTTTTACTTCTGTGTGTTTTATAAGTTGTTTGTTAATGTTTCAGCGTATAAGAATTTCACCTTGCTGTGGGCACATTATATCTTCCTTTTACTGAAACTAAACGGTCCTGGTGGTGATAGAGTGTGTAAACAAAATGTCATTCTGAGCATGTTGGCACTTTTTCTCACTACTCTTACTGTTAGAAGGGGGCCCACAAGGACACAGGCCAGAGTATGTATCAGCCAGAGAACACTTGTTATGTTGCAGGTAGTTAGAATGATGGTGGTCTAATATTGGTCCTTAGTCTGTCCCATAGTGACAGAGTCTCTTTGTTGCAGCAGAAGGGACCATAATGGCCACTTTCTGTGCTTTCTTTTGTATTTATTCCACACATTGTTCACTGAGTACCTGCTTTCTACAAATTAGCAAATGGAATTCAGGCCCAATTCAGTGGAACATTTGAAAATACCCATAAAGTTATGGAGATTTTGAATTCTGATTCTTGGCTCTTCCTTCCTTGAGTAAGCTTTTCCTTCCTGAGTCTGTTATTGTTGGGCTTTGAGGGGAAATGGCAGCAACAAGCTCAATTCATGATTTTTCACTGAGTTGTTTTCTGTATTGGCAGGCAAAATGCTTGTAAATCAGGGGAAGAAAAGTAGGTTACTAAACCGCATATCCACTTTTAAAATAAAATATAGCTGTATCTACACATGTAGGAAAAAATCCAGAAAGAAAATAAACCACTTATAATAATAGTGGCATTAGAGATAACTGGTATTTCTCCCTGCCCCCTTTTTATTCTTAACAGCTTTTTTTTTTAATAGTGAGATAGCATATCTTTTTAATTTTTGTATTACAAAAAATAAAATAAAAAATACAAAGGTATTTTACAACGTAAAACCTTATGTTTTGTTTTGGTACTGGATGGTGAATCCAGAGGTGCTTTACCACTGAGCCACATCCCTAGCCATTTAAAAATTTTTTAATGTTTTTATTTTGAGACAGAGTCTCACTAAGTTGCTTAGGGCCTTGCTAAGTTACTGAGGCTTCTGAGCTGCTGGGATTACAGGTGTGTTCTACTCTACAGAGCAAAACCGGGCTGGATGGTCAATGGGTTATGGGATGGGGGGTAGTTTACCGCTTAGACAAAATAGAATTTGAATTTACTATAAAAAAAGATAGCAAAGATTTTACTTAATGTGTTGTGTAAAATTACCACGTGGAATTGGAGTTATTTTACAGCATGGAATTTTCACTCAATCACATCTTGGGTTTTCTAGTAAGCATAAAGAATCACTTTTTAGCCACCCTTGAATCTGCCCTTGAGTGAGAGATGATACATAAAATGTCTCTTTCAAAATTAAGGCATTACAATGGAAGTCAGGCAGGGCTAATCTGATATTCACCAAAGATGTCAATTTTCAAAGCTGACAGCTACCATTTAAAATCTGTCTAAATGCCAATAACAAAGCTTATTAAATGCCATGAATTAAACTGTAAAACTGTAGTAGCCAATGGAGTGATGAGATATAAAATAGCAGCTCACACAAAGTGGAGCTGAGGGTAACCAGCCTACTCTGTGAGATGTTTCTTTAACCCAGAGGCATGAACACGCTCGGTGCAGATGGACAGTTTATTCCTCTCAAGAGTGAGTGAAGTGCCATATGGGGGTCTGATGATTGATGTTTGCTGTAATTACTCACTGTAGCCCCAGGAGGCGTCAGCTTTGAGAAGGCTCTAAACAAATCACAAATCCGTCTAAACAAATTACAAACCGGCCTCTCACAGAAGTGATGGGCCTTGGCCCATTTGGGGGTTTTCAGTTCTTCTTCAAGTTTACATTTTCCTCCATGGCTCAAAGAGAATGAAGGGTTGGATGAGGTTACAAAAAGAGGCCACATTGAACATGATTGCAGAGATATCTATAATTCTTGATAGAAATTGTAGGAAGTTAGGAGATTGAGTAGTGTGCAAATTAAAGGGAGACAGAAATCACCAGCGTTCATTGCAAGGCCCAGATTGCCTGGGGTTCACTTTTTGTGAAGTTCTGGAAGGCTCAGCCCACTGAGCTCTCTTCTTCTCACCTCTCTGGAGTCTCCCTGGTCCACAACTCAGACGCTTAAGTCTTTTGGGGCTCTCTCTCTCATGAGGGCTGCTACTGCGGTGTCACTGAGAGCAGATTGTACTCAGTGCCATCTCAGCTAGGAAGAAGGAAGAAGGGCTCAGCCAAAACTTACTTCCTGGCTCTCCACCTGTGGCCATCACGTCTCCAGAGCTCCCATCCCTTGCACCCAGGAATGATGGCTGTAAAGGAGCATCCCAACTTGGACCCATCTCACCTTGGCCCATTTGCAGGGCTTCTTTCTATAAGTCCATCCCTCTTAGGCCTGCCTTGTGAGTTTGTCAGGGAGGACAGGATTTATGACATCTAGTAGCAAAGTCTGCACATGTTGCTTAGAGATTTTCAATAACCCAAGGGTCTTTGGCTGGCTCCAAAATCAACTAAAGCAGGTACTAAGGGGAACCTGTATTGTGCATCCTTCTGCCAATATGGAAGAGATTGGGCCTACTACAGTGGTGGGGGAAAGGAAGGAGGGCAACACTTTGAGGGATTTCTTAATGGCTGTGAGGCTCTACTGGCATTTGTGGGTCCTGGGATGGTGAACATGCTATAGTGAGTTAGATGCTTTCTGAAGATGAAGCATTGCCTGGGCCATAGGCTGTTAGTCTCCCCCTATTCCCTCAGGAAGTTCCAGGTTAAAGTCACACATACCTTAGCCCTGGAAGAGAAGACCTTAAGAGAACTTGGGGATTCTTTTATAGCTACTTATGCTATGCTGACCAAATAGATGGGTCTTTGTAGCAGCCTGCATGCAGACAATAAGAATTTCCTAGCTTAAAGAGCTTGTAAAATCAATATGTTCTTGATAATTCCAAGAAGAGAGTTTTACTTGGGGAAAGGCTGTGACTGAATATTATGACCTTATTTTATGTTAACATCTACTTATAGAAATCATGGCACTAGGGGCTGGGGCTGCAGACCGCTCGCC